>NW_012109252.1:1826930-1832343 GCF_000951045.1 Mandrillus leucophaeus
GTTAAGCTCCAGGCACCCGAGAGAAGCAAACCTTTACCTCTGTAAACATACCTGGAGCCCTCAGCTTCTTCAGAAGCCTGAATCAATTCCCACAAATGAGGTTCCAAGGTACTGAGCAATTCTTAGTCAAATACTGTTGAAATAATGGTAAAAGGAGGAAAACCAATAGGATTGAAATAGTTACATCATTTTATTTAGGAGTTCCAGAATCACTGAAAAATCTGACAGGTGAATTTAGGCTGATGATCCCTTTGCAAAGTATCTGTCAATTACCTGCAATGTATTTTCCCAGCACACTTCCTTCATAAAGTCTTCAGGCATCCCTCACATTCGCACGGATTGAGTCTTCTCTGAGCCCCTCTCTTCACTTATTTATAGATGTACTGATTCACTTATCACTTCACTGGATATTTATTGAATGCCTGTGTCACTGGGCACCTCTATTCCAAGCACCATCCAGGCCTCCTTCACTTCACCATCACACCATGTGTCCTGACGTCCCTGGGTTTTCCAGCCCTGCTAGCCTGAGTACTCAGACAGAACCTTTTCTCTGGATAGCTCCAGTCCCCACACAATGCTTGGTTCATTCAACTCATCGAATGAACACCGTGTTTATTTTCACCCCTTTCTCAACAAAATTCCAAGTAAGTTGTCTACTCGTACTTTTATGTGTTAACTTATGTTTCTCCATTTAGTGAGCACTGTAAGATTCATGTTGGCAGAAAAAAGGATTCTCATCTCGAGAAGATTTAAGATTTGAAAATTTAAGAGTACATAATTGGCAAACTGCAATAAAATGAAATAAAGACAAAAACGAAAATGAAATGGATTGGTAAGTACCCATGGTTCTTACTCTGCAGTTCTTGATTCAGGAAAACACTTACTGGAAGAATGAGTTACCACAGGGAGGCCGCAGTCATGAATGAATTCCATTCCATGCCTGAGTGCACGCCACTGCGTTGCTTATTTTCCAGGCGAATTGTGTCTCCTCTCACAGGACTGCTGTGAGGTGCACCTGGCCCAGGGAAGGGGGCGCCTATAGCTTTGCTGACGCAGATATGTGAAGTAACCAGGATTCCTCTTTCCAATTCACCAATGAGGTGCTTTATCTGGGATCTTGGAGGCATATATCTCAATCTGCCATTGGACGAGTATCTCTCTGTTACAGCCCAACTACATGGGCAATCAGCTGTCCACCCAGCACTCCTGCTACTGCCAAATGAGAAGTTCATGATGTTCTATTGATATCTGTATCATGGTGCCCTCTTTTGATCCCCCCACATAATGCCTCATGCTAGTCTCTAGTGATCCTGAACCTATGACTGACACGTGTCAATGGGCTGGAAAACGCACTCTTCTACAGACCAGATCTTCTTGGTGGGCTCCTGAGGCATCCCTGAGGCATCCTTGAGGCATCAGAAAACTTGAGAAATGTACAAAAGCATCTGCAGAAGTTGAAGATGATCACGACCAATGGGAAAGCCCAGCAAATTGGAATCTTCATAAATGTACTGACATATTTTACACAGAAAAATCCTTGAATAATTCAATTGCTGAACATAACCCCCTAATTAAATCACATACTACAGTATATTTGACTGGATCTATTATGTCATTACACAAATTGCATAATATTCAAAATTATGAGTATTATACTTTCTATAGAATTTAAAATCATTCTGTATAAAGCTGTGACTATATGCATTTTCGTCGCTCTAAGGGCCACCATCATTTATAATCTCCACAGTGGCCAAGGGTTCTTTAATAAGGAAACTTGTACTGAGGACAATAGTTACTTAGTTATTTTGTGATGTAAAAATTACTGTTGGAAAAACCATCTTAACTTGCTACTCTAGTGCTCAAACCACAGCGGAGCCTTTATATAGCACGTTCGTGCAGCCACCAGCCATGGCTGCAATGGCAAGGAAGAGCACCAGACAGCCCTGCCTCCACGTTCAAGGTTTTCCTTGCCAAGATCTACCGCAGGGCTGCGAGGAGGCCACGTGACTTGTCAGGTGCGTTCCAGGGTTCAAGGGCCCTTCGTGGCCTTGACTTCTTCTAAATGGAGACACAGGAAAAAAGCCTCCAGATGTTATCCCGGCAGGTCCTGGACCCGCTTCTGAACAGTGAACTGTGAGTTGTCGAGTAACAAAACCCCTGCCAGCTTTGCCGCCCAATTTCCTCTTAAGGCCCACCTGGGACAGGAGAGGCAGGATGGGCTCCTCCTGCTGCGAATTTGAAGTTCACGAGATTCCGTGTGTCTTGCAGTTGTCCACCCGTTTCTTGACACCTGCTTCTGGACTCTACATCTGAAAAACCCCAGCCAGGCGCAGAGGCTCACTCCTGCAATCCCAGCAGTTTGGGAGGTTGAGACGGGGGGATCACCTGAGGTCAGGAGTTGGAGACCAGTCTGGCCAACATAGCGAAACTTCATCTCCACCAAAAATACAAAAATTAGCTGGGCGTGGTGGCAGATGCCTGTAATCCCAGCTGCTCGGGAGGCTGAGGCGGGAGAATCACTTGAACCTGGGAGGCAGAGGTTGCAGTGAGCCGAGATCACATCACTGCACTCCGGCCTGGGCGACAGAGCAAGACTCCATCTCAAAATTAATAATAAATAAAAATTAAAATTAAAAAATATTTAAAAAACTAAAAAACCCAGCCCATATGTGCCTTGCTTTAGGACTTGGCTTTCGGGGCACAGTGTTTCCGTGTCTGATGTGGTGCACGTCTGCATTTACTGTGAATCTTGCAGGCAGCCAGCTCTGTCACTCTTTCTGTGCCTCGGCTGCCAGCTCTCGACCTCGTGGGCCTCCTTGGCCCACAGCCTCCCCCTGGCTGGCATTTCTGCCTCTGCTCTGAGCTGCTCCTTCTGCAGCGACCTTCAGGACAGCACCTGTCATGAAGGAGATGTCTTCATGTGGCCCTTTCTAGTTCTCCCACCTCAAGAGTAAGTGCCGAATGCCACAGAGGACAACTGAGACCACACGTGTAGAAATAATTAGTATGTTTAGAAAATAGACTATAAACTGCTCTTAAAAGTTATGTACAAAAGATTATGAGATATGATTATGAACAGTGCTGTTATTTCTATGGCTAACTACAACAAAGAGAAACAGTAATTTCTGCTAGGATAAACCAAACAATATTAAATTCCAAATCATAATCAGCTTGGGAAATGCTTTTCTTAACTTTCTGGATCACAGACATTCCTTCGAATTACAAATTTGGACAGGAACCTCAATGATGGAAAGGAATATTGAGAGCTATCCTTAGAGAGTCAAGCTACTGAGGAACATCATAGCTGAGAATATAATGCTTGAAAATGTATTTGATGGGGCTCTCCAAATTGCTTTTACCTCAGGGATGAGTTAATATTTCTTTAGCAAAAATAACACTTATTTTACATGTTAGAAATACACATGCTCTGTTGAAACACTGTAGCAATACAGCAAGGGCAAGAACCAGCAGCTATGGCTGCAGCGTGTGGAGAATGAGCCATGAGTTGGGAGCTGTGCTGCCAGGGAAGATAGACAAGGACCTGGCAACGGGGTGTGCAAAGGATGACACTGTGTGGGACCTGGGAATAGGGTGTGCATAGAGGATAATGCTGTGTGGGACGTGGGAATGGGGTGTGCAGAGGGGGACACTGTGTGTGACCTGGGAATGGGGTGTGCATGGAGGATAATGCTGTGTGGGACCTGGGAATGGGGTGTGCACAGAGGATGACACTGTGTGGGACCTGGGAATAGGGTGTGCAAGAAGGGTAACATGTATGGGACCTGGGAATGGGGTGTCCAGAGGGGGACACTCTGTGGGACCTGGGAATGGGACGTGCACAGAGGATGACACTGTGTGAGACCTGGGAATGGGGTGTGCGGAGAGGGTGACAGTTTGTGGGGCCTGGGAACACTGTGTGCACGGAGGGCAATGCTGTGTGGGTCCCGGGAATGGGGTGTGCAGAGAGGGACACTGTATGTGACCTGGGAACGAGGTGCACAAAGGGCAACACTGTGTGTGACGCGGGAATGGGGTGTGCACAGAGGGTGACATTGTGTGTGTGACCATGGCACACATTTACATATATAGCAAACCTGCACATTCTGCACATGTACCCCAGAACTTAAAACAAAAGTTTATAGGAAAAAAAGAGACAATTCTAGATCTCAATTGAAAGGCTTCCTGTGAATAGAGAATTTGCATCCACCTTTGCACCTCTGGCATGCTCCGGGATGGCATTGACATGTTACGGGGTTTCCAGTATTTCCATCACATTGCTTGAGCTCTTTACATCACAGGTAGACGGTCTTTCCCAAACCAGATGGCCTAAACTAATTCTGAAATCGCTCTGGTGGTATCACCTATTTTTGTTCTGTTTATTTCTCAATGAAAGTTACTCACCATGAAAATATTTTCCGTCATGTGAGAAAACCAGAATCATTCCATGTCAAACGAGGCCTTTTAAATATCTGTAGCTTGGGAGAAACCACTCACCATATGACAGAAATTTAGAAAAATTACTTTTTAAAAAATGACATTGAGTGTAAGTATTTTTGAAGCATATCTGACATTATCTGTGATAAATTGAATTGCTTTTAAGAAAATCGAATCGTACTGTCCTAATACAGCCAATCTTTAGGTTGAGTTCCTGACATTGGTGACTGGTAACCAATACACTGAGGGACTGGTTTACGTTTAAACTAGTTTTATGCCAAAAGTACAGCTTTTGTTGCTCCAACCTGAAAATCTTTTGAAATGAGACCAGAGCATGGATTGATTGATTTGGCAGGATGTGCCACGTTACCATCAAGATTAAACACCAGATGATGACAAAAGCAATGGGCTATCACCATGTGGCCAGAGGCCTGGCAGCAACTCCATGCTCAAGTAAGTTATTGCAGAATAGAGGCCACAGAGTGTCACAAAAAAAAGCTAACAATAAACCTGGGACTTATTATAAAGGAGGAAGAAAAAAAATTACTGACTGAAGGGGACAAAGGGAGACCCATTTTTTTCACTATTGAGAAACTAATTATTTAACACACGAACATAAAGTCCATTAAACAAATATGAAACCCCATCTGGATTAGCAAAATGCAAAATGCTGTGTAGACAGAACCGTGAGCCCCAGCAGCTGTGTCTGAGGGATGTGAAGCCTTGTGTTTCAGAACCAATAGGGAATTTTGAGTGCTCTTCAAGGCCCCAATCCAAATCACATCCCTTCAAAGACTTCACTTCATAGGTCATTTTCACTAGAATTTTTTAAAACCGTTTTTTGAAGGTAGATTCCTAAAGAGACATTTAATCAAATTCCTTCAGTAAGATGACATTTCAATGTTTCTGCTAAGTTAGTAGTCGTGAATGGTTGTCACATCTTCCCTCAAAATTGTTTGTTTTGTTGGTTTGGTGGGAA
>NW_012109252.1:1835488-1836853 GCF_000951045.1 Mandrillus leucophaeus
GGAGTACCTTCAAAATAACTGTGCCCCAACAAGACAAAGACTTATGAAGATGAAATTAGTTATGCAGGTAAATAAGTAATTTGAAGAAATTTTTTTCGAGACGGAGTCTTGCTCTGTTGCCCAGGCTGGAGTGCAGTGGCATAATCTCGGCTCACTGCAACCTCTGCCTCCTGGATTCAAGAGATTATCCTGCCTCCGCCTCCCTAGTAGCTGATATTACAGGAGCCCGTCACCATGCCTGGCTAATTTTTGTGTTTTTAGTAGAGCTGGGGGTTTCACTATGTTGGCCAGGCTGGTCTCGAACTCCTGACCTCAGGTGATCTGCCCACCTCAGCCTCCCAAAATTCTGGGATTACAGGCGTGAGCTACTGTGCCCAGCCTAAACTTCAGATCTTTCAGATAACAGAAATGCCCCAGTTGTGGTTAGAAAGACCTGCATGGTGACAGAAAGATGTTTGAATATCTTCTTCTGGGAAGTGTCTGTTCATGTCCTTTGCCCACTTTTTAACGGGGTTGTTTGTTTTGGCTTATTAATTTGTTTAAGTTCCTTGTAGATTCTGGATATTAGACCTTTGTCAGATGCATAGTTTGCCAAGATTTTCTCCTTTTCTGTGGGTTGTCTATTTACTCTGTTGATACTTTCTTTTACTGCGCAGACGCTTGCACTTTAGTTTAATTAAGTCCCATTTACTTGAAAATGGGCGCTAAACACTGAGTACTCGGGTACACAAAGAGGGAAACAGGAAACACTAGCGCCCACCTGAGGATGTGGGGAGGAGGGCAGGATGGAAAAACCACTGATCAGGTACTATGCTCATTACCCAAGTGACAAAATAATCTATACACCAAATCCCCGTGATGCACAGTTTATCTGTGGAACCAGCCTGCACATGTACCCCTGAAACTAAAATAAAAGTTAAATAAATAAATATTAAATCTGACTGAGTTAATAACAGGAGGACTAGTGAACTAGAAAAAAAAGATGTTTGGAAATTATCAATACATATAAGCTATGTAGTCTGACACTTCAGGAAAGTGAAAATATGACAAACAATTAAAACAAAAATGAGGCTGGGTGCAGTGGCTCACATCTGTAATCCCAGCACTTTGGGAGGCCAAGGTGGGTGGATAATGAGGTCAGGAGTTCAAGACCAGCCTGGCCAACATAGTGAAACCCCATCTCTACTAAAAATACAAAAAATTAGCCAGGAGTGGTGGTGTGCACCTGTAATCCTAGCTACTTGAGAGGCTGAGGCAAGATAATTGTTTGAACCTGGGAGGTAGAGGTTGCAGTGAGCTGAGATCGCACCACTGCACTCCAGCCCAGTGCACTCCTTCCTCTGTCAGGTCCAAGCACGGAACTCC
>NW_012109252.1:1839177-1855439 GCF_000951045.1 Mandrillus leucophaeus
CAAGATCACACAGAAGAGCAAGAAATGTCACTGCTTACCTATGAAGTGAGATTGATGATGACTTTCTCGATTTGCCAGGCCGGTATCACTGATATTTCCATTCCACCTGGGAAACTATGCACTGGATGGTCACCCAGCTGCAAATAGGAAATTAAGACTGGTCAGGTGCAGTGGCTTACACTGGTAACCCCAGCACTTTGGGAGGTCGAGCTGGGCAGATCACTTGAGGTCAGGAGGTCAAGGCCAGCCTGGCCAACATGGTGAAACCCCGTCTCTAGTAAAAATACAAAAATTAGCCAGGCGTGGTGGTGGTTGCCTGTAATCCCAGCTACTCAGGAGGCTGAGGCAGAAGAATTGCCTGAACCAGGGAGAAGGAGGCTACAGTGAGCCCAGATCATGCCACTGCACTCCAGCCTGGGTGACAGAGCAAGACTCCATCTCAAAAATAAATAAATAAATAAGTAAATAAAAATTAAAAAAAAAAACAGGAAAGTAACACTGTACTTTAAATAGTCCACAAATAGTGCCTCTACAATAGGCCTTTTTCATAACATTTTATTGTTATTTATTGTATCAGAGCCAGAGACAAATTTGACAATAAATGAAGTATACACAACCAGGTCATTGCCCTAACATCTAACGAAATTCAGTGCTTATTGTAAAAGAAGAGTGATGGCTGATTCAAATAGAATCTGCCCTTGAAATAATTGAGCTTTCATAAAAGAAACAGGAAAAAATGAATAGGATTCTTGGCAAACATTGACTTTAAAAATACAGTATTATAAAAAAAAGACTTGGATTGGATTAGATTTTTCTGCTTCATATGGAAATTTTCTTTTTATATGAATATTTCAGGGCAGCTTTCTTAAAATCTTAAATTCTACTACATAAAAGAAGAAGAAATAGAAAGGAACCGTAGTGTCATTTAGCCTAGTCCTCTACTCGAGTTTAGAAACATGAAACACTCTTCTTAGAAAAAAAAAAAAAAAGTCTAATTCATTCTGATCAACCTGTAACAAAACCAGATCAGCCAGCTACTAAAATATCATTTTTAAGACCTACTTTTATCCTAGATGGTCAGTGTTTGGGGTCAGTGGTGACTGATGGGGAAAGCATCTTTGGGCAGGTGTCAAAGGAGGAAGACATGAGGGGCAGGTGTCAAAGGAGGAAGACATGAAGGGCAAGTTTAGGGAAACAGACTCTCAACCTGTGGCCTGGGGCAGTAGACACATAACGGAGACTCAGGGAAAAGCTCGGATGATCCAGCCAGATGGAAGGAGGAATTAGCAAATGGCAAAGTTTTAAATTATGGCTTGTGCAAATAGAAGGAAAATAGATTCAGATAGCACAGTACCATCTAGTCAATTAGATAAGCTGGCTGAATATCTACATTGTGAAGATATTAGATTTGTCAGAGTAACTACAAACCCGCTGAGATGACCAAAGAGAATATGCTGAAATTGCCAATTTAAGATTTAAATAGAAAAAGATATGCATTTCATTGTTATCAATGCACTCCTAGGTTCACCGTTATTTCCTGGTCCCTTTTACTTTTAATGATCATAGCAACTTGAATCTCGTCAAAATGTACAGTCTTCTAAGGACCTTATGTCATACTTAGAATTCGCTCTGTACAGAAAGGTGAAGTGTTTAATGTTGTCCACATTCCACATCGTTATTTGTGATGTGGATGACATCATCAATACGATTTGGAAAATTAATTATGTTCCATCCACTTTAATGGCTACTTGAGCCTTCCTGTTTTGAGGAGCATAAAGGAGAAAAGCAGGTGAACGCTCCCTATAGTGCGGTGAGCAGAAGCGCCCAGAGGGAGCAGGTGCATGGGTGGAAATGGAGAATTGGGGCCTGTGAGAAGAGTTGGGATCTGAGCAGGTGCTCCAGGGATGTGTGCAGGTGTCACCAGCAGATGGAGGCGCCCAGCAGGGGCTGCCCGACGTCGAGCTGGGATTGCTGAACAAACACGCTTTGCTGGCTCTGCAAGCGTAGACAAGTCATGAAGTCAGTGGGACCCAAGTTATGCACAAAAATCATTGAGAGTTTCTTAAAAAAGTGTGGACGTGATTTTCATTTTGGTTTCTCAGGAAGATAGTTAGGCATAACATGATGTCATTAGCCTTGTGTTAGGGAAGGACATTTCTGTAAAAGGTCTAAGCTAACAGGAGGGAGAACTGGAAGGACTCAGCAAAATATGCACCCAGCAGAACAGTCCAGAAGAAGATGATGCAGCCGTAGCCGGAGAAATCAAGGAGAGGGGAAAGGCAGGGAAAATCTGCGATGACCTCAGTTGAGAAGAGATGGTCATACTTTCAGTATTAACGAGTGCTAGTATTTGTTTGGTGGGAGACGATTTTTGTGCTTACTGCTGTGTCTGTATTGCCTGACTTTCTCCTCCTGAGTAACTTTTAATTACAGGGCCCACTTCACACCTGAGGAAACTGAGGACCCAAGTGTCTTGACCAAGGCCACCCAGCTGTAGAAAACGGCTGCACCCGCAGAAGACTCTGTTGTGTTTGATTGTGAAGCCACTGCTCATAAACATCGTGCCATGTTGCTTTCCTGTGCACAATTTGCTTGTGGTCAAGAAAATGTTGGCAGCAGGAAAAGCGGGTGCTGGGAGGGACAGTGTGGCGTTAGGAGTACCTTCAAAATAACTGTGCCCCAACAAGACAAAGACTTATGAAGATGAAATTAGTTATGCAGGTAAATAAGTAATTTGAAGAAATTTTTTTCGAGACGGAGTCTTGCTCTGTTGCCCAGGCTGGAGTGCAGTGGCATAATCTCGGCTCACTGCAACCTCTGCCTCCTGGATTCAAGAGATTATCCTGCCTCCGCCTCCCTAGTAGCTGATATTACAGGAGCCCGTCACCATGCCTGGCTAATTTTTGTGTTTTTAGTAGAGCTGGGGGTTTCACTATGTTGGCCAGGCTGGTCTCGAACTCCTGACCTCAGGTGATCTGCCCACCTCAGCCTCCCAAAATTCTGGGATTACAGGCGTGAGCTACTGTGCCCAGCCTAAACTTCAGATCTTTCAGATAACAGAAATGCCCCAGTTGTGGTTAGAAAGACCTGCATGGTGACAGAAAGATGTTTGAATATCTTCTTCTGGGAAGTGTCTGTTCATGTCCTTTGCCCACTTTTTAACGGGGTTGTTTGTTTTGGCTTATTAATTTGTTTAAGTTCCTTGTAGATTCTGGATATTAGACCTTTGTCAGATGCATAGTTTGCCAAGATTTTCTCCTTTTCTGTGGGTTGTCTATTTACTCTGTTGATACTTTCTTTTACTGCGCAGACGCTTGCACTTTAGTTTAATTAAGTCCCATTTACTTGAAAATGGGCGCTAAACACTGAGTACTCGGGTACACAAAGAGGGAAACAGGAAACACTAGCGCCCACCTGAGGATGTGGGGAGGAGGGCAGGATGGAAAAACCACTGATCAGGTACTATGCTCATTACCCAAGTGACAAAATAATCTATACACCAAATCCCCGTGATGCACAGTTTATCTGTGGAACCAGCCTGCACATGTACCCCTGAAACTAAAATAAAAGTTAAATAAATAAATATTAAATCTGACTGAGTTAATAACAGGAGGACTAGTGAACTAGAAAAAAAAGATGTTTGGAAATTATCAATACATATAAGCTATGTAGTCTGACACTTCAGGAAAGTGAAAATATGACAAACAATTAAAACAAAAATGAGGCTGGGTGCAGTGGCTCACATCTGTAATCCCAGCACTTTGGGAGGCCAAGGTGGGTGGATAATGAGGTCAGGAGTTCAAGACCAGCCTGGCCAACATAGTGAAACCCCATCTCTACTAAAAATACAAAAAATTAGCCAGGAGTGGTGGTGTGCACCTGTAATCCTAGCTACTTGAGAGGCTGAGGCAAGATAATTGTTTGAACCTGGGAGGTAGAGGTTGCAGTGAGCTGAGATCGCACCACTGCACTCCAGCCCAGTGCACTCCTTCCTCTGTCAGGTCCAAGCACGGAACTCCTACCTCTGGGCGTCACAGCCATCTCTACCTCTACCTCCCAACCGTGGTCCTCAAATGACGGCAAAGCGTGCTCCCCACTCCATCAGTCTCTTTCTGACATCCCCTTTCCCTTTTCTTCTATTTCTTTTTTTTCTCCGTAGTAATTACTGCCTTCTGACAGGCTATACAGTTGTTTCTGTATCTGCTTATTGCTAATCTCTGTTAATGAGAATGGAACTTTCAGGAGAGCAGAGTATTACTGTTTGGGTTTTTGTGTGTTTTCCCCCCATTGCTATAACTGATCAAAGGTAGACTCTCATTATTTGTAGTTGAAAAAGTGAATGATAAATAAAGATTCTGTAGCCCTACAATGGTATGTTTGCTGTTTTTCGTTTTAGAATAACAGAGCTGTGGAGCTAGGCAGAATTATAGCCATCATTAAGTTGATATATGAGAAAACAAGGCCCCAGGTGATTCAGTTTTTTGAGGATGGGAGAACAGATGTGTGACCGGAATTCAAAACTCCAAGTCTTCAGCCAAAATTCTATCTACCGATCCCTTTAATGTACAGTATTTCTTCCATCAGTGTTTGCCACATGTGTTTAAAGTGGCATTATGCTGTAGTAATGTTAATATCATTTTTAGCCTGGCAAGTTCTTGTAGGAAATCACTCAATGATTACCTGTCCAAAATATAAACGTGCATCGTAATACTTATGATTTGAGCCCCAACATCTGTACAAATTTCACAAGCTTGTGAAAATTGATTTTAGAGCATTTCTATGTGAGTTTTAAAACATCAGGAATGACATTGGGAGTGCACGTGTGCATGTGTGTGTACGTTTCTGGAATCTCCTCACTCTTAGCGCAGCTTCTTGGGATGTGTTGGAGTAGGTGCCTGGCCTCTCACCAGCAGAAAGGGCAGGTTTATTGAGTGAAGACACACGTCTACGGATGGATGAGCCCTTAATGACACAACCTCTTATATGTGAATCAGCTTTAAACACGAGATGCAGGCTCAGAGTGGAAAATGCTTGATTTTTAGCTTCAGTCATTTGGGTTTGGGTTCTGGTTTGAAGCATCACTAACCATACAGCCTTGGACAAGTAAGTAAACCTCTTTGAACTCAGGACCCAATTCTTCTAATAAGGTAGAACTGTGGACCTATTTTGCATGTTTGAAATTAAGGTGATTGATAACAGATGAAAGGAATTCAATCACGTATGCTATCAATAAATGATGTGCTTTGTTCCTGTTATTCTTTATAAATTTCTAACACATACCCAAGGTTTTCTTAAACTCCTCTTATTTTAGTTTATTGTGAGCAAAGTAAAGGAAGCAAGACAAAGTACTAAAAAGCTCATCAGCAAAGGTAAATACTTTGAAAAGCAAAGATAAGACTGAAGGCAAAAATTGAAATGAAAGGAAGTCACATTCAGTGGGTTAGTGATTGAGCAGGTGGTGATGAGGGTAATGAAGACAGAAATGTGGAGATACAAAGTGTTTCTCTAGGACAGAGATCCTGCCCTGGATGGGACCCCAGAAAACCGTGATATGGTTTGGCTCTGTCCTTACCCAAATCTCATCTTAAATGGTAGTTTCCATAATCCCCAAGTGTCATGGGAGGGACCGGGTGGGAGGTAATTTAATCATGGAAGTGGTTACCCTCATGAAGTTCTCATAATAGTGAGTGAGTTCTCACAAGATGTGATGGCATTATAAGGGACTTTTCCCCCTTTTAGCTGGGCACTTCTCCTTCCTGCTGCCATGTGAAGAAGAACATGTTTGCTTCCCCTTCCACCGTGATTGTAAGTTTACTGAGGCCTCCCCAGCCATGTGAAACTATGAGTCAATTAAACTTCTTTCCTGTATTAATTAGCCAGTCCTGGATACGTCTTTATTAGCAGCATGAGAATCGACTAATACAAACCATAAGAAAGAAAGAAATTATTATGCCCTCACATATAAATAATAACTAAAAATAACTCCAATTAAAAAATATCTTGGAGGTACAAGAACCACCTTGTATTTTACATCCTTGCATCTGCGTTTCTGGAAGAAGAGCATTGCTGGCCATTTTAGTCTACATCTTCATGCATTGGCACATGTAAGCAAAGTCTGCTTTTGATGTTTTGTTTGAACCTTGCCTAAACACAAATGCAATGGTCTCCAGTTTTCACTTGCCCCCCCCTTTCAGAATGATTGTTTTTGTGATTAAGGAACAGGGTGTAAACAGAATACCCATCAGTACCTTCTCTTCTGGCATTATCAATTAAGATCGCAGTAGAGATTTCTGTAGCAGATATTATGTTTATATTAAGTTTATGAAAATACATCCATCACCAAATCTCCTGGCACACGTTACATAAAATGCAAAAGACAAAACCTACCGACACAATGATAATCATGTTATTTTATAGATTGCAGATGGATTTGTTTGAAACAGATAGCAGAATCCCAGTGGAGACACAGCCATATCATTCCCTGAAGAAACTTGTTTGATGCTTACTGTAGGCCGGAAAAATAAGTGAGAAGAAAGAGGAAGGTGTTTCGTTAAGCCTGACTCTGCTAAGCTACCTGGTACAGAAACAGAGGGAAAGAGGAAAAATAGCTCTGGCGTCCTGCTATATGCAGTATATTTCTATTCATAAATGCCTCTTACTTTCCAGTTACTATGGGTCACACAGCATCACATCTGATAGCTTTGCATTTGTTAGAAGATGAAAAAGATAATTTAAATTTATATTCTACTATTCACATGGCCTTTTGAAATAATGTTATAAAATTCTCTCCGTCTTCCCTTTTCTTCACCCTTTGCCTTGTTTGAGCGTCATTTTCCATGGTTTTCATCATCGTCCTCACTGCGTTATTGCCTTTGTTGTCTGATGTAACTCTCTGTCTACTTCATCTTTCTTGCCATTTGATTCCTCTCTTTCATATTTTTCATATATTGTCCTACTCCAGTTTCAAAGTAGCTGCCTTCAGGCCACATCTAGTTTGTGCAAATATTTCATTTTATTTACAGATGTTTATAAAACAATATCAGTTCACAGATAATATTTGAAAATTAGATGATAACCCTGAAAATGTGCTATTATAACTTGTCTTGAAAAGTTAGAAATCTGGCAAAGTTGGACCTACTGTCCAGATCGTCAACGACTGGATGCTCCGTGTCGCTGGGGTGGTGTTTGCAGTTGCCCGTCCCCTCGAGCTGGGTCACTTATTTACTGCACCAAGCTGGCCCCTGCAGGCAATGGGACTTAAGGTCCTTTGAATAAATTTGTGTATATTTAGCACTCTATGCCAATTGTATTTTTGTTGTTGTTGTTGTTGTATTTATTATTAGTCCATGACCATTCGATACAAAAAGTTATATACAGAATCTTGTGTACAATATTCTTCTGTACATAAACATTGGCTCTAAGGGCAAAATAAGAGACAGGTCTTCCTTTTTAGAAGCCTGCCTTACAAATGAAGAGACAAGCATATCACCAAGTACATGAGCCAGCGTCTAACCTGAGGGGTAAATTCTTTCTTTTCATAGTTCATTAGTAAAGATTGAGTTATTGTGCATAGCCCTCCCCAGAGCCGCTGAGGAAAATGTTTCCCTTCTCCCCTGAAGGAATTAATGTGCCTGTTTTTACAAAAACCTAACCTCAAAAAGGCAAAGATCTCAGCCACTGTATAGGAAAGAGGGATTCAAGGCATTAATGAGGGCGGGGGACGGGGAGTGGGAGCTCAAATGCAGAGACAAACATACTTGCTAAGACGGTCATAGGGTGGGTGTTGGAGGGGAGGGTGCCTGACGGCTGGACTTGCACCTGGTCCAGCTCTTCTGTGGCTCTGAGGAGGCAGCAAGGGACATCATGGGGCATGTACGGCTGCTTGGAGATGTGGGGATATCACAGAGGCTCTGTTACTGATGAAACGGGTGCCTTTCTTTTAGAAACCCTTAGAACCCAGAAAAAGGAGGGAATGTTTGAAATACTGAATATCAATTCACATGCATGGATGGAGACTTCATTTGGTTTAGAAAATTTGCTTTAGAAAATTAAAGGAATACATTTCATGAGCCTTGCACCTCAATTGCTTGAAAGAAACTCATACCCATTTCATTAGGTTGAAAAACTATCATGGATGCTGTTATAGACATTGTTCAAAACATGCTAAATTCTCAAAGGAAAAAGGAACCCACAGGAGGTGACATTTCATTTACATCGTTAAAAAATGATTGCAAGTTTGAGATAGAACAGTAGGTCACTAGAGAGGCTATTTCAGTTAAAGGTTTTGGCATAAGCCAAGATCCATAATTGTGAAAATGACTATCTGGGGGGAAAGCAGAATGGAAAATGAAGGGCCTACCAGGGATCTAACCGGGAAGCGTGGGGAATGAAGCCGGGAGGACTTGGGAGCAGAGTACAAATGGCTGAGCCTATAAAGATGAAAACGATGGGCTTCATTCATTCAGCCAAGGCTGAGCCACCATCTTTCAAAGATACACAGCTCGTTGAGTGACTGAGCCCTTCTCCATCCGTGGTCTTCTCAACTACGTGCAGCGTTGGTCACACTTCATCTTTCATCAACATCCTTCATGACACATTAATGAAAGCTCCAGGGGAAGTCCTGACTCCAGTAGTGGATGATCCCAGAACGTGTGCGATATCATGGCTGCTGAGAGAGTCTCCCCAGTCTCTCGTTCCTGCTCACACAGCTTCTCCATTGCGGTAGCCAGTTGCTCACTAACAACGCTAGGCCTTCACCAACAGCACCAAGTTCGGCAACAGGAGATAAATTCTCTCTTCAAACCCTGATTCCAGGCCTTACTGAGTGGTCCAGGCCACATATCCATCCTGGAACCAGTCAGCAATGAACGCAGTGTGAGAATGAAACGTAAGTCTTGTCTTTAAGTGTGAGTAACCTGTCAACCCATCCAAACACATGGATCCAGAGCAGCAGGCGGAATGGAAGCAAGGAAGAAAAACACATGTGCATGCACACACACACTCACACACACATGCTGTCTCACACTCACACACACACTCACATGCTCTCATAGTCACTCATGTGCTCTCACACTCACACACTCAAACACCCTCACACTCACACACGGTCCCTCTCACACACTCTCTCTCAAACACACATGCTCTCACACACTATCTCACACACATTCACATGCTCTCTCATGCACACACTCACATGCTGTCACACATGCACATGTTCTCACACACTCATATGCAAACACACACACATGCTCTCTCACACACGGTCTCTCACACACACATGCTCGCTCACACACTCACATGCTCTCACACACACTCACATGCTCTCACTCACGCACGCTCACACATACACTCACACGCTCTCACACACTCACTCACTTCACACACACACCTCACACACACGCTCTCTCTCACACACATACTCACATTCACACACACTCATACACACATTCACATTCATACACACACACTCACAAACACATATTTCCACCAAAGAGGTATTTGTCAGTATGAGAATGGATTGTATATTTGAGAAAAACAGAATTAAAAAGCTAAGGGCTATAACTCAGGGAATGGCTCCCAGCAGAGAGGGCAGAAAGAGTCTAAACCACGGCTGAAAGACTGGGTACAAAAGTAAGTTAAAGGACTGTTTCAGCCTTAAGCATAGCATTGCATCCACCCTCCATCATGGCCGTGCGCCTACAGCTGGCTTAGAAACCGTGATATCTCTAGGCAGCACAGACGACATGAAAGAGCCTACGCCACCATGCCTGATGCGTTCATTTATAAAACCATCTGAGACCTCTGGGGCATGTTCTTAATAAAGTTCAGAACTTTGTGATTCTTTCTCTTTATCCCTGTAGGTCAGTTAATTCCAACAGATGCTGATAGGTAAGGATTGGATGTGGAGTTCTTAAGGTCACATTTTTTAATTTTATTACATTTAATCTAAAACTTAATTGAGATTACCAAGATAATTGGGACTTTAAACTTAAGATCCTAGAAAATGGACAAAACTTGCTCACATTTTAATAGAAAACCAAATATTTCAGTCATTCATTTTTGGATTTGACATTGTATTTGATCTTAATGGACTCATGGAAAGTTTGTACAAAGTTGAAACCCAGGAGCTCTGAGTATGAACTAAGTTCCATGTGGAACTGAACTAAGTTCCTGTGTAACTGAACTTGTCGAGTGAGATCCACCCACTGCACACAAACAGGGAACAGTAGCACAATGGAAAATGATGTGTTATTGCAAAAATTAAGGAGGTAGCACGCACCTCCACCACTGGACAAAGAAGCTGAGTTTCATAGAGCAATCCCCAAAATGAATAACCACCTTAACCAGGAGAATGATGACGGCAGAAGTATTGTGTATTGATGTAGTCTTTTCCTGTCATCATCCATCCCAATTACAAACCTTAGCCCACTGAATGTTTCACACTCAAATTATTTTTGTAATTTATTGTCTCCTGTGGAAGGGTCAATAAAGGAGATGAAAAATATTCTTCTTGTATTTGCCTTACACTGGGCAAGTCCACTAGCAAGGAACTTCTCTACTACATGTACCGATTAAGACAGCATTTTTTCATCTTGATTAGAGAGAAGAAAGTTGGTTTAAAGCTTTTGCAGAAATATTGTTCCAGACCATCTAAAGCACAAAGCTTAAGGAGCACATTCAGCTTTGAGATGGTGAGAAACAGTGACAAACTGGGGAGACAGGCAGGGTCTCATCTAACAGGTAAGCAGCAGCTGTCAGGGAATCTTGTCCCCAGCAAGCTGAAAACCAGAACATGATGGAACAGGAGGAAAGATCCAGCCCATTGCAGGAGGGATGGCAGCAGCTAGATGAGTCTTTGGGTCTCTGACAGTAAAAATATTCATAAGTTGGATGTCCTTTTCCTCTTAAGAATATACGTTTATTCCATTTCTTAAGAAACTGTTAAGCAATTCACCAACTAATTCTTCACTGATTTATTCATTTTGCTTAAGGTTAAATGATGTAAATTTTCCCCTGGGATACCTAACTAAGGAAAATTCACCAAAGCTGTTAAGGTAGAGGTTGAAAAGGAACCGATGGGCTCTATGAAGCTCTGGAAAAGACTCTTAACATTCTAGATGCAGTTACCCAGTTTGGGAAAATAGGTTACAGCCTGTGTATACAAAGTTTACTAAGGATCATTTTAGGTTTCTTCCACTGGAAAACCAGAACAGAAAACAATGCTTAATTATATTTTCCATTTGATATTTATTGAATGTTGTTTGTTTAAAATTTTAAAAGAAGCACATAAATGGGTCAACCAAGTGAGTGCCAAAGTGAGATTCTCTTCTTAATGATGTATCTTGAAAGCTGACCCAAAGAGGTTGAGTGGGAAGGCTAGAGGCAGGAAGGAGATAAATGTTTCACTATCAAGAAAGAGGAGAGTGAATGTTATAAGGGGGCTCTTCAGTGTCACAGACTTAAGGAACAGTGCAGAAAGGACTTGGAGGTTAACCCATCCTTAAGTACAGAATCCCTCTCAATCTATCATCTGGACAACAGTAAATTTCCCACAACAAGAGAGAAGGGCATTTGGAAAACTCGCTTGGAAGTGAAAACCTGACAGATGAAATTATTTTTTGACCAAACAGAAAGTGTGGAGACTTTAATAAGAACAAAATCTCAGACAAACTCCCAACAATTTTCATTGTCTTGTTTTGGTGGTGGTGGAGTAATGAAGCCATCCACTGGTCTGTAGTAATAAAAGACTACAACATTTCACCACTTTAACAGAGAAGCCAAAGAATGACCCCACCTTACTCCTCATTTACCAACAGAAAAAACTAGAATGCAGGTAGAATTCATTCCTTTCTTCCGTCCAAAAACCCAGTCAGCCACAGGAGTTTGTTGTGTTTCCAACCACACTCCTGTTTCTTTGTTCAAGGCTTAATAATTTATTACCTGGGTTAGGGCATCAGTTTCTCACATGGCCTTCCTTCCTGGAGTCAACTGGAACTCCTGATCATCCAAGAATCACCTTTGCCTGGCTTCCCTCATTCATCCATCACCGCTCATCACTCATAGGTGACCATCAGCTCTGTTGACCCACTTGCAGGCACCTGGCTTTCCTCCCTCATCTACCACCACTCTTCACCCATAGGTGATTATCTGCTAAGTTGAACTATAGTTTTACCTTGAAGAGTAAAGAATTATTACAGAAATACGATCTATCTCCATTCAGTCCCTGAAGCCAACATGTTTTTTTCCATGTTTGGCCTCTGGCTTATGTTACTATTTTCTGCTCAGGATATCCTTCTATCTTTATCCCATTTTTTAGCTCACCATGTATTCTTTGTCATCTAAGACTCTGCTCAGACATTACCTCCTCAAGAAGCTTTCCTAACCCACCTACTCCCACATGCAAATCTCTGTCCCCACTGGCTGGAATGGAACACCCTCCATGTCACATTACAATATAATATCAAGTATCAGTGACTAGCCTGGGCTTGAAGCTTCTTGAGGACAGGATACAGCCTTATTTACCTTTATTTCCCTGCCAAATGGCTTGAGATACAACTGTTGCTGAATGAATAAGAGAATGAGGTTACCTAAGGAAAGACACAACAAGTCAAACTAAGGAAACTGAATTAACTTGAGACTCATCTAAGTCCACTGAAGATTTTAAATTAAGGAGTAACATGGGAAACCTTGTTAGCAAGATGGGAGGTTTCCCTATAAGTTTTTCTGGAATTTAAATCATTTAGAAATATCACTGCAAGAGCAAATTGGGGGAGAGAGGCAAAAGTTAGGAGGCTTTGCATTAATCCAAGCAGGAAATTATGCATGTCTGAAGGCAGACAGCAGCAGCACAGACACCCAAAAATTCTTGAAAACTGATTATATGCTAGCGATGAAGGAGAAGAAAGTGTGGTGATGGCCATGACTTTGGTTTCAGAGACTAAATGGAGATGGATTCTGTTTCTGTGATAATTCTTTACTCTGCAAGACAGAACTATTTGTTCTTCTCGTTTAAGAACCTAGTTGGGTCCACTAAGAAGTGACATTTTAAATAAGAGATATCCAAGCTTCATCTATTGCCTCTCTTACATTGTAGTCTCAGATACCTTAAACAGAACCACATTTATTTTCACAGATTCATTCATTCACCCATTCAACTGTTCATTTATTTTCAACAAATATTTATTAAATGCCTCTTTACGTGTTGGGTGGTGTTCAATTCGAGGCAGTGGGGATAAATGGTTTCTTCATGGAATTCCTACCATGGTTTGGGAGATCAACAATGGGTACAGTAAGTAAGTAAAATACATGGTATGCCAGATGGTGGTTTGTACAATGGAAGATAATTTAAACCTGGGTGGAATAAGGGTAATTATGTTGGGGGGACTTGTGGCTGTTGAGTAGAGCGGCTTCCACTCCTAAAGAGAGGTCACTGGAAGCCTCTCTGATAATGCAGAGTTTCGCTAGATGCATGAAGGAACGTACGTGGTGATACGAAGATGCAGAGGCATCCACAGGTGAAAAGCCCTTGAGCAGGAGGGGTGGGGACATGGGCTGTTAAAGGAGGAGCAGGCATGGATTGGACCTCTAGACCTGGGAAGTAGAGGGTGTCGAGGACAGGTTAGAAAGGTCAGAGGGGGATGGACATCTAATACACAGAGCCACACAGACCACGGTGAGGACATGGGCTTTTACACTGAGGTTTTAACCATGATCATGATAGGACAATACTCATTGCAAAATTCAGAGTAGATTAATGGGAAAGCAAGTGCACATTCAGGAAGACCCGTTGGGAGGCTGCTCTGGTCATCCAGACAAAAGACCGTGGTGGCTTGGCCCAGGGACGTGTCCAGGGAGTGGATGCAGTAGGGCCTGATTTTTCGAGGTGGGTTACCCTCTTCGGTGTGGCCACAAGGGTTTCCCACTCCAGCAGCATCCTCGCATCTCAGGGGACTCAGGGCTGCCACAAAAGTATTCTCAGATGTGGGCAACTGCCACATTGGTGCTTCTGTGGCACCGACTCTGCCATCTTGCTGAGGTCACCAGCCAGGGAAAGGTTCTCAAGGGAACTCTAGGTCTGGAGGCAGCTTTCCCTGAGTCATCCCGGTCAAGATGTGATGATCTCCAGGAATTCACAGTCCAGAGTCAATCCACAGTCCCCCTGGTGAAGGGGAAGCTGGCAGGTCTGAGGGAAGAGATGGGATTAGCATGCAAGTCCATCCCGTGAACCCTCCTCTGAAAGGTCACTGCAGCCCTTTCTTAGGGTGAACTTGCCCTGGGGAATGGAAAATACCCAGACATTCCAGATCTGTTGGCGCTGACACTGACTTAATGGGAATGCATGACCTCCAGAATATGCAGGGGCCACTGGCGGGAGTGGTTGAGCAACTCTTCAGGGATCAGAGAGTTTGGGGCCTAAGCCCTCTCCCTAGGAGCTCAGCACCATGGATACATCTTGCAGTGTCTTTCAAGTTCAGCATGCATCCATGGAGCAGACACAACCAGCAGTTGGCAGATGCCATGCTGGCCTCTTAAAAATTGGCTATGGAAGCAAAGACTTGGAACCAATCCAAATGCCCATCAACGATAGACTGGATACAGAAAATGTGGCACATATACACCATGGAATGCAGCCATAAAAAAGAACGAGCTCCTGCCCTTTACAGGGACATGGATGAAGCTGGAAACCATCATCCTCAGCAAACCAACACAGGAACAGAAAACCAAACACCACATGTTCTCACATACGGAAGAAGATGTGAGAGCTGAACAATGAGATCACCAGGACACAGGGAGGGGAACATCACACACCGGGGCGTGTCGGGGGGTGCGGTCAAGGGGAAGGAGAGTATTAGGACAAATACCTAATGCATGCAGGACTTAAAATCTAGATGATGGGTTATTAGGGACAGCAAACCACCATGGCCCATGTATACCTATGTAACAAACCTGCACGTTCTACACATTTATCCCAGAACTTAAAGTAAAAAAATAAAAATAAAAAATAAAAGGCTATTGAGTTAAGAGGTCCAAGTGGAAGCCCCCGAAGCTCCCTCTCCCAATCAAAATTGTAAACTAAAAGCAACATGACATGGCCACGGGGACTGCAGAGATTACTGCCACCATCAAAGGCACCCTGTATGAAGAAACTGGCAATCCTATTACACACTCATTTAACCCTTTTGATTGGCTGGTAAAAAGACCGAAGTATCTTTGTGGAATTCAGTGGATTATACAATCATTGAATTCAGTTGCTTCTGTATTTCCAGATATTTTCCTCTATACTAAAGCAAATCAGTGCGTCTTCATGTGGCATATATCACAGAGCTACTGATGCAGCTAGTACATCCCTCTGCTCCAATAAGCAGAGAGAGAGCTTGAATTTTTATTCTAATGTTTTCTTTCACTTAGCAAGGATGGCAGTAGCTGGCTGTTAACTCAATGGTATAGGTGATTTTTTAATACGAGCTTCACAGCTCCTTAAAAATCTGAGTTTAAGTGACTCTACATTGAATATAACCTAATTATATCATGTATCTAAATTATTGTAATACTTCATATTTTTGTCATCACAGTTGAAAGCAACTTTTCAAATAAAGGTCAATGGCTACAAAAGTGACTAAAATTTATAGGGAAGCATGCAGTGGGAAGTGTTTCGGTGAGGCTGGTGGCCTAACGACCTTAACATTTCTACCAAGATAGATACAATTACTGGCTTATTTTCACTAGTTTCTATCTAGTATATAATTATCTGAAGAGTGTTTTCTCATTACTTTCAAACGAGAAGAAAATGCTTTTCAAGGTAAGTTTCTATGTTTTTGATCAATAACTTTATCATACTCGAGATGGAAATATATCTCACCCTTCATAGCTGGTCTAATGGGCTGTAAAAATGCTAAAGTAATAACTTATTTGGAGCACAGTATGTAGGATTAATTTTTTTCCCTCCAAAACGAAGTGTATTGTCAAGGCATAATTTTTTCTCAAACTAATCAATTTTTGACCCTAAAATTTTCTGCATTTAAAATCTCAAAGCACCAATACTGCCAATATTGTAGACAAATGACAGTTTCCATATTTTTTTAAAAAAATTATTATACTTTAAGTTCTGGGATACATGTGCAGAGCATGCAGGTTTGTTACATAGGTATACATGTGCCATGGTGGTTTGCTGTACCCATCAACCAGTCATCTATGTTAGGCATTTATCCTATTGCTATCCCTCCCCTTGTCCCCCACTCACTGACAGGTCCCCATGTGTGATG
>NW_012109252.1:1856429-1857478 GCF_000951045.1 Mandrillus leucophaeus
AAAAATTTTCTTCCATTCTGTAGGTTGCCTGTTCACTCTGATGATAGGTTATTTGCTGTGCAGAAGTTTTTTAGTTTAATTAGTTCCAACTTATCAGTTTTGGCTTTTGTTGCCATTGGTTTTGGAATTCTAGTCATGAAGTCCTTGCCCATGCCTATGTCCTGAATGGTATTGCCTAGGTTTTCTTCTAGGGTTTTTATTTTTTGAGGTCCTAAGTTTAAATCTTTAATCTATCTTGAGTTAATTTTTGTCTAAGGTGTAAGGAAGGGGCCCAGTTTTTTTTTCTGCATATGGCCAGCCAGTTTTCCCTACACCATTTATTAAATAGGGAATCCTTTCCCCATTGCTTGTTTTTGTCAAGTTTGTCAAAGATCAGATGGTCGCAGATGTGTGGTGATGTTTCTGAGGCCTCTGTTTTGTTCCATTGGTCTATATATCTGTTTTGGTACCAGCACCATGCTGTTTTAGTTACTGTAGACTTGTAGTATAGTTTGAAGTCAGGTAGTGTGATGCTTCCAGCTTTGTTATTTTTGCTTAAGATAGTCTTGGCTATACAGGCTCATTTTTGGTTCCACATGAAATTTAAAGTAGTTTTTTCTAATTCTGTGAAGAAAATCCATGGTAGCTTGATGGGAATAGCATTGAATCTATAAATTACTTTGGGCAGTGTGGCCACTTTCATGATACTGATTCTTCCTATCCATAAGCATGGAATGTTTTCCCATTTGTTGCGTCCTCTCATTTCCTGGAGCAGTGGTTTGTAGTTCTCCTTGAAGAAGTCCTTCACACCCCTTGTAAGTTGTATTCCTACGTAGTTTCTTCTCTTTGTAGCAATTGTGAATGAGAATTTGGTCATGATTTGGATCTCTGTTTGTCTATTATTGGTGTACAGGAATGCTTGTGATTTTTCACATTGATTTTGTATCCTGAGACTTTGCTGACGTTGCTTATCAGCTTAAGGAGTTTTGGGGCTGAGATGATGGGGTTTTCTAAACATACAATCATGTCATCTGCAAACAGGGACAATTTGACTTCCTCTCTTCCTATTT
>NW_012109252.1:1858738-1872757 GCF_000951045.1 Mandrillus leucophaeus
CTAGGTTTTCTAGTTTATTTGCATAGAGGTGTTTGTAGTATTCTCTGATGGTAGTTTGTATTTCTGTGGGATTGGCAGTCATATTTCCTTTATCATTTTTTATTGTGTCTATTTGATTCTTCTCTTTTCTTCTTTATTTTATTAATCTTTTCAAACAACCAGCTGCTGGATTCATTGATTTTTTCAAAGGGTTTTTTGTGTGTCTCTACCTTATTCAGTTCTTCTCTCATCTTAGTTATTTCTTGTCTTCTGCTAGCTTTTGAATTTGTTTGCTCTTGCTTTTCTAGTTCTTTTAATTGTGATGTTAGGGTGTTGATTTTAGATCTTTCCTGCTTTCTCCTGTGGGCATTTAGTGCTATAAATTTCTCAGTAAACACTGCTTTAGCTGTGTCCCAGAGATTCTGGTATGTTGTGTCTTTGTTCTCGTTGGTTGCAAATCACTTATTTGTTTCTGCCTTAATTTCATTATTTACCCAGTAGTCATTCAGGAGCAGGTTGTTCAGTTTCCATTTAGTTGTGCAGTTTTGAGTGAGTATCTTAATCCTGAGTTCTAATTTGATTGCACTGTGGTCTGAGAGACTGTTTGTTATGATTTCTGTTCTTCTCTGTTTGCTGAGAAGTGTTTTACTTCCAATTATGTGGTCAATTTTACAGTAAGTGCTATGTGGTGCTGAGAAGAATATATATTCTTTTGATTAGGGGTGGAGAGTTCTGTACCTATCTATTAGATTCACTTGGTCCAGAGCTGAGTTTAAGTCCTGAATATCCTTGTTAATTTTCTGTCTCATTGATCTGTCTAATATTGACAGTGGAGTGTTAAAGTCTCCCACTATTATTGTGTGAGACTCAAAGTCTCTCTGTAGGTCTCTAAGAACTTGTTTTATGCATCTGGGTTCTCCTGTATTGGGGGCATATATATTTAGGATAGTTAGCTCTTCTTGTTGCATTGATCCATTTACCATTATATAATGCCCTTCTTTGTGTTTTTTGATCTTTATTGGTTTAAAGCCTGTTTTATCAGAGACTAGGATTGCAACCCCGGCTTTTTTTTTCTTTCCATTTACTTGGTAAATAATCCTTCATCTTTTTATTTTGAGCCTATGTGTGTCTTTGCATGTGAGATGGGTCTCCTGAATACAGCACACCAATGGGTCTTGACTCTTTACCCATTTTGCCATTCTGTGCCTTTTAATTGGGGTATTTAGCCCATTTACATTTAAGGTTAATATTGTTATGTGTGAATTTGATCCTGTCATTATGATGCTAGCAGGTTATTTTCCCCATTAGTTGATGCAGTTTTTTCATAGTGTCAATGGTCTTTATATTTTGGTTTGTTTTTGCAGTGGCTGGTACTGGTTTTTCCTTTCCATATTTAGTGCTTCCTTGGGGAGCTCTTGTAAGGCAGGCCTGCCGGTGACAAAATCCCTCAGCATTTTCTGGTCTGTAAGAGATTTCATTTCTCCTTCACTTATGAAGTTTAGTGTGGCTGGATATGAAATTCTGGGTTAAAAATTCTTTTCTTTAATAATGTTGAATATTGGCCCCCACTCTCTCCTGGCTTGTAGGGTTTCTGCAGAGAGATCCACTGTTAATCTGATGGGCTTCCTTTTGTGGGTAACCCAACTTTTCTTTCTGACTGCCCTTAACATTTTTTCCTTCATTTCAATCTTGATGAATCTGATGATTGTGTGTCTTGGGGTTGCTCTTCTCCAGGAGTATCTCTGTGGTGTTCTCTGTATTTCCTGAATTTGAATGTTGGCCTGTCTTGCTAGGTTGGGGAGGCTCTCCTAGATAATATCCTGAAGTGTGTTTTCCAACTTGGCTCCATTCTCCCTGTCACTTTCAGGTACAACAATCAAATGTAGGTTTGGTCTTTTCACATAGTCCCATTGTTCTTGGAGGCTTTGTTCATTCCTTTTCATTCTTTTTTCTCTAATCTTATCTTCATGCTTTATTCATTAAGTTGATCTTCAATCTCTGATATTATTTCTCCCACTTGATCAACTTGACTATTGATACCTGTATATGCTTCACGAAGTTTTTGTGCTGTGTTTTCAGCTCCATCAGTTCATTTATGTTCTTCTCTAAACTGGATATTCTAGTCAGCAATTCCTCTAACCTTTTATTAAGATTCTTAGCTTCCTTGCATTGGGTTAGAACATGCTCCTTTAGCTCAGAGGAGTTTATTACCAACCTTCTGAAGCCTACTTCTGTCAATTTGTCAAACTCATTCTCCATCCAGTTTTGTTTCCTTGCTGGTGAGGAGTTGTGATCCTCTGGAGGAGAAGCAGTGTTCTAGGTTTTGGAATTTTCAGCCATTTTGTGCTGGTTTCTCCTCATCTTTGTGGATTTATCTACCTTTGGTCTTTGCTGTTGGTGACCTTTGAATCCTTTTTGTTGATGTTATTGCTTTCTGTTTGTTAGTTTTCCTTCTAACAGTCAGGCCTCTCTTCTGCAGGTCTGCTGGAGTTTGCTGGGGGTCCACTGCAGACCCTATTTGCCTGCTATCACAAGAGGAGGCTGCAGAACAGCAAAAATTACTGCCTGTTCCTTCCTCTGGAAGCTTCATCCCAGAGGGGCACCTGCCAGATGGCAGTTGGAGCTCTCCTGTATGAGGTGTCTGTTAACACCTGCTGGGAGGTGTATCCCAGGCAGGAGGCATGGGGGTCAGGGACTCACTTGAGGAGGCAGTCTGACCCTTAGGAGAGCTTGAGCGCTGTGCTGGGAGAGCTGCTGCTCTCTTCAGAGCCGGGAGGCAGGAACGTTTAAGTCTGCTGAAGCTGCACCCACAACTGCCTCTTCCCTCAGGTGCTCTGTCCCACGGAGATGGGAGTTTTATCTATAAGCCCCTGCCTGGGACTGCTGCCTTTCTTTCAGAAATGCCCTGCCCAGAGAGGAAGAATCTAGATAGGCAGTCTGGATACAGTGACTTTGCAGCTTGGCAGTGGTCTCCACCCAGTCTGAACTTCTGGTGGCTTTGTTTACACTGCGAGTAGAAAACCGCCTACTCAAGCCTCAGTAATGGCAGACACCCCTCCCCCCACCAAGCTCAAGTGTCCCAGGTTGACATCAGACTACTTACTATGCTGGCAGCGAGAATTTCCAGCCAGTGGATCTTAGCTTGCTGGGTTCTGTGGGGGTGGGATCCACTGGAGCAAGACCACTTGGCCCCCTGGCTTCGGCGCCTTTCCAGGGGAGTGAAGGGTTCTGTCTTCCTGGTGTTCCAGGCGCCACTGGGGTACCAAAAAAACTCCTGCAGTTGGCTTGGTGTCTGCTGAAATGGCAGCCCAGTTTTGTGCTTGAAACTCAGGAACATTGCGGTGTAGGCACCCGAAGGAATCTCCTGGTGTGTGGGTTGTGAAGACCGTGGGAAAAGCATAGTATCTGGGCTGGACTGCACCCTCTTTCACAGCATGGTCCCTCATGGCTTCCCCTGGCTAGAAGAGGGAGTTACCCAGCCCGTTTTGCCTCCAGGGTGAGGCAATGCCCCACCCTGCTGCTGCTCACCCTCTGTGGGCTGCACCCACTGTCTAACCAGTCCCAATGAGATGAACCAGGTACCTACCTCAGTTGGAAATGCAGAAATCACCCACCTGCTGTGCTGGTCTCGCTGGGAGCTGCAGACCGGAGCTATCCTATTCGGCCATCTTGCCTGGGAATCCCCAGTTTCGATATTTTTTAATCTAGGCAACATTTTGCTTTACTAGACATGGAAAATACATCTGTGGTGTATTAAAGTGATGAATTCACATTGGTGTAGGAATCTCAGCAGGCTTCAGTCATTTTTTTGTTAGGTATCAATTTCTTGAAGGAAAAGAAAATAGATTATTTTGGACATAAGATTTGTCTTCTAGGAGAAGTACTAATTAAACCAGGAAAACTGATGTACTGTAAAGAAAATCAATAAAAGCTCTCTAAAAACTTACAGACTCAGGGATTAGATTTGTCCAATATTTCTTTGTTACATTGAATAAACTCTCCACTTCATGATCCAAAATCAATAATAACCTGTATTACTTATTTATAAACAAACTCACTGTGAGAGATTTCACTCTTCATATATGTTTTATAGATGAATTTTAGAAGCAGCCTATTTGTTTGTAGATTACAAAAATATTACTTTAATGAACACACAAATAGGAATACAGAATATTTGAATAACAATAATATTAGAATATAGCTAAATATGCTATGAAAATACTATTGTTCACTCATTTGGCAAATAGTTATTGAATACTGTCCTGAGCTTTTCCTGCTTCTATAACAAAATTTCTTAGACTGAATAATTTATAAAGTCCTGAAATTGATTTTTCATAGTTCTGGAGGCTGGAGGCTGGGAAGCTCAAGGTCAAGGTGCTGGCAGATTTAGCATCTGGTGAGGGCTTTCTTCGTTCCAGCCAATCAGAAGAGGAAAAGAGCACAGATGATCAAACATGCAGTTTTTCATGAGCCAAGTTTGGAAGAGGTATAAATCTTTTGTACTCACATCCCATTGGTCAATTCCATTTTAACATATCCCCCACTTAAAAGGGGATGAGAAATGTGGCTTCTGGCTCAGTGTTCACTTTCCAGCATGATCTTTCATTAGGAAAATGGAAAAAGGGAATTTTGTGAACAGTAAAACGTGGCTCCTCCAACTTCAACCTTCTTGAGTTTTGTAAGGTTAGTGGACTGCACAGGAATTTTTTTTTTTTACTTTTTTTTCCCCCTTGTAATATTTATTTCCTATTCTGTCTTGTATGGTTTCGGCATCTGAGTTTTCCTAGTGTTACAGAATAAAATTGAGATTTTGCCTGCTCTTTCTGTACCTTAGAATTATTTACAGAAAGTATATTGCTCTGTTCTCTGACAGCGTGGAAGAACAACTCTGTAAAACAATTCCAGCCAATTGTTTACTTAATAAAGAATTTTTAAACTGATTCCAGTGATATTATGGTTTTCTATTTCTTTTTCATTCAATTTTGGTAAAATATTCTTAGCTATTTGGCCATTTTATCTCAATTTTCTGATTTTATGGCAAAATAGCCTTTTATTATCCTGTCAATCTCTGCTGAATAGATGGTATGTCACTTTTTCATTTTTACAATTATTTATTCTGGAATTTCTCTTCCTTTTTTCTCCTAGATCTGTCTCAAGATAAGCCTATCACAATATGGTTTATTTTGTTTTGTTCCTTTGTTTTAGCTTTTCAAAGAACAAAATTTTCACATTAATATTTTTATTTTTCATATACTTATTTTATTATATTTATGACCTCTTTTATTAATTTGGATAATTGTGTTTTACTTTTTCTAAATTACTTAGTTGAACATTTTAAAATATAGTATCCATGGTATCATTTAGTTTAAAATACTTGATAATCTATAACATTATTCTTATACTATAAATTGTTTAGTAGTACACGTAGCTTTGTTTAATTTCTAACATGTTGTTGGTATTTTCCTCTTTGCTGCTAAATGTTAATTATTTATTTTATGGTCAGACCACATAGCTAGTATTTTGCTGATTCTATGAATTGTGTAGCAACTAGTCTTATGACCTAATATAAGATAGATTTTTATAATATTTCATATAACTCTAAAATATGTATATTTTCTAAATTAAGACTACAATTATTAAAAAACAAAAAATTACAATTATATTTATATGAAGTAAGTCAAGTTTGCTAATCCTGTTTAAATTTCTATTTTACTATTTTTATGTTCTTGCCTCCCTAATCGATAATGGGGACAGGGAATTCTTCTGCTGTGAGAATACACACATGCACACACACACACACACACATAATTTTATTTTGGTCAGGAACCATGAATCACACTTATAATCCCAGCACTGTAGAAGGCCAAAGTAGGAGGACCATTTGATCCTAGGAATTTGAGACCAGCCTAGCCAACATAGGAAGATCCCATCTCTACAAAAAATTAAAATTAAAAAATGAGCCAGATGTGGTGGCACCTGTAGACCCAGCTAGTTGGGAGGCTGATGTGGAAAAATTGCTTCAGCCAGGGAAGTCTCTGCTGCAGTGAGCCCTGATCGCACCACTGCACTCAGTCTGGGTAACAAAGCAAGACCCTCTTCCTTCCAAAAAAAGTTTTAAATTTCTAGGTTTTCAATATCCTTACGTTATTTTATATGTGGCTACAAATTTAGATTAGTATATCCTTCAAGAAAAATGATTACTATACCATTTCATGGTAGCTCTTTTTATCCCTCTTAATGATTTTCTCCTAAAGTCAATTTTTCTAATATTCTAAAGTTATCCAGTTTACATTGTTATCAATTGTGTTACATATTTTTAAACCACTTTTCTCTGTTGTTTTGATACGTGTTTTTGTAAATAGCACATAATAGAACTTAGTTCTCAAGTATAATCTGATAACCCTGCCTTATAACTAATAAATTTTTTCATTTACATTTATTATAATCAATAATAACTGACAGAGAGAGATTGTTTTTACTATAATTTTAAAATGTAGGTTTTGGGCCAGGCAAGGTGGCTCATGCCTGTAATCCCAGTACTTTCGGAGGCTGAGGCGAGCAGATCATGAGGTCAGGAGATTGAGACCATCCTGGCTAACATGGTGAAACTCCGTCTCTACTAAAAGTACAAAAAATTAGCCGGGTATGGTGGCAGGTGCCTGTAGTCCCAGCTACTCGGGAGGCTGAGGCGGAGAATGGTGTGAACCCAGGAGGCAGAGCTTACAATAAGCTGAAATCGCGCCACTGCACTCCAGCCTGGGTGACAGTGTGAGACTGTCTGGAAAAAACAAAACAAAACAAACAAACAAACAAACAAAATATATATATATAGGTTTCTTTCTACTTTCTGTCTTTCCTTTTCTCTTTCTAGTATAATCAGGTTTTTTGTTTGCTGTTACTTTGTTACTTTTTGTTGTTGAAATTCAATAACTTAGATGTTACCAGTCTTATTTTGGTTACATTGCACACTTAAATTAATCAAGTATAAAGTAAAATTGTACTCCCTTTCACAAAATATAAAAATCTTAGGCAATTTAATTCTTATTGCTTTCTCTTGAGTTATGGGTTGTTGGGTTTTTTTCTGTCTAATATGTTAATTTCGTGTTTTCAAGAACATATAATTAGATATCATTACTTCTCTTTAATGATATTTGTTTTTATTTATGAGCAAGTCTATAAGTTTGTTTGCTTGCCATTTCCTCCTTTATCTCAGATATTCCTCCTGGGATCATTTTCTTTCTTCCTGAAGTGTGTTCCTTATAACTTTTCACGTTAAAATCTAATGTGGTTATATTACAATGTCTTATTCATCATAATTGCTGAAAAAGTAACTACTTAGAGCTATTTATCTCCACACTATTCCATTGCCTCTGTCACTCATTGTTCCTCTTGAGAGTCCTCTGTATGTTAATTTTCAGGCTTTTCTGAATAACACATAGTTTGTTTTCATTCTCTGCTTGCATTTAAGAATTTCTGTTGTGATGTCCTGCAGTTAGGGACTACTTCCTCCCCTCCCAGGTTTCAGTGGAAACCATTTGAAGGACTGGATTTGACAACAGTCCAGGAGTAACAGGTTTTCCACTCCACCCCACTGAGATAGAATCAAACAAGAGTTGGGACTTCATCCTGCCCAGCAGTAAAATGGTCAACACTCATAAACACACAGGAAGCCAATGAAGGCCATGTGGGTAACAACTAATGAGACACTTTTACCTTTCCCAGCAAGAAAGGCAGCAATGGGAACTAGTGAGGAACCAGAAATTCTACCCTGGCCAGAAGTTACAAGCAGTAACCCTCACCAGGTATCAATAGAGGAACCTGGACTTCTACCCTCACCTGATGGGAGTGAGTAGCACCTGTCCTTCACATACTAAACAGTGTCAAGAGAAATAGCTAAAATAAAGATACGAATAAGACAATGCTACATAACATAACTTCCAAAGTGTACACATTTCAGTGAAAAAAAATCATTCATCATCCCAAGAACCAGGGAGTTCTTGATAGAATATTTAAAAACAAATAGATACCAACACTGAGATGACAGATAATTGTAATTATATTATAAAAATTTTAAATAGCCATTCTAAAAAATGAAAAATTGTGGACACAATTGAAACAAAATAAAGAAACCTCATCAAATAGAAAGTCTGAGCAAAAAAATTAGAAGATATAAAAGGGAGCCAAATGGAAATTTTAGAACTGAAAAGTATAACCACAATAAAACACACACATGAACACACACACAACAGATGAGCTTAACAGCAAAATGGAGGAGGCAGAAAAAAAATCATAACAAATATAGAACAATAGAAATAATATTGTTCTAAATATAGAACAATAGAAATTACCCATTGTGATAGCTAATATTGAGAGTCAACCTGATTGGATTGAAGGATGTGAAGTACTGTTCCTGGGTGTGTCTGTGGGGGTGTGGTCAAATGAGAATACCATTTGAGTTAGTGGAGTGGAAGAGGCAGACCCACCCTCAATCTGGGTAGGCACCATCTAGTCAGCTGCCAGCACAGCTAGAATAAAGCAGACAGAAATTGGAAGAGCAGACTTGCTGAGTCTTCTGCTCATCATCTTTCTCCTGTGCTGGATGCTTCCTGCCCTTGAACATCAGACTCCAAGTTCTTCAACTTTTGGTCTTTTGGACTCACACCAGTGATTTGCCAGGGGCTCTTGGGCCTTCAGCCACAGACTGAAGGTTGCACTGTCAGTTCCTCACTTTCAAGGTTTTGGGACTTGGACTGGTTTCTTTGCTCCTCAGCTTGCAGACGGCCTATTGTGGGATTCATCTTGTGACTGTGTCAGTCAATTTTCCTTAATAAAGTCCCCTTCATATAGACGTCTATCCTATTAGTCCTGTCCCTCTAGACAACCCTGAGTAATATGCCCACTCTGTAAAACAGAGGGTAAAAACAGACTGAATATGACTTTAAGAATTAGTAAAAATAGGCCAGGGGCGGTGGCTCAAGCCTGTAATCCCAGCACTTTGGGAGGCCAAGACGGGCGGATCACGAGGTCAGGAGATCGAGACCATTCTGGTGAACACGATGAAACCCCGTCTCTACTAAAAAACAATACAAAAAACTAGCCAGGCGAGGTGGCGGGCAGCCTGTAGTCCCAGCCACTCAGGAGGCTGAGGCAGGAGAATGGCGTGAACCCGGGAGGCGGAGCTTGCAGTGAGCTGAGATCCGGCCACTGCACTCCAGCCTGGGCGACAGAGCCAGATTCCGTCTCAAAATAGCACCAGCCAGCTGTGGTGGCTCACGCTTGTAATCTTGGTACTTTGAGAGGCCAAGGTAGTTGGATCACTTGAGCTCAGGAGTTTAAGACCAGCCTGAGCAACACACACGATGAAACCCCATCTCTACAAAAAAAAAAAAGAAAAAGAAAAAGAAAAAGAAAAAAAAATAGGCATGGCGTGCTCTTGTAGCCCCAGCTACTCAGGAGGCTGAGGTGGAAGGATCACCTGAGCCCGGGAGGTGGAGGCTGAAGTCACAGTTGTGCCACTGCACTTGAGCCTGGGCAACAGAGAGAGATTGTCTCAAAAAAAAAAAAAAAAAAAAAAAAAAAAAAAAAACAAGAAAAAAATAACATTTATGTTATTAGAGGTCCAGAATGAGAAGAAAAAAAGTTGGTCTAAAAAAACACTCAAATAATGATAAAAATTTTTCCCAACATAGCAAGAGACACAAAAGCTACATATTCAAAAAACTGAACGAAACCCAAAGAAATTCACTCATTATAGTCATAGAGTGAGAAATATAAAGAAAGAAAAATACCTGAAAGTGGTGAAAGAGAAGAAACACCCTACCTATAGATAAAAAGTAATTTTAATTACAGTGGATTTGTCCCTGGAAATCATGAAGACCAGAAGGAAGTATCACATTTCTCAAGTGCTAAAAAATGTGTAAATTCATTTACAACACATAACCCAATTATATGCTGTCTACAAGAAACACACTTCAAATATAATAGCTTAAGGAAATTCAAAGTAAAAGAATAGAAAAATGATGTGTCATGCAAGCATTAATCAAAGGAAAACAGGAGTGGCTATATTAATCAAGGATATTAAAGATGGATAAAATGGTCAATCCACCAAGAGGACACAGCAATCTTAAATGTGTATGCCCCAAACAACAAAGCTGAAAAATATATTAAGCCGATCCTAATCTAACTGAAAGAAGAAATAGACAAATCCACATTAAAGTGAGAGTTCAACATCCTTCACTCAATTAATAAACCAATTTAAAAATAGCAATGATATAGAAGAAATCAACACCATCAACCAATGGGATCTCACCAATATTTATTATCTAACACACCACCCAAAACCAAAAGAACAGACATTCTTTTAATGTGTTGAATGGAATATTAACCCAGATAGACCATGTATGAAACCAATTTTAAAAATAGAAATCATATAGAATGTGTTCTCTACTCAAAAGGAAATCAAACTAGAAATTATAACAGAAAGATTACAGGGAAGCCTCCACACACTTGAGAACTAAACATTATACATCTAAAACATTCAGAATAAAAATGGAAGCCTCAAACACATTTTTAAAAGACAGAATGAAAATTAAAAAGAAATATATCAAAACATGTAGGGCAGAGCTAAAGTAGTGCTGACAGGGATATTTGAAGCTTGAAATGAATACATTCAAACACAGAAAATGTCTCAAATCAATAATTTCAGCTTCTACCTCAAGAACTTAGGGGAGAATTAGCAAATAAAGCCAAAACAATCAAAAGGAAGTAAATAACAAAGATAATAATACCCCAATGCCTCAGCCAAAACTCAACCAGTGCAACTTCATCTAATTCACCTATATCTTGCCCATCCCAGCCCCACTGAACCCAAATACGTCATGCTTTCATATACCAGTGAGCCCATGATTGTTCCACTTCCTCAACTTGGAATGCACACCCACCATTTTCTACCTGGTTAATTATTCATCAACCTGCAAGATTTCAGAGTCCTCAAAAGTGTTCTTTATCACAGGTTACAGCTCTCTGTAGAGTAACTGATTTCTTACTTTTTTCTTCCTCTTTGACTCAAAGCCTTCTGAGAACAGATATTACTGTCAAATTTATTAAACAAGAGATAAATATTGAAGCATATAAATACATTAGGGTGTGGTAAGTGCTTCTGAGCAAAAGCTTGCAGATGCATTAGATACACTTAATAAATTATTATTGAAATAATTGCATTAATGATACTCTTTGCAGTAATGCAAATTGATACAATGATAAGGAGGAGCATATGTAAACACAAAATTATAGTTTTGCCAAAGTTTCTTCATAATCATAAGTAGATTTTTTCAGACACAATTACCTTCAATCTTCATTTTCTTGTCAAATTAGTGTTTAAATATTTAAATTTTAATTTTAATTTTAAACTGAAATATAAACATGTTGAATCCTATTCATAATGTAATTCCCACAAAGAAAATATCACATATTTCCTACATACACACACAGAGCCATAAAACACTTCTAAGGAATGTATGTAAATATTAATGCTATCCAGGCTCACATAGCAAGGCAGAGACCACAGAATATAATGGTGCACAAACTAGTTTCGAGGATCTGGAGTTGAACCCCATTTCCATTATTTACTATTGATAGAACCTTTCTGAGTATGATTTACCACCTGAAAAAAGTGGGCACAATACTCACTGCCTATCTTATAATATTATGAAAATATTTTAAAGATGACACCCGTGAATTTTTTTACAAATTATTATATTGATGTCACATGATATTACTGGAACTATGTTTATTGGTAAGTGGAGCTCCTTTCAAACTTTACCCAATTTCTCTCTCACTCGCACTTATTTCCAACTTGTTTTGTCATATTATGATGTAAATTAGGTGATCAAATCTTTTTTCACTTTGAAAAATACGTGAGTCATTTACAGAAACATTTGTAAGATTGATCACTGGGGTAGCTCATAAATAATTTCCGGCTTACACTCCTTTTGTCTACCCATCATTTATAGACAATTTGAAATATTACTGACCAATTTAGCATTTATTAAATAACCCAATGCCTCATCACTAACCTTGAATGAGAGTGGGGTAACCTTTTTTAATATGAATGTTAGAAATTCCCGGACCCATAGTTCTTATTTGCCTAGCTCATTTAAAAAGCCTAGAGAAATAGTTGCTTTAAAACATCCTATTATTGTATCATATTTTGAAATAGCATTAAGAGGACATTGCAAATACATCTAAGAAATGACAAATACAATGGAAAGAATATTTTTGTGAATTTTTATCCCCTTAAAATCTTATCTTAGAGAAAGAAGCTAAGAAAATCATCTCTTAAACTTTTATCATTAATAAAAAGTATCCTTACTCATTTGACCTCATAAATGCATATTTCAACCAAATGACTATGTTGCTTAAGGCTACAGAGCTAAGACGCTCTGGAATGTCCCATATCAATCATCCTCAGAACTGTCAACTAAATTTAGATGCAGAATCACTATCATTAGTTTTTAAATCTGAGAGAAGAACACAGCTTGAGTTTTCAGATTGCAGGTTAAAACTCGGGAAAAGTCTTTTCATTTATAAGCTAATCTTTGAAATTAAATTCAAGTTAAATTGATATTCACCTTTGCACATGAGTATGCTGAATGTTTTGGTTGCCTTTCCTGGTCCGCCACGAGTAAGCGAGAGAAGACCTCTGTTTTGTAGGTCGGGATTAGGAATCGCATAAAGCCAACCACTCTGCACTGCGCTAAGGACCTTTGGTGCAGCAGATAACTAACAGCCCAAAAAGTTGAGGGTAGGAACAAACGAAGATTTGGCTTAAAAAAATATATATATATAAAATATTTATTATATATACATTTATATAAATATATAATATGTATAAATAACATATATATATATTTCCTTTTTTGTGGACCCTGCAAATGTGAACCCTCTAAGCTCTGAATGATTACTCTTATAAATACTCTTCAGTGAGAAAATATACCTTTTATATAAAATGATACTTTCCTTTATTGCACAAAACATACTTGTCATTGCAAAACTATAATCTAAAATAAGCATCGAAAATGGAAAGAGAGCATTCCTCCTGTTTCTGTGCAGTCTCAGTGCCTTAGTGTCCCCTTTATCGTTTCTCTAGAGGAAGACACACGGTTTTGTACTTATCTGCTCTATTTAATTAATACATTGTGAACCAACAAATACGTTCTTAGTGATGATTTGGGGGAAGTTCTGGGACAGAGAGTTTTTTGAGTAAGTATTCACGGGGCTAATGGGTCCTCATTCATGTCATTATTTTTATCCTATTTGTGCCGTCCTACTGGGATACTCGGCCTGTGTTTTCCTCCAGAAGAAAGTCAAGGCAGAACAGCCTGTCTTTCTGCCTATATATATATAAAAAATTATATATATAGTATTTAAAATATTGTGTTTTCTGAAACTTCTGCCTTTCTGACACCAAGGTCCTCATGCCTTAGATGCCCCTTGCCTCCCTGTATCCCCTCACTCTGCATTATCTTGTGGTCTTGCTTCATTTCTCTTGTAAGTTTTGCTTCTAACTTTGCAATGTGCATCTTACACTCCCTGTGCCTGCAAACTGCCCAGCCCTCCTTTCCTCATTGCAGCTGATAATGGGGCACGGCTGTTCCCACGGAAATGCTCCATCTTCCCATCGCTGACTGACAAGCACAGCGTCTTTCTATTCTGCAGTAGGATGAAGCTCTCTTCCTGTCACTAACCATAAATACCCCGCCGCACCTCCTCTCCCTGCCCAGTGACTTCTATTCCTCAGTTTCCCCTCTTTCCTTCACTGACCTCTCATCCATTAAAGTGTCCCACCTAGCCCACAAACAGCTCACTCTTCCCCAGCCTCAAATAACAGCCCTCACTGATGCCCACGTGCGTTCAGAGATATTAATCCAATCCTCCTGCTACAACTCAGCCTCCTCCTTCATGACTCAGCCCCCACCACACTGTGTCTGGCACAGAGAGCCCAGGCATGGACAGATCCCAGCATGGACAACCCCCAGCATG
>NW_012109252.1:1872949-1875267 GCF_000951045.1 Mandrillus leucophaeus
GACAGACCCCGGCATAGGCAGCCCCCGGCATGGACAGACCCTGGACATGAACAGCCCCCACCATGGACAGACCCCAGCGTGGACAGCCCCCAGCATGGACAGCCCCCGGCAAAAACAGACTCCATCATGGACAGACCCTGGCATAGGCAGCCCCCAGCATGGACAGACCCTGGACATGGACAGCCCCCAGCATGGAGAGCAGGTCTGAAATCTATAGGGCAGATTGTAGGCTAGAAATGTAGGCAAATAATTGATTGTGCAATCTTTTAGGCAGATTGTGTTCTTTGGGAAACCCCAGTCTTTGGTGTTCAATTAATTGGAGGAAACCTACCCATGTTATGGGGGACAATCTCCTTTACCCAAATTCTCCTGACTTGAAGCCAAGTCCCTTTCACATGGTAACTTCATAGCACATCCAGACAACTGTGTGACGAAACCCCAGGCACCACTGCCTCGCCAGGCTGATGGAGAATCAGCCGTACGCTTCTGAAAGGAGCTGAGTCCACTCCCGCAGGAGATGATTCTTCCCAAGCTCTTCCCTTAGAAGTGCAGGATTGTATTCGTCCTGGGCATATGGTCCCTAACCCAAATGAGGTCTCCAGTGTCTTCAAATTTGGCACTTGTTAAATGAAACATGCTCCAACTCATTTTGAAGCAAGGTAGGGTCCTTATTTAAGTTTGATTCACGTGTCTACATTAGACAGATTTCTGGGGGGACACCACACAGGGAACATGACGCTCTGTTTCTGTGTATCTGCTAGATGTGTATCTGCTAGAATAATCATTAGATTTTCATTTTTCCAGGAGATACAAGGGAAGGAAAATAAAAGGATAAATCACAGGCTTAGATAACAAAAGAATGGGAGGTGACTTGGTTTTAGGCGAGCATTTTGGGCTTTAAATCTCTGCAGACAAGCCAGCTTCCAGCAGAGGTTCTGAAACTCACTTTCTGCATGGTCAAATTACATAATTTACTCATATCTCAGAATCCCTGAGCATAGAAAATAGCTTGCTTTCTTTTCTTGCCTAACTCCCAAGGATACACAGAAAAATCCTCTAACAGTTTCAAAGATTCTTGAACAAGATGGAAAGGGGTAAACAATGAAATTTTAAGCCCTTTTGGAAATTCAAATCCAAATTGTTGATTGACATCAAACTCAGAGAGAAACAAATTAGGTTCTGACTACGAAGCAGCTTATTTTATACATTCTCGTCCAGCATAAAGAAATTATATTCTGACCTGGCTTCATATTGCCTATCAGTAAAATACATAAAACAACTTCCACTTAATCATGTTTAGGAAGGAATAGGATTTAGTTCCTTTGAAATTATATATTTGATTTTTAAAAATTGATGTATCTTCACTTGCACATTTGAATAGATTGCTTTCACAGTTATATTTTATAGGTTTTTTGTTTCATGGTAAGGAGGGGATTAAGCTATCTTCCCTAAAAAAAGGATCCATTTTACACTATGTGTAAAGGGAATGGGATGGAGTTGATATTTCTAGTTTATGCTATTAAAACAAATCGTTGTTTACCATCTGAGATTTCAAATTCACGCTTTGTTTGTATTATTTATAATTTAGGAAATCTGTCTGCAACATGCTTCACTGCCCTACAAAGGCATGCCTCTTGCTAATGAACTGGTGACTCCTTCCTCCTCAACATGTGTTTAAAAATTAATGTTTAATTTTCAATTTAGAAAATGTGTAAAGACAAAAAGGAAATTTAAAAAACAGCACGAGAGATTCAGTAGTAAACATTTTTGCCTTAAATTGATCTCCCCAGTGGTCTCCTCTGAAAAGATTAATGCCATCTTAATAAAGGCATTGAAAATACCTCAAAGACAGTACAATTTTTTAAATGGCTGTTTAATATTCATGTAATCTTATCATAAGTCATTTTCCTTTAAACTTCATGAACATTTAACGTCATTGAATATTTACATATGAAAAACGTGAGTCATTTTGAACACGTGATTTTTTAATACCAAGCATCTTCATGTTTTTCCCGCATGTGAAAGAAGAAAAAACGTTTATTACTATGTGCTAGGATCTATTATTATTTAAAATCAAAGTTCCTTAAGGTTGTAGTGTTACGTATTGCAGCAAGGACTGCTTAAAGTCATTTTGTGAAAATCAGTTGAGACTCCCCCACCCACACCAGCCTCAGAAGCTCACAGCGGCCCCACTGTCTTGTGACAGCAGCTCCACGCCCTGTTCCTCCGGGTTCCAGGGCGGGCGTAGGACCAGGAGAGCCTATCACAGACCTCGGCCCCATCGTGCGCTCCGTGGTTTCCACTCACAGTGAGTCCAC
>NW_012109252.1:1875621-1877825 GCF_000951045.1 Mandrillus leucophaeus
GTGAGTCCACGCCCTGTTCCTCCGGGTTCCAGGGCGGGCGCAGGACCAGGACACAGCCAGTCACAGACCTTGGCCCCATCAGGCTCCCCGTGGTTTCCACTCACAGTGAGTCCACTCCCTGTTCCTCCGGGTTCCCGGGCGGGTGCAGCACCAGGACAGCCAGTCACAGACCTCGGCCCCATCACGCTCTCCGTGGTTTCCACTCACAGTGAGTCCAAGGCCACACCTAAAGTCAGGGAAGTAGGAGTGATGATGGTCTATGGAAACGGGAGAACTGGGGGTTGTGAATCTCAGTCTCGCCGACCCCAGCCCAACCTCATAGCAGGGCAGAGGCAGAGCCGTGCAGTGGTGAGGGGCACACACTCTGCAGGCAGATGGTGAGGGTTGGAAGGTGGATGCCTTCAGCTACTTCCCTACAATATTGGGGCAAGTTGTTGAAGCCCTCCAGACCTCACAGTCCTTGCCTGTAAAGCTAAGGATAGAAAAATATCTGTCTCTGGGGTTCTGCTGAGAACTGAGTTAACAGATGGTAAGCACTGAAACAGTGGGTGGGACCCGTGAACGCTCAGTAATCGCTGGCTAATACTGTGGCATGAGTCCACCAAAGACCCAGCTGTGCCCTACCAAGACCATATTTGCTTTAAGCGCAGTAAATAGAAAAGCCCAGACCTAGTTTAGAGCTTCCTCCATCTCTTTATGATAAAGAGCTCAGCATAAGTTTCATTTGGTTTTAGCCCCGAATATAAGATGTCGAAGGGCAATAGGCACAGTCCTCTTGGGAGCCTCTCCTAGGGAAGAGTTGAAAGGAATCCCCCAGGTTCCCAGGTGTCTGCAAGAGGTTGGGGCACAGAAGCAGCAGTTTTGCAGAAGCAAGTGTATTCTTAGAAGAGATAAAATGTTGTCCCAAATATTCCAAATGTTTGCATGGAAGAAATTAAGAAAAAAAGTAGAAGATTATGCTACCAAGCAAAAGACCTCTTTTCTTTTTCTTGGGATTATATCCATGTTTTAATAAAATGAAGGACAAGCATTTTGCTACTACTCCAAGCAAACATCAAGAAAGTGAAGGCTTTCCACACCTCCCCAGTCCCCGACATTCCAACCTCGTTCTCTAGAAGCCACCAGAAGAAGATTAGCATCAGCACACGGCACAGTTAGTAAATTTGTGTGTTGTTCAATTTTCCATATTTATGGATCAGTGCATTCAAATATGACATTTATTTTAATGCACCTAGTGTTTTAAAAACTGTGTTGCTCTTCTTCAATACTACATAGGGCAATTTTTTCTTTCAAAACTTCTATACTTTGGTGTAGCAGAATACATCTAGAAAAACATAATAGAAGGTCATTTGGATGTAAAAGGATATAACAATTTTATTACTTTTGTAAAAAAAAAAGGACTGGATTTTTTGTATAAGTATTATATCATTATTATTTAAGTAATATTATCAAATAAAATATTGCAACAGGAACTGCTTAAAGTCATTTTGTTCAAATTACTTAAGATCCCTCAGCCAAGGAACTGTTTTATGATCTGCCTTAAGTCATTTTAATAATATTTTTAAAATACCTTAAGAAATATATAAACATAAAATGTTATTTAAAATAATGACTTGTAGTTTCATAACTGAGAAGTATCACTTTAATAGAAAGTGATTTCAATAGAAAGCCTGCCAAAATAGCTTATTAATATATACATTTTTCTGAACTAAAGTCTAAATATAATTTTAATAATTTTCTTAAGTCTTTAATAAATAGTGATGTCTTCTTTTCTCTGTAGATGGTCTTCCCATTGCAACTTGCATTTATTTGTTTATTTACTTATTTATTTATTTTATTTATTTATTTTTGAGACAGTCTCACTGTGTAGCCCAGGCTGGAGTGCAGGAGTGCTACCTCAGCTCACTGCAACCTCCACCTCCAAGGTTCAAGCAATTCTCCTGCCTCAGCCTCTCAAGTAGCTGGGATTACAGACACTTACCACCATGTCCAGCTAATTTTTGTATTTTTAGTAGAGATGGGGTTCCACCATGTTGGCCAGGCTTGTCTCAAGCTCCTGACCTCAGGTGATCCATCTGTCTCGGCCTCCCAAAGTCCTGGGATTACAGGCATGAGCCACCACGCACAGCCACATAGATGTGTTTTTAAGGCTGAATCCTGTTCTGTTGCACATAGATGCCACATTGTGTGGATCCATTCATCCA
>NW_012109252.1:1878001-1915870 GCF_000951045.1 Mandrillus leucophaeus
TATTCATCCATTGATGGACACCTGGGTTGCTTCCACCGTCTGGCTGTTATGAATGGTGTTGCTATGAACGTGGATATAAAATATCTCTTTAAGACACTGATTGAGTTCGTTTAGGTACGTACTCAGAAATGAGACTGGCGAGTCATATGATAGTTCTATCTTCAGTTTTTTTGAGGAACCACCATACTGTTTTCCACAACCACTGCCCCATTAACTTGTTTGTGGTAATCATTACACAATGTATATACATATAAAATCATCACATTGTACACCACGATGTTCTGGTGGTCACTCACACAGGTGCACAGGGCAGGAAGCTTCAAGGCGCCCAGCTGAGGTTGAACGAGCTTCACACAGTGAAACAAGTGTCCTTTTCCCAGTGGATTTAGTGCCCTGCTTTTGCATGTGTGAGTGTGTATGTTGCTGATTTCACTGTTTAAATGGCTCCCAATCAATACTGAAGTGCTGACAGCTGCTTCTAAGTGCATGAAGCCTGTTATGTGCTTTATGGAAAACACACGAGCTAGAGCAGGCAAGAGTTATAGTGATATTGGCCATCAGTTCAAAGAAAATGAGTCAACAATAGATATTAAATCAGGTGTCTTTAAACAGAAATACACATTCAGCAGCAACTTCCATTTCATCCTCCAGCCCTTGGAAGCCACCATTCTATTCTCTGCATCCACAAGTTTGAGGATTTCAGATATCTCGATTAAGAGAACTCACACAGTGTTTTTCTTATATGACTGGCCATTTCACTTAGCATCATGTCCTCCAGGTTCTCTTCAAAGCCTCACTTACGCAAGATGAAAAAGTTCCAGACATCTTCTGCACAATATTTGGCTTTTACTTAATGATACCATACTGCACACTTAAAATTTTGTTAAAAGGATATATCTTCTATTATCTATTCTGACTACAATAAAAAAATAAAATAATAATTATAATAAATGGAATGGTGGTTGCCAATAAACAGGAAGTAAAACAGAAACACATTAAGCAAACTTGTGTGTTGATCAGTGGAAGAAAATGTGACAGAAGCTGAGAGGAACCTAACCTAGTATTTCCCTTAGGAGCAATGGTTTGGTGTTTGCTAATCCAGTCTTTGTAGTGAGTCTGTAGGAGATATTTAACACAAATCATGAGAATACACATAAAATTAACACATAAAAGTCAAAAGCCTTTATACACCAAACTATAATGGGTCAGAGAACACAATGGTAGAAAAAAAAAACAGCACAAAGATCAAATACAAAGAAATAAACTTCACCAAAAATACACAAACCAATAGCAGAAAAACTTACAACAATCCCAAAAAGCACAAGAGTCTTTAAGCCTTGAGCCTGAACCAGCCCAAAGTCAACCATGCTGGCACCCTGAGCTCCAGCCCCAACATCTACAAAATAAATGTCTGCTCTTGACAAGTCACCCCATGTGTAATACTTTATCAGAGCAGCCTGAACAGACTAAGAAGAGGCTGATGAAGAGAGGACTCTGCACAAAGGCTTAGCTCTGCTCAGTGGATTTGCTTCTCAGAGGAGGATACATCAGCAATTCTGAACCCATTTTGTGTCTATGCCAGGAATAAAACAAATAAGTAAATATATTGTGGATAATGAGAGTCCGGTTCTCACTGTCAGAGAAGGAAGTTATGAATAAGGAAGGAGGCTTGCTGGAATGATTCCTCTATTGTCAGATTAAAATTGGAGGTGCCAGTGTTGACTCACTCTCTAATACATGGATATAGATACAGACATAGATACACATAGAAATAAATATGGAAGTGTGTGTATGTGTACAGGTTAATAATATACATGCATTTATTTCCACAACTGTCCACCGAGCAGCCTAGAAATGATGATACCTCAGTAGCAGTGGGCACACCTGTAGAAAATTCATGATTTATAAAAGCCATTCTTTAATAAAAGAGATCAGGTCTGCTTGGAGAAGTGGCTGACTCCACGACCTGAGTCTGGAAATAATGTGTGGTGCTGCAAAGTAAGGATGTACCCACCCCCCTAAAAAAGGGGGAAAAAAGAAAGACTGGGAGAATGTTAAAAAAAAACACTGGAGTCACTCCAAAGCCAGAGGGGCCCCCGTTCACCAAAGCTGGATCAATTGGAAATCAATAATGATAGTATTGCATCATAACCCACAGAATAAAATAAATACCCACAAGTCCATGCCTAAAGTAGTTAACGGAATAAATGTACATAATTGAGTAGAAGGAGTAACACTTCCTTATAAAACAATGCCAAGTAGCAGGTGTAGAGGAAGGAGGAAAGAATGAACTGACCACAACCAATCATCACATCATCACAGAAACCAGGGCAAGACCCACCATGGGTGCCACTCCCTGCAGGGAAGCTGCCTTTATCTCCAGCTGCCTAAAGAGAGAGAACGGAGGAAGTAAGAGAAAGGTGATATTCAAATTAGAAAGAGCTCAGGATGTCCAAGAGTTGATGAAAGACATTGATCTTTGCATGCTTGGTGACCGGCGTTTCCATGCCCCGCCCCCCACCCTCTGTCTCTCTCTTTCCACTCCCCTGCTTCTGTCTCATCCCAAATGACAGTACCTGTGCAAAACTAAAGGCTTAGACTAAAGCACAGTTGTCCATAACTGTTGCTCTAAATTGTTTTTAACCCCACAAGGTTGGCACTAGTATTTCTATGCAGTGTTTATGATATGGATGTGTGTGTGTGTATAATAAGCATTATTCAGATATGTGTGTCTGTACACATACACACTTCCATATAATAAATGGATTATTTATTATTTTTAACCCCACAAGGTTGGCACTAATATTTCTATGCAGTGTTTATTACACCCAATGTGCTCTATTTTTGTTGCCTTTAAAACTTATTTTGTAGATTCCTTTTTCTGTATAAGTATATCATTTAGAAGATTATGTCTTTAAGTGAGCATTTGTGGTCATTCTATTTATCTAAAATGTCTTTATTCTTGAGATGTAGGATTACTTTTTTTTCATTGCTTGATTGACACTTACATTTCTTCAGCCTTTATTGTTGTGAGGAACTGGGCTGCAGAGCAGGAGGTGAATGGGGGCATCCTCTGTATTTACAGCCACACCCCATTGCTCATATGACCTCCTGAGCTCCGCCTCCTGTCAGATCAGTGGCAGTCTTAGATTCTTATGGGTGTGTGAACTTTATTGTGAACTACACCTGTGAGGGATCTAGGGTATGTGCTCCTTATAAGGATCTAATGCCTGATGATCTGTCACTGTCTCCCATCACCCCCAGATGAGACCATCTAGTTGTAGTTGCAGGAAAACAAACTCAGGGTTCCCACTGATTCTACGCAAAGGTGAGTTGTGTAATTATTTCATTACATATTACAATGCAGTAAGACTAGAAATAATGTGCACAATACATGTAATGTGCTTGAATCACCCCTAAACCATCCCCCTGCACACCAGGTTCATGGAAAAATTGTCTTCCACTAAACCAGTCCCTAGTGCCAAAAAGGTTGGAAACTGCTGGGATAAAGAAACAAAAAAAAATCCAGAATTTGAGAGGATTTCAGGGAAAGACTTGAATGCCTGGGAGAGCCAGATTCCTGTTAAAGCAAGTAGGTTAAAGTGTTTCGCTGTGCAGAAGCTTTTTAGTTTGATGTAGTTCCACTTGTTTGTTTTTGTTTTTGTTACCTGTGCTTTTGGCATCTTCTCTAAAAAACCATTGCCAAGACCAATGCCAAGAAGCTTTCCCTTAATTTTTCTTCAAGAAGGTTTGTGATCTCAGATCTCATACTTAAGCCTTTAATCCATTTCCAGCTGATTTTTGTGTAAGATGCAAGATAAGAGTCCAGTTTTGTTCTTCTGCATGTGGACATCAAGTTCCTGCCACACTATTTGTTGAAGAGATTTCTTTTCTACACTGTGTGTTCTTGGTGCCCTTGTCAAAAATTAGTGGACAGCATACAACTGAGTTTGTTTCTAGACTCTCTATTCTATTCCGTTGGTCTGTGCATCTGTTTTTATGCCAGTGCCACACTGTTTTGAATACTGTAGCTTCATGATATGGTTTGAAATCAGGAAATATAATGGCTCCAGCTTTATTCTTCTTTCTCAAAATTGCTTTGGCTATTCAGGGTCTTGTGTGGTTCCATGCAAATTTTAGAATTTTTTTCTATTTTTTAAAGAATGGCATTGGAATTCGTGATGGGTGTTTTAATTAACTTGTTTGTGGTAATCACTACACAATGTATATGCATGTCAAATCATCACATTGTACACCTTAAACATATTAAATCTTAATTTGATTTTAAATCAATATTTTAAAATACAAAAATATTTAACAAGAAGTAGTTTAAAGGAAATTCCAGAGATTCAGATGAGGATACTTTGAGAGTCATGATGATGGTCCACATGGTGGAACGGCAAGACCTAAGCAGATGAGTCAGTGGGTGAGATGGAAGCAAAAGAGGTTGATGGGAGGGCTTATAAAGCTTGCAGGATACAGGAGCAATGCACACACAATAAGTTACTAGTGTTGGTAAATACCCAAGCCTTGTATATTTCTTACCTTGGGCCAGGTGCTGTTCTAAGTGTTTTCATACATTTTCACATTTAATCCTGCAAGTGACCCCTTGAGCAAAAGCCAGCCAGTGACACCTGCATCTCAGGCAGCAGGGCTCCAGAGTCCACAATCTTGAGCTCTGTGAGGTTCTCAGTCATGTGCCAGGAAGAATTCTAGTGTGGAGGACAGCATTGATTTTTAAAATCCAAAACTTCAGCCGTGAAAGAGTTTACAGTTTATTAATGGATGCACAGTGGATGATTTCAAACACTGAGAAGACACCGATCAACAGCCCTGGATGTGGAATAGGAGCACTCTTTTATCCTGGCCTTCAATTGGGGCAGGTGTTCAGTCCAGTGCTGAGAAAACATGTACACAGAGTAATTTTGGACAATTACCCTGCTTGGATATTTGATTTCTCTTGGCTATCACAAATAATAACAGTGATAATTTTGCTTAAGGATTTTTCTTATTTGATCTGCAAATACAAGCACAAATTTCTAATAAAACTCTCTTACAGAAGACAATTACATGTTATACAAAAAAATTGTTCCGGAAAGTCAAAACTTTCTTTTTAATAGCACCACAACTACATGGTTGCTGTATTTCTACATTGTGAGAGCACGAGAAGATGGGATTTTGTGTACGTAAATTTGTTTTCCAAATATTCGTGTTTAAATGTTGATTCATATCACTTGTTGGCATATCAAGCATGCTCATTTCTAAATTGCCATAATATATCCAATAAGGTAGAATATTTCTGGAAAGCACAATTACCATACACATATTACTAGAAAATGTGATACCATATTATGCTCTGTTGTCATTACAGTGAGAATATGGCACTATGAGGAGATTTTATCAGTGCAAAATTGCATTATGTTCAAATTTATCCATGTGTTAATTCACATTAAACCCCTTCTATTTCTTCAGATGAATGCAAATTCTAGGATTTGCTGGCCTGTATTTTACCTGGAAATTGGTGCAGATAAGAGGCAAAGAAGTGAGAAGAATTGCTGTCTAGGAGCTTTGAAACGAGTCAAAATTATGTTTCCTGGTAGCTGCTATTCTTTTAAAAAGCCAAGATTTAAGGAGAATAATATAGCAATGTAATTTATTATAAATAGGGATGAGGAAAACTATAACCAACAAAACCTTTGAAAATTGGACTCTTCTTACGAATTATACTAACAATGGGAATCAACATTCCCATCAGAATTTGTAGATTTCAGATACTTCCATCAGGCTTGTTTCTTAATTATCAAGGTTCTTTGAAGAAATTTCCTATTTGAATCCCTCAAAATAATGACTTTGGGGTTTATTTTCACATCAGCTATGGGTGCTGTTTTGACAAAGCCTTAGCTTAAAACTTGAGGCCATCAGTATCCCTTTCTCCCCTGCAACAATACAGTTCACGCAGGCACTCTTTCTTCCCCACCCATCTTGTGCATAACACCTTGATTTTACTTAGAGTTCCCCTCGTGATCTCGATGTTTATTGGTTGGTTGGTTGGTTTTGTTGAGTTGGTTGGTTTTGTTCTGTTTTCACAGCCTTATTAAGAAGGAAATTTACATTCCATACGATTCACCCATGTAAGCTGTACAATAGAATGCGTAATTCTAGTATATTCACAGAATTACGCATCCATCACTACTACCAATTATAAAACATTTTCACTACCTGGAAAAGAAACATGATACTCAGCCACAGTCCCTCAACCTCTGGATCCCCCACCCTAGTCCTAGGAAACCACTAATCTACTTTCGTTCCCTATAGATTTGCTAATACTGGACACTTCATATAAATAGAATCACACAATACAAGGCCTTTTGTCACTGGCTTTTTCACTTACATTATCTTTTCAGGGTTTATCCAGCGTAGCACAGATCTGCATTTTATTTCTTTTCATTGCCAAATCATCTTCCATCCTGAGGCTATACCATGTTTTCTTTATCTATCCTTTCATTATATGCTGAGCATTTGGGCAATTTCCACTTTCTGGCAATTATGAATATTGCTGCGTATGAACATGCTTGTACAAGTTTTTGTATGGAACTGTGTTTCCTGTCTCTGGACTACACACCTAAGAGTGAGTCATTTCTTTAACCACGTGGGGGACGGCCGCAAACACCTGCATACACTGCGGGACTCTCTGTCCCCGGCGTCGGTCCTCACTGACTTTCCTGTTTTAACTTCGTGACAGGTCTTGTGACTCTCTGCTTTATTCTTCTTATCAATATTATCTTGATTATTTTTAACCTTTTACTCCTTGTAAATATTAAAATCTGCTAACATCTATATGAAAAACATTGCTTGGCTTTTGGAATTAAATTAATCTATAGATTATTGGGGGTACACTTGAAAGCACTTTAATATTGAGTACTACCCATGGAGGTGGAATATCTTTCTTAAGATAATTTTTAATGCTTTTAAATAAATGTTTGGCACATTTGTGAACAGTTTTGCATGTGTATCATTAGTTTTATGCCTAGATACTTGACAATGTTGTCGCTCATAGAAATGGTATTTTTTAATTATATCTTATCATTGCTGTTTGTTTGCAGAAACACTTGCTAGGCCCTCCAATAAAATGTTACATGGGTACCATGAAAGCAGACATTCTTGTTTGTCTTCCTTACTTAAATAAATGCATCTATATTTTCTATCAAGACTCTTTTTGTTGTGGGACTTTTATAGTTTTCTTTTATGAGGTTAAGAAAGTCTTCTTGTACTAAGAGCTCTCTTTTATTACTTAATAAGAGTCACATGTTATAAAAGTTTCTGAATCAATTGAGATAATCAAATTTTCTCTTTCATCTGTCATTGAGCTGAATAACTTTTCAATGTTTTCTACTACTCATCCGTCTTTGCATTAGAGAGTCAAACCAACTTGGAAATGTGCATATCTGTAATATGATGTTGATTTCCCTTCACTAACACTTTGCTTTTGGTTTTGGAATTGCACGTATCATCGAAGTTGTTCTGCCATTTTCTTTTCTACTACTGTCCTGCGGTTTTGCCATCAATATTGCAATGCTCATTAAATTAGGTGAATAAAATGCCCCTTCCTTCTGTTCTGTTTTGTTTTTCCGCTTGTGTGAAATTGGAACTGTGATATCCTTTGGCTATGTCCCCACCCAAATCTCGAATTGTAATCCCCATAATCCCCACATGTCATAGGAGGATGTGGTGGGAGGTAATTGAATCATGGGGGCGATTTCCCCCATGCTGTTCTCTTGATAGTGAGTGAGTTCTCACGAGATCTGATGGTTTTGTAAGCATTTGGTGTTTCCCCTGCTGGCACTCCTTCTCTCTCCTGCCACTGTATGAAGATGTGCCTTCCACCATGATTGTAAGTTTCCTGAGGCTTCCTCAGGCAGGTAGAACTGTGAATCAGTTAAACCTCCTTTCTTTATGAATTACCAGTTTCAGGTATTTCTTCATAGCAGCATGAAAACGGATTCATACAAACTGTCTTTAGAAGCTTGGTAGAAGTCATCCATGTAATTATCTGAGTGCTAGCACTCACCTGTAAAGTTATCTGGGGCTGGAAAATCCCTGTGGCAATCTTTTAAACTACTAACTCAATTTCCTTGATAAAATTATTCAGACCTCTACACTCTTAATTCACTTTTGGCAAGGTATACTATTTAACAATTTTTCCACTTTTATAAGATTTGTATTTTATCTGGGTTTATAGAGTATTCCATTTTAATTTTGATATCTCATACAACTGTGATTATCCCAACATGTTATTCTCTAATATTATCAATTTTGCTTTCTCTTTTTCATCTTAATCAACCTTGCCAAAATCATGCTCCTTTTGCCTATCTTTTTTAAAACATCTGGCTTTATTAGTGCCTTACTTTATCTCTGCTATTGATGAAGCTTCAGGGCCTTTGTCATAACTATTGCCTTCTTACAACTTTTATGAGGTTGGGTCTTGCTCTTTTTCTTACATCTGAAGGTGTGAACTTCATTCATTAACTTTTAACTTTTTTCTGTTCTTATATTTGTTTCTAAAGCGTAAAATTCTCATATAAGTCCTGCTCTACTGGGTCCTCTGAGTTTGGATGTGTTATTTACTTCTATTGCCTTCTGGCGGCATCAGAGGGCACAGTGAACACGCCCCACCCTCTTGACATGAACATGTGATGTCTTACTGATCACACCCCGGGGTCCCCACTGTGCTTTTTACTTAACTTTTGTGTGGAACACATAGGTTGTATTATAACCATTGGTCTACATGTCTCAAAACTAGAGCGTGAATTTCTCAGGAACAGAGTTGTGTTTCTCCCATATTTTTGTTCAGAGATCCTAGGCCAGCATTGTGCTGGCTCAAAGCAGGCACTTAGGAAATGTTCCTGGAATATACGTTTACAATGTAAAACGGGTAAGACAAACTGTGCATCGATGCAGGACAAATAAGATGTTTGGTTATAAAGGCATAAAAATGTATAGAAACCACTTCAAAATGTATATTTCTTAATTATATTTAACTTGAAAAGATGCACTTTTTTATATTTAGTGCAAAATGTATATTTATTAATTATATTTAACTTGAAAAGAAGCATCCACTAGGATGAACGGAAATTACACCAGCCTTTAAATTCAGCCATCAACCTGGTCCTTCTCACAGCAAAGTCAAAGGTCAGCACATAATGGTTGTGCATTATAATTTCTCAAAAGCAGCCCTCTCACAGGGATGCTGTTTGAATTAGCTAATTGATGACTGCCAAGGGCTTTGGCAAGGCAAGGCTCTGCGTAACTGACAATTACTATCATTATCACAGAGACTAAGATGTTCTGCATTGCTCTGTGAACAAAGGGCCAAGAGATGAATTTGCTATAAGATATAATGTAGCTAACAAAAAAGAAGTGTGAAAAGATAGAACACACAGCATCTCAAGTAGCTGAGATTTGTTTAGAAAGTTGTTTCTGCTTTGTGTTCCTGATAAGGACATCAAAACAGGCAAATAATGGACTTTTTAGATACCCACAAAGACATCCCAAAAGATTGCTCATTTCCTTTGTGTTAAAAATGTGAAACTTTGCATGCAGAAAAGAGTTCTCAAGATTGCCAGAGACTGAGCACAAGTGTTCAGAAGTTAAGACAATAAAGGGACATCTGAAAGACACCTGAGACAAGATAGAGAAAAATATCCTGCTTTAAAGGTGTCATATCCAATGTGTGTATTTCCCTGGACCAAGTTTTTTTTTAAAAATGGCAAACAGATTATTTCCTTAAATAAATTTGAGACATTCTCACCAGGTACGGTGAGACTTATATGAGAATTTTACACTTTAGAAACAAATATAAGAACAGAAAAAAGTTAAAAGCTAATGAGTGAAGTTCACACCTTCAGCTGTAAGAAAAAGATCACACCTGTAATCTCAGCACTCTGGGAGTCTGAGGCAGGCAGATCGAAGCCAGGAGATCAAGACCAGCTTAGGTAACATGACAAAACCCCTTCTCTATAAAAGATACAAAAAATTAGCCGGGTGTGGTGGCGCACACCTGTAGTCCCAGCTACTCAGGAGACTGAGGCAGAAGGATTGCTTGAGCCCAGGAGGCTGAGGCTGCAGTGAGCCCTCATGGTGCCACTGCATTCTAGCCTGGGTGACAGAGCAAGACCATGTCTCAAAAAGTAAAGGTAAAATAATAAATTTGTGGCATTCTTTCTGTCACCCTGGCAGAGAGGATTGGTTGGTTTGATTTGGTTTTATTTTTTCCCTGGGTCATCGGATCATGAGAACATACTCAAGTCTTCAGCCTGAATGAGTGGCTCCATCCCACCTACTGGTGAGGTCAGTTTCTCAGTGCAGCTCATTCCAGCTCGCAGGCCTCACCCTCAGGCCTGTCAGGATCGCTGCAACCTGTCTGGAAGATGAGCTGATGAGCTACTGGCTGGGTTTCCAGTGATACCAAGTTGAGCCCTTTTGTCTGACACCGCTGTCTGAAGCAGGGAGAGAGTAGGAGGATGGAGACCAAAATGGGGAATCCAAGGATGGCACAATTAAAAACAAACACTGCGAGGCCACCACGCCCCACCATGCTGGGTCATGGATCAGAGGGTCGGAGAACTGCAGCTGGGACGGTGACATTATTTTCCACGTGAGCTCACATGGAAGGAGCCGAGCATGGCTCCTGGGGGTCCCGAATCCTGTGCTGTGATGACTCAGGGGAGCTCTCCCTCCTGCCCCAAGCTCCTGAGCCGCCCCCACTGAGGACCACTTTACCAGTGTTCTCCTGCAGTGTTTCCGTGGATGCTTTTTACTTTACCGGGCACTAACAGGGATAGGAATGGGAGAGAGAAGAGAGAAGAAACAAAATCCACGACAGAGCCTTCGTCAAATTCCGTAATTTCAGAGGCTTCGGGGCTTTCCAAAAGGTTATTGTTGGGGGAGCAAAGGCTGATTCCGAGAGCCCAAGCCGAAGCTAATTCTACAGAAGTGTTTGCAGCGATATCGTTGGTCTGATTGGTTCAAGAAAAGGCAAATAAAAAAGGCAACAGTTAAGATCTCCGCTACTAACAACATGGAAACGTCGCTTTCCCACACCCTGAAGCTGTGGAACATTTTCCTCTTGGGGTAGCCAATTAGTAGCATTAATGGGACAGGACTCCGATTAATCATGGCACAAGCCACCCCCTAATGCATTCCATCCATTATTCTCGGCCTTCACTCATCCAGCAGAGTCTTCAAGAGCTTCCAAGGAAATAATAAAACGGGGCGATCTGAACGCCTCTCATCTCCCTCTTCATCTCATCTACCTCCGGCCGGGTAGTTAAGGAGCCACAAAATGGACAAATGCCAGGGGCTATAAAGGAATTCGAGAAGGACCAGGATAATGGGCAAACTGGCGATGGGATTAATTACAGAATGCACTTACTTTCCCTGGGTGAATTAGCTATAAACCATATGCCTTCTGCCTGCCGCCATGGCCTTCACCTATTTTATCCTCAAAAAGAGATAAGCAGAGAAAACTGCAGCTTTGCAAGAGACATTTGCCCCTTCTTTGGCACTAAGGATCAGCAGGTTGCAATAACACACTCCAGACAGGTCTCCTCAGGCTGCACCGCGCATGTGAGTGGCCAGGAGAGCCGACAGAAATGCAGATTCTGAGGCAGTGAGTTGGGGACCGGGCCAGGTGCCACATGTCTGTGGTCTTTTAGCTGCAGCACAAACCAGACTGAAAGTTCTACAGCTTCCAGTACATCCGTGCACATACCATGTCTGGAAAATATGTATGGAATGGAGGAAAGAACAGTCACTGGAAAGAGAGCCACTGGCGACTTTTACTTCTCTGTGCAGAATCCTGTAGCCGAGCCGAAGACCACGAAGAGGTTCGTGATGAGAATGTGTGGCTCTATCTGCCTGGTCACTGCTGAGCTGACAATGAGGATTCCAGCGCCCAGGGCATGATGACACCACGCTCGCGGAAACGCCCCAGAACTCCTTCTACGTCTGTGGCAAAGGGCAGGGCTCACGTTCCAAAATCACTCTGGATCCAAGGGGGCTTCTGGTTCACCCCAATGCTGATTTGTTCCCTGGGTTCTCACAGCCTGAGTTACGTTCAAGAAGAGTTGGGTGCCCTAACTCATGCACATGGGGGCTGCTGGGGGCCTTTCTAACCCTTTCATTCTTGTGGTTTCGTAGCCCAAAGACATCGGGGATTTCCCATGCTCACTCAGATGAAATACCTACCATTCTTGGGTTTCAGTTTTTTGTTGTTGTTTTTTTGGGTTTTTTGTTTTTTGGTTTTTGGTTTTTGTTTTGAGATGGAGTCTCGCACTTTCGCCCGGGCTGGAGTATAATGGCGCAATCTTGGCTCACTGCAAGCTCTGCCTCCTAGCTTCAAGCAATTCTCCTGCCCCAGCCTTCCAAGTAGCTGGGACTACAGATGCCCGCCACCACGCCCAGCTAATTTTTGTATTTTTAGTAGAGACGGGGTTTCACCATATTGGTCAGGCTGGTCTCGATCTCCTCACCTCAGGTGATCTCCCCGCCTCGGTCTCCCAAAGTGCTGGGATTATAGGTGTCAGCCACTGTGTCTGGTCCATACTTGGGTTTTAGGTGGATTATTTCGTAGAAGAAAGGTGAAATTATTCTTAGCATTTTATCTACTATAGACAAACTATTATTTTTATGTCTTTTGCAGACCTAATTACTTTAGTAAACTCTTTTAATAAGCTTCCTGTTATGGAACATATATTTAACCAACAAGTAGGTTATTTAAATAAGTGCCAAATAGATATCTAAGCAAAATCATTCCATACACAATAAATAAATACATAAACGGGACTCAGTATTAAAAATACATTTAGCCATTTAAAGCTTTTAACTAGTATTTAAAATAACCGAGAATTCAAGTCCCTGTCTCTAATTTGGCTATTTTTATAAATTTACATCTTTAAGCAAAATAACATTTTCTCCTGCATCGAAAATCACACGTAATGGACAATATTAATCATGTTAATCCCACAGCACCGCAGGCTGAAGCAGAAATTCTACCATGCCTTTGAGACAGGCTCTCGGCGCAATCGATTATCGTGTGTGTTTGTAGAATGTGTCCCTAATGACAGCACCATCTCTTCGGCCTGAGGTTCTCTTACTCTCCACCACGCTTGACACCTTTGAAGGAAGTAGGCTTCAGCCCTGAAGGATGGTGTTCAAGACCCCACACTCCAGGGGCCGCATTCAGGCTGGCCGTGGCTGTGGGCACCTTTCCTGGGGCACCAGGGTCCGTGTTTCCCTGAGCTGTCCGGGGTGACTGTCCCCTGAGCTGTCGGGCATGTCTGGCCCCTGAGCTGTCTGGGGGTGTCCAGCCCCTGAGCTGCCTGGGGGTGACCGGCCCCTGAGCTGCCTGGGGGTGACCGGCCCCTGAGCTGCCTGGGGGTGTCCAGCCCCTGAGCTGCCCGGGGTGACCGGCCCCTGAGCTGTCTGGGGGTGTCCAGCCCTTGAGCTGCCCGGGGTGACCGGCCGACAGCCACTGCTCGGGAGTCCTGCCGTGGACTCACTGCCCATGGCCCCAACCAGCAGACCAGGGTGGAATGAGATGATGGGTATCTCAGCCAGGGACTCTGTTAGAGATTAGAGACCACAAAACCCATCATTCTCCCCCAGGACCTTCCTGAAGCCCTGTTGCCCCTCTGACAAGACAGCGAATCGTCCTTGGCACACTCCCTTCGGGAATTCCTCTTCCAAGCCGAGCCTGACTGTCTCCACCTGTGGAGGGGACACAGACTGCACCCCCTGTCTCAGGTTTCCAGGATGACTCTGGATCCTAAGAGTATGGGCGAAGATGGCATCTGCTTCTCTGGCACCCCGAGCTGTAAAACAACCCAAATTCTTAAGTTAACAATATTTCAGAAACTAATGAAATAAAGTGATAATTGAAAAAAAAAAAAGGCTTATATGAACTCGGAGAGAATTTGTTCTATTGATATTAGCACAGTGCCACCTAATGGAAATGTGAAATTAATGTATAGTCTTGAAAATTTAGAAGATCACAAAACACCCTATCAAGTTATACAGAAAGCACTTTTCCTCCATTTGTGTACTCTTTTTCAAGAAGATAATGATCTGTATGTTTTAAATGTTTACAATTTTAGTTGGACAAAAATATACACAGTCCAGACATTCACAGAATTCTTCTAAGCCACCATGAAAAGATACTCAGAATTTTTATTTTTGTTTTGCTCTTTTGTAAAACACACAAATATAGAACTTGACATTTTTCTCCATGTTTTAAAAATACTGGGCTGGAAGCGGTGGCTCACACCTATAATCCCAGCACTTTGAGAAGCCAGGGTGGGTGAATCTCCTGAGATCGGAGTTTGAGACCACCCTGGCCAACATGGTAAAGCCTGGTCTCTACTAAAAATACAAAAATTAGCCTGACATGGTGGTGGGTACCTGTAATCCCAACTACTCAGGAGGCTGAGGCCGGAGAATTGCTTGAACCCAGGAGGCAAGGGTTGCAATGAGCCGAGATCATGCCAGTGCACTCCAGCCTGGGCGACAGACCAAAACTGCTTCTCAAAAAAAATAAAAATAAAAATAAATACTATCAATGGGGTACTCTAGTATCTTAAAAACTTTATTTTAAGAAATACCACAATTAGACAGGGCATGGTGGCTCACGCCTGTAATCCCAGCACTTTGGGAGACTGAGGTGGGCAGATCACCAAGTCAGGAGATTGAGACCATTCTGGCTAACACAGTGAAACCCCATCTCTACTAAAAATATAAAAAATTCACTGGGCATGGTGGTGGGTTCCTGTAGTCCCAGCTACTAGGGAGGCTGAGGCAGGAGAATGGCATGAACCCAGAAGGTGGAGCTTGCAGTGAACCAAGATCACGCAACTGTACTCCAGCCTGGGTAACACAGCGAGACACTGTCTAAAAAACAAAACAAAACAAAACAAAACAAAAACCAAGTATCACAATTAATTTAGCATAAAATGGCATAGTTTTAAACTGAGTTTTTATTAGAAGTAGATTTTCAAAGATGTTGCAAAAGCTTTAGAATGAATTTAAGGACATCTGTCTTTACCCACGTGTTATATAAATGACGATTCTAGGTTAATGTTGTAAAGATCAAGATCATCTGTCACCAAATCTTTACCAGATTTGACACATCTGTCTTTAATCCATTTTAAACCTTCACATGGCCTAGGTGACTCAGAATAAAATATACAACATTTTATTGCACATTGTGTTATTTGTAATTTTAAGCCATTTCCTTTACATTTCAGCAGATATTTCCTCATCACTTTTGATGTTTAAGTTCCTGTGTGAACATAATTATGTGTTAAAATATCTCTTGATATGATCACTCTTTAAGGACAAGAACTCCTTTAAAACACCTCAGGTTTTCCCGGGTATGAAAGATTCTATTAATCACTGGAAGAAGAGTCTCCGGCCAAGTGCACGGCCACTCTCAACTCAGCTTCATACACAAGGCACATTCACGACAAACATTCTACCTAAAGTGTCTCTATTTAGCCTTTCATGACAAATGTTCTATTCAAAGAATATTATTCTATTTAAATATTAAATACATAAATTAGAATATTAAGTATTCTATTTAAAGAAATGTTCTATTTGAATGCTCAATTTTAATAGCACATTCATGGCAAATTTAAAGTATCTTTCTATTTAGCCTTTCTATTACTAGAGTTAAAGAAAAAATATAAAAACATGAAATTCTATTTTGGTATCTAAACCTCTTTACTTACTCAACACACATCCACATAGAATCACCATAGGCCACCCTGTGCAGATGGGACGAACCCCATAAAAAAATTGAACAGTAGAAATATTGAAATTGCAACAGAAAAAAGGAATGATTACTTCAATTGTATCGTTATGAAAAAAACTTCTGTGACAGCAAACATAAAAGTTTCCCAGGCCAAGATAATCTGCCAGAAACTAAGCAGATGGTACCGAGCTGAATTACTTTGTAGTTACTTCTTCTGAGGCAGGTTGGAGCTCATCACAGTTACCTTAAAGCTCCCCTTATTGTCAAAACATAAAAATGAGACGCACATTGTCGGTGGGTAGTAGCAGCCTTGCAGTCTCTGCCAACCTTTAATTAAGAGGCTTTGATGTTAAGAACTTTCTATTCCGTGAACAATGGTATCCCATAGCTGTTACATGATGCAGATAAAATGTGCAGAAAGATCATGAGGACAATGTATACCATTAATTTGCGTAATAAGAGCAGGAGTAAGTAGTTCCTATAACACTAGAATGTTTCTGTAAAATACACGGTTTACGTTCTGAAAATTCTGCCTTTAATCGCAGTTTAATATGGCCTTCTAGGAAACAGGGCTCCTCATACGAATTTTGAAGAATCTCGCAAATTTGAAAAAAAAAATAAAAAATACACATTAAGCATAGGAAAAGTTTCACATCTAGGAAAAAGGTAAAAGGTAATTCCAAGATATTTTTTATTAATACAGCAAAAATTTAAAATGTGCTGTAAGCTCAAGATCTAAATGTGGGAGGAGCGCTATATTGAATAAACTGATAAGAAAGAGACTCTAATGCTCATTCCATTTATTTATTTTGTTTTTTTTTTTTTATGAGATGGAGTCTCCCTCTGTTGCCCAGGCTGGAGTGCAGTGCTGCGATCTCGGCTCACTGCAAACTTTGCCCCCTAGGCTCAAGCAATTCCACTGCCTCAGCCTCCCAAGTAGCTGGGATTACAGGCACATACCACCAGACCCAGCTAATTTTTGTATTTTTGGTAGAGACAGGGTTTCACCATGTTGGCCAGTCTGGTCTTAAACTCCTGGCCTCAAGCAATCTGCCCACCTCGGCCTCTCAAAGTGCTGGGATTACAGGTGTGAGCCACCGTGCCTAGCTTCTAATGTTCGTTTCAGAGAAATAAAATGTAACACCACAAAATTCAAAATCAAGTCTCATCCCCCCCTTGGGGGATGGCGAGAGAAGGACATTTCCCGTTGCAGAACTTGTCCAGAACAATTGGTCAGTTTCAACCTTGCTAGCCTGATGTAATCGTTTTTAAAGGGTTAGAAAGGCCGTATCTCAACTCGCGTTCATTCTGAAACGTCTACCATAGACAAAGCTATTCAGAGGAGCCACTTGACCTTTTTCACAAAATAGGTCTGATTTTCCAAGTGAGACCTCGGAGGAGAAGGTGGTAACTGGCAGCCATGTGGTCCCACGGGAAGTACCTGTAGAAGAGAGGCTGTCAACCATGAAGACTGGCCATCGGGGTGCCCAGTGTCACTAAGTATTACGATAGCACAGACAACAGGCTTGTGGAAAATCTCTAGAAACAAATGTTTTGGTTTTTCAGAAGTGGTTTTAATAAAAATGTCCCAATTCTATAATTTAGCATGTCATTCATTGCTTTAAACAACAGATAGGTCAATTCTGTGTTTCCTCTAACATAAAATACATGGAAACACACGGGGTAAAATTTGTGTTGTACTTGCGAGCACAGCAGGCTGACTTCTCCATGTGTTCAACAGCACAGCGAACGCCTTCCTTTCCACTTTTATCTTTCTCGTCAGCGCTAATTTATCTCTTCTGCCAGATTTCTCCCGAAATATGACTCTATTCCACTTCCAATCTCCCAAACCCCAACGTTTAATCCCATTACTCTTTGAGTAAAATGTGTTCCTTTCAACTGAATACTCAGTTATATTTTCATGAGATATTTTCTTGTGTTTTTACCAAGTGTTGCTAACAATTGTGTTGAAAAAAAATCAGTGCCGTATATACTTTAAAGTCAATTCTAGTGGTTGCTTAGTTTTATGTGTTCAAATTTTTTAGATTCCCCAGAATTAGTGTTTGGTTTTAAAACAGAGTTCAGTAGGTCAGAAAAGAGAGATTTTCATGCAAAAATACAACAGATTCAGGAAACCCAACACTATATCTAAATTCTGACTCAATTCAGGCAACACAGTTACATCGAATGGTGACATAATCAAAGCTAGAGACGCAATGAGGAGTTAGAGAAATGCTGAGCTCTCCAATCTGCTATCACGAGTAATCACTGAGAAAACAGAATGCTCGATTGAAAGATGCTGCGGCTCTGTGACCCTTTCAAAATTATCCAAAGACAGTAAATTAAAGAAGAAATTGCCTTCAGAATGACGGTAGCTCTCACACAAAGAGTCAGGTGTTTTGGCAAAAGCCTGTGGAAACCAGGGATTTCACCCTTTCCTCAGCAAAACTCACGGTCGTCACCACCCCCTTGGCATCAGCCTCAGGACGTGGCTACAATGAATGTCCAGGAAGACCTGGAAGAGCCCAAACCAGGGTTTATTTGTTTATTGTGACAAAATACACTAACACAAAATGTATTGCTTTAATCATGGTGAGTGCACAATTCAGTGGCACTAAGGACATTCACATTGCTGTGTGACCGTCACCAACATCCATCTACAGAACATTTTCATTTTGCAAAACCAAACTCCTACCATTAAACAATAACTCCCCATTCTCCCCACCCCCTGCCCCATGTCACTCCCATTCTGCTTTCTGTCTCTATAAATCCAACGACTCTAGGGACCTAATATAAGTGGGATCATACAGCAGTCATCCATTTGTTCCTTTTGTGACTGACTTGTTTCACGTCACACAATGTCTTCAAGGTTCTGCCCTGTTGTAACAAGGGTCAGAATTTCCTTTTTATATAAGACTGAATAACATCCCATTGTGCCAGGGGATGGTGGCTCATGCCTGTAATTCCAGCACTTTGGGAAGCTGGAGTAGGAGAATCCCTGGAACTCAGGAGCTTAAGACCATCCTGGGCAACATAGTGAGACTCCAACTCTACAAAAAGCAAAAAAATTAGCTAGGCATGGGGGTACACACCTCGTGTCCCAGATATTCAGGTTGAGCTGGGAGGGTTGGTTGAACCCAGGAAGTCAAGGCTTTAGTGAGCCATGATGACACCCCTTCACTCCAGCACCTGGGCAACAGAGTGAGACCCTGTGTTTAAAAAAACCTCATTGTATGTATAGACTGTATTTTACTCATGCATTTACCCATCAGTGCACACTGGGCTGTTTCCATGTTTTAGTTATTGTGAATAATGCTACTATGATATTTGATATTTGGTCTGCATCTGTATACCACATGATTATTATAAGAATCTGAAAGCATGACATCACGTACACACGCATTAATCCCAGAAATACTTCCAATCAAACCCTTGAATCCTTGGGATTCTGAGAGGGAACAGGTAAAAGGAGAAGAAGATACCTAATGCACATTGCAAGCTGGGCGTGATTGTGAAGATAGCTAATGCACATTGCAAGCTGGGTGTGATTGTGAAGTTATCTAATGCACATTGAAAGCTGGGTGTGATTGTGAAAATATCTAATGCACATTGAAAGCTGGGTGTGATTGTGAAGATATCTAAGGCACATTGCGAGCTGGGTGTGATTGTGAAGATATCTAACGCATGGCTTCTCTTCCTGCCATAATCTTTGCAAAGGCGGTTTTGTGGGTAAGGGTGAAAATGTTAAAAGCTTTAGGGACAATTAACTACTTATGGTACACCTCCTCCAGAACCTCACTGCAGTAGCACCAAGCTTTACGTATCAAGACAGGAGGGTGGGTTTTTCACAGGCTGATCAGATGAATTCCTGCTGCAGTGAGGGTCCAAAAAGGACGCGAGTCTGTCTCCTCAAGAAGTTTACAACCTGGATGAGGGGTAAATCTTGCCAGATATGATGGTGGGATGTGCAGTCTTGGGAGGACATCTGACTCAGATAAGAAGGACTTCCTGGAGGAGGCGATGTTTTCAAGCTGGGTCCTGAAGGATGAGAAGGAGTTACCCAGAGAAAGAGTAAGGCAAATATTTCACATGGAAATGGAAAGTCCAGAACTCTAACCATAAAACTGAGTGAAGTAGATTTGAGAAACTGCAAGTTAAATATGGCTAAGGAGAGAGTGCAAGGTGCAGACGGTGATGATGTTGAAGGAGACAGCAGGAAAACACAGGAGGTCCGCAGGGGTAGGGAGCCATGTGGAGGAGATGGGCCTCCACGCTGGTGGTAGCAGGACCACTGGAGAGGACTGAATGAGATTTAAATTTAGAAATGTCCTTCTGTCTGCAGTGTAGAGAATCCCAAAAGCTTGCAGGCCGGTAAGGAGGGCAGAGCTTGGGAGACCAGGGACAGAATCAAGGTCAGCAATAATGGAAGCCGGGCTGGCCGTAGAGAGAAAAATGCACATTTGGAGTGTTCTTGAGAATCCAAGTCCTCGCTGATGAGTTCACGTGGGAAAATGAAGGGGAGGGGGCTTCTGGGGTTCTTTGGCTTGTGAATAGAGAAACTGGGTCCCAGTTTCTCTGATGCCATCTCTTAGACTGATGCCATCTCTTAGACAGGGAGTACCCGGCAGAGGCGAACACAAGATCAGAAAGGTGATAAAGTCTGCTGCTGTCAGCCTTTCCATGGTGCACCCTGAAAGCACAGGAATATCCGCTTTGGGGATCGTAGGCAAAAACAGAACTGGGAGAGGGACTATTGGGATTAAATGTCCTCAAATTTGTGGGACACGGATTAGTTGTCTACCAATAAAACAGGGGCCAGCCTTTAAGAGTAAAGGGTTCAGTTCTCAACCCAGATTCTTCCCTTCCTGATCCACATGGCTTGGTCCTTAGTGCTTCGCTCCTGGGCAGAGCTTATTTCCATGATTGGGGTTAAGCTAAAGGTGTTGTTTGCATCAAATGTAACTCCATCTGCGTGAGTTCTCACAGTCTCCCACACCAAGAAAAAAAGTTGTGCATCCATCGTGTCTCCCGACATGAGGTGTTTTCATTTCAGTTTGTAAAGTCATTCTTTCTGAGATGTTCTCATTAAATAGCTATAGTTAAAAGTTAGATATTTCCTACTTTATTAAGTTACTTATTGTTCAATGCCATTTTCAATTATTGAAAGGTTTGTTTTTTAGTGTTTCTCATTAAATTAAGGGACAGCTCCTATAATTTCTCTATCTCCAGTTTAATATTCAAACCGGAAAGGTACAGGACTTTTTTTTTTTTTCCAGAGAGTTTTGAGATTTGAGGATACTAGTCATGAAATATGCATCATAGAAGAGGTTTCAAAGCAGTGGCCAATCTGTATGCAAAATCCCATGCTAAAACCCGTAACTGTCTAAGTCAGATACAAAGCAATTCAGGAAAAAAAATAGGATATTGCAAACCACAAAGATCTCAGGTGACCTTCTGGGGCTAGTAAATCAGTTCTGAAAATGCACTCTGGCTGGACTCCTGCTTGGAGCTCTGGGTTGAAGACTCCAGGCATTCATTTTACCAACTACGAAAAAAGTCAGCCCAATTTTAAGTTACAGAAGAGAAGAAAAGGAACGCACTGCTTTCAGATGCTTTTGGCTCAGCTGTAATTCAAAACCAGCCTCAATACTTATGCTTAGCTTTCTGCTAGTATAGCTTAGAGTTCAATCTTCAAATCCTCATTTTTTTTTGGTACAAAAACTATAAAAATTGTCATTACTTATTGCAAATACCTATACCAATTCATGTTCCTACAGATGATTTTTGCCCGGTTTTAAAACCAAACTGTACATCAAATAGTGTGTTATTAAGGTGAGCTCTTACTAACTCTCTTAGCTTGAAAATGGAAATGTCTCCTTGATCCAGTTAAAGCTTCCACTAAATTTTGGCAACACCAATCGTAAGATTTGCGTCTCCTCTGTAGCAGACACCCTCAGACTCAAGAAGCTTTTAGGACCTATGTCTGGCTGGGCACAGTAGCTCATGCCTGTAATCCCAGCACTGTGGGAGGCTGAGGTGGGAGGATTGCTTGAGCCCAGGAGTTCAAGACCAGCCTGGGCAACACGGAGAACCCTCATCTCTGTAAAATGAAAATAAAAATAAAAGAACTACCTATGCAGAGGCTGCCCATCAAACCAATTCACTGAGATTTCTCTGTGAGGGCTCAGCATCTGTCCACATGTTTCTGAACTGCCTAGGGGTTCTTACTGTATTGAGAGTTGAGGATCATTGCTCTAGCAAGTGATATTTCTTTTCGTTAAAATTGAAGACAAAGCCAATAATTTACTGAGAAATTGAAAACCAATGAATAAATAATTAAAATGGCAATGATATAGGAAAGCTTTATGCTTTTTCACTTATCTAAATTCAAGAAATTGTTTGGATATTGTATCTTTTTTTTCCCTTTTTTTAATTTTTGAGACTGACTTGTGCTCTTGTTGCTCAGGCTGGTGTGCAATGGTGCAATTTCAGCTCACTGCAACCTCCACCTTCTGGATTCATGCAATTCTCCTGCCTTGGCCTCCCAAGTAGCTGGGATTACAGGCACCTGCCACCGTGCCCGAATAATGTTTGTATTTTTAGTAGAGACAGGGTTTCACCATGTTGGCCAGGCTGGTCTCAAACTCCTCATCTCAGGTGATCTGCCCACCTCAGCCTCCCAAAGTAGCCATCATGCCCGGACTCCTTTATTTTTTCTTTTTCCTAAGTAAGCCTGATCAGAACCTTTGACACCCCCTTTGGCTTCTACTCCAGTGACTACAGTCTATGGCCACAAGGAGACCAACTGTCCCTTCCCCTCCTCCCCAACCCCCTCCTCAAGTGCAGTCAAGCCGAGCTACACCTGTTTGCCCAAATAATTTTTGATTCCCTCTACCTCATTAATACACTGTTCCTGATTCTCTGAATTGCAGATGGGCAGACAAAATGCACCCAGGAAAAGTGACACTCTCCTATGAGAAAACACGTGGTGGGTTCTCTCTGAACACCTGCTGTTAACTTTCTAAGACAAATGCCCTTTCTGATGCTGGGAGTGCCCCTCAGGGTGGCCACACCCTCACCTCACTTCTGAGGCAGTGTCAGTGCTCAGCACCTTCTACTGATTGTGTCGTTTTGAATAAGAAGAGAAACAAAAACAAACATGTTTCTTCTTTGTGAACCCCAAAAAAAGCATGCAGGCTCTGAGGCGGGTCATTGATAAGACAGCAGGTCATACCTGAAATCAAACAACCCTTTAAAGACACAAAGAACTCCAGAAACTGCACTTCCAATCTCCATTTTAAATAAGCCAAATTCTGTAAAATATTTGAAGAAGTTTATTCTGAGCCAAATCTAAGTGACCACAGCCTGTGACACAACCTCAGGAAGTCCTGAGAATTGGTGCCCAAGGTGTTTGGGTTACCACTTGATTTTATACATTTGAAGGGGACAGAAGTTACAGGCAAAGGAATAAATCAATACATGGAAGGTGTGTACATTGGTTTGGTCCAGAAAGGAAAGACGTCTTGAAGCTGACAGGGGTGGGAGGGGTTGGTTACAGGTCACAGGTGGATCCAAAGACTGAATGAGTCAAGCTTTGCCTAAAGAGTTGAAATGAGTAGAATGAAATGTTTGAGTTAAGATAAGGGGTGTTGTGGAAGCCAAGGTTCCTGGTATGTAGATGAAGCCTGCAGGTAGCAGCTTCAGGGAGAATAAATGGTAAATGTCTGTTATGGGACCCTAAAAGGTGACAGACTCAGTTAAGTCTCTCCTGGATCAGAAAATGACCTAGAAAGGGATGAGGATTCTCTATAGAATGCAAGTTTCCCCTACAAGAAATAGCTTTGTGGGGCCATTTCCAAATATGTCAAAAGATATAGTTGGGGATAAAATACTCTGATTTCTTCAAGGCTTGCTATCTATCATGTGATGCTATACCAGAGTCAGGCTGGAACTGAGTGTCTTATTGCTACCAAGAGTCTGTTTTGTCAGTCTTGGGTTCTCTGTTGTATCATGTAAATGCTGGTCAGTTGCACCTGAATTGCAGTGGGAGAGGGTGTAACGAGGTTTGTCTGACGCCCCCTTTCCCGTCACAGCCTGAGTTCATTTTTCAGGTTTCTTTCAGATCCCCTTGGCCAAGAGCAGGGGTCCATTCAGCCAACTGGGGCTTTAGAATTTTATTTCTGGCTTACACCAAATACCCAAACTTTGCATGAAACTTTTGAAAAGATCCCAAGTCTTTGCATTGAAATTCTAAAAAAAAAAGGTATCAAAGAAGAATGGCAATGCTCCCAACACCTGCATAAAGCAAGCAGAGAAATCTGACACATAGATCAAGCATTCGATAAAAGATGCCAAGATTTTTAATACACCATTACATATGAGGCAGCGTGAGAAGCAGGCAGAAACTCGCTCGTCATGAGGCCTGGAAGAGTGTCATGGTGGACAAGGCTGGGGCAGCCACGCTGGAAAATAATCCACAAGGAGGCATCCCAGGAGCAGCTGCTGAGCCAGCAAAGCAAGTCCTGTCGGAATCTACTCAGCTGTGATGTAAGTGCAGTTATAGGAGCGCTCATTAGCATAATACTGAGCAATAGACCGGTGGAGATGAGAAGTGAGACCCCAACCACAGGGAGAAATCAAAGTCACTTCTGCTTCCACCGTGGCTCGTGCTGAAAACGGAGGTTACAACACGCTGATCCTCTTCATTGCCAAACCGGATAAGATGTTTTTTGTTTTCCCTAAGTGATTTTTGCTTTCCCTAAGTGATTTTTGCAGCTACTTGAAGAAAACAGAAACCTGTTGCTGTTGTTTTGTTTTAAATGGACATAGCTATTTTACAGAGGATGCCGTCACCAACAGTGGCTGGACGGGGCCCATGGGCTGATGAAGGTGAGACCACTTTTTCCCCTGTGCAAATTTCTGCTGATGACGCCCAGACAGAGCTGCTTGGTTAAGACGCAAACTGCCTTTCAGATTTTAATGTTCAGGAAGGAGAGATAAACCCACTGGAGTTTATAAATAAAGACCAGAATGGCTTTCTCATTTGCTGTGATAAGCTTTTGAGATTTCTGCAACAGATGAAATCATGAGGTATTTGTCTTCACATACAATGTTGTAGAAAATAACACTTTTTTTTTCTCCATAGTGCTCTGGCTGATATTTTCCAGTCTTAGAATTATGTCAGGAAGAAAGTTACAAGTAGGTGCTAATGATCTTCAACACCCCCTCCCTTTAATTCTTGCTAATTCCGTCATAACAAAGAAAATAAGTTCAACAGGAGGAGACCAACATCAGAGCTGCACACAGGAGAGACACCAGACGAATGTGAAATGAAGCCCTGCGTTCATTCTCCTGGAGACGACCAGGGTGGGCACTCAAGGCATGTGAACCCAAGGGCTTCGAAAACCAATTAACCATGTGATTTTCTTCTGCTAGGTGGCCACTCTACCTCCTCCAAATTCTGGGTTTTACCTCTAACTTAAATCCACACTCCATAGAGTCTTCCTAGTTGTACAAAATCACTATTGCTTGCACAAGGCTGTGCAAAGTTTTAAATGCTTTGTTCTATTCTATAGTGTAATGGTTGAAAACATGGGCTTTGCACTTCGGAATGATCTGCATCTGAGCCCAGCTTTGCCACTTACTACATAGATGACTTTCAGCTTTACTTGTTGTTTTGTTTTGTTTTGCTTGAGATACAGTCTCACTCTGTTGCCCAAGCTGGAGTGCAGTGGCATGATCTTAGCTCCCGCAACCTCGAACTCCTGGGCTCAAGTGACCCTCCTGCTCCAGCCTCCCACGTAGGCACATGCAACTGCACCTAGCTAATTTTTTATTTTTTGTAGAGATGGGGTCTCACTTTGTTACCCAGTCTGGTCTCAAATTCTTGGGCTCAAGCAATCCTACTATCTTGGTCTCCCAAAGTGCTGGGATTACAGGCATGAGCCACTGCACTCAGCCAACTTTGAGTTTTAAAAAAATCCTGCTTTACATTACTCACAAATGTATTGGAGATAATAATATTTATTTCATCGAGCTTTTCCAAAGACTATATAAAAGAACACAAGTAAGATATTTCTCTGGAACTCAACACATATTATAAGTTCAGCAACTGTGAGATAGTTGGGCAAATCAAAGCCAGATACGATCACCCCCATTTGACAAATGAGGAAAGAGTCTCAAATACTGTGAGAGATGAAAAGAGGACTGGTTTGTTGGACTCACTGTCCTTTCCTGAGTGTGGTGCCACAGGTGCAGCCGAGCCAGCTGCCAGCCTCCGCGGCTCCTTTCCTGGAATTCAGAATTGGCATACTGGGATGCTAGCGAGTCTGTGGGGGGCAACTGAAGTACGAGGCTGTGTTTCCAGTAGTTGAGAGAGAGACAGAAGCAGAGTCAGAGAGAGGATGGGAGGGAGAAAAGGGAGGGAAACATGGAGAGAAACTGACAGAGAGGAGGCAAGAAAGGAAAAGCCTGTAGCTAAGACAATTCTATTAAAGAGAAACCTTGCTAAATGGTGAGTATAAGCACAGGAAGCTTCTGAGACCCACTGGAACCTCCCTCAACCCATCCCTGAGCTTCTAGCACTCCTCCTTAGGATGGCAAAATTCCAGGCCCCTGGAAATCCCACACATCCTTTCCAGGAGCTCCTGCTCAGTCTTAAGATCATGAAATGGCGTGGACAAAAGATGCATCTCTCCAGAATCCACTGTTGCATTCATAGTCGGGTCTGAGCCACAAGCTGGATCTACAAACCCACAGATGGAGAGGAGTGAGCTCCCCAAATCGTATCTGGGTGGTCACTTGCAGGAGAATTCTAAGTGTTTCAGGCATGTTCTGATCCCACTTCCCTCTTTTTACAAAAACAGCCATGGGATTTTGCACACATGTAAAATAATGGTCGTGTGCAATAGCTGGAAAAGGTGATGTCGAGAGAGCCAGCACCGCGCAAGTCTCCTGGCTCCAACGCTCAAACAGGCTGCAGTCAGGACAGTGGCTTTCAACTTTTTGTGTGAGCCCTGGGCACACTTTTGAGAGCTGTGAACCTTGGGAGCACTCTTGTGGGGATTAAATTGCACACAGAGTATTCTACCTTTCCTTTAGTTGCCCTGCAAAACCAAGGCATTACTTGAAGAAAACTATTAATTCCCTTGACCATGGTCTCTTATAAGCTGGAGACCTTGTTCTCCATGCTTCTGTAAATACACAATATTCTGGGGTGCTGGCCTGACAGCATTCTCTGCCTCTTCAATCTCACTGAAGTGAATTCTACTCCACTCTGCCCCGGCATGTAGGATCGGCTCAGCTCACCAGTCAGTCAGACTCATATCACTCTTAGCTGATGCAGCCTCACTTCTTGCAAAAATAAACTCTGCCTACAGACAAAATTTGATAGCCCTGTTGTGCAGGATTTGGGAAATACCTGTGTTCTTTAGAACCCAAGTTGAGAACCCTGACCATGGAGACGGTTCACCGGAGTGGCCAAGTGTGTGAGTTTTTTTAATGAGCTAAATCTGGTTTCAAGGGTGGTGTGACCTTGGATAAATTTGCCAACTTTCTAAGCTGGTGGGTGCTAAAATTATCTCTCATATTGGGTTATGTAATAAATAAACAAGGCAATGTACATAAAGTGCTCACAGAATGTCAGACAATTCACAACTATGAAAAAGTAATTGCACATATTTAGTTTTACTTTATGTCTACTTCCTGGCTATAATGGCACATGCCCTGGGGGCCTGCATTAATATTTAAATATCATCTGGATATACATCTTGGGTTGAAATACCTAATACATTTCCAGATTCCAAATGGAGTGCAAGTTGGGGGAAGCTGTTAATATCCTAAACTTAAACATCTATTTCCATAATTTACAATTAACATTTTATCTGTTTTAGTAGTTTTATTTTTCTTCCCCCACCCCCTGCTCCCACTATCTGGGGAAACTTTAGAAGAAAAAGAATGCAGAATGAACAATTACAAAAGGCAGCTAACTCATATCAAGGAGAATGACTGTCTTTGTGGAAATTAAATGCCTGTTTCTAAGTACCATGCATATTCATAGTGCTTATTTATGTCCTGATAATGGAAGTGTCATCTGCTGTGAATGCCCAGATTCATCCTCGTTTTCCAAATGAGTCCACGGTTGATGACTAAGGAACCCTGTGGTATGTTCATCTTTGCTGCAGTGACACTTAACACCCCGGCCCTTTAGAGCTTTTGAACCACTTTCACTAAAATTGCAAACAAACTCAACTATCTTGTGATTTTAATTAGTGCAAAAATAACCTATTTTGTTAACAAGAAAGAAACTGATTTTACAACAAAATCGGGCAGATACATTTGAAAAACTAGCAAAATGAGGTAACTGCAGAGAGAAATATTACCCTGCATGGCACCAGGCCCGTGAGGGGGCTTAATAAATATTATTTGATGCTGATGCTGATAAGGGTAACACTTCATAAGGCAAAGAAAACAATCTTGGGCCACTGGTATCATTAGATTTTCTGATGGATACCTACTCTCTGTTTTCCAAGAAACTTAGAATTAAGCTGAGGCATTTTGGATACAAATGACAATATCAGGGCTCAAAGGCTGTGCCAGTTGCGTTGCATTCATTTTTGCAGAACATGGTGAAAATGAGATCGTAAATCTGGATTTCATCTCTGAACTCATGTTTAGAATCCCATGCAACTCCTGAGAATTCTGCTACAAAACACTTCTGCCAGAGATATTTGCTGAGGAGAGAATCATGCCCACATGGAATTCCCTGCAACTGGCCTCATGAGACAGTTCTCGTCCATATTGAAAATGAAGCAGCCAGCACAAGGCACAGCCTCTTACTTGGAATATGTTCTATGCAACAAATTCGTCTTTAGGGTGGACATTAGTACTGCATTAAACACTGTTACAGCTATTGTAATTTTTGTAGCAATAGAGTGAGTATAAAATGAAAGTCACTCCATTAACTAACAAGCACTATTTTACAAAGGTCTGCTTGTGAGTGTGTGTGGGAGTGTGTGCATGTGTAGGTGTGTGTACGTGTGTGCATGTTTACTCATTTAAATCCTCCCCTATTGTGTTGGGGTCATTCATTACCATGCACCACCCCCCACTCCCACACTCACATGCGGCTCTGCCCATCTGAAGACACCAGCGGTCACAAGAGGGCTTTCATACGAAGAGAGTTGGGGAGCTGGAGATTTGCCTACAGAGGTCTTCAACACCTAGGAGAGTGCTGGAGGTCCATTTTCACAACCAACGGATGTGCTGGGTGGTGTCATAAAAGAGAGAATGACCAGAACTTCAAATGAATGCCAACCTACCTTCGATCATGATAAATACCATACAATGATGTTTGCTTGGAATGTGTCACAGAAATGATGAGCAAAATGCCACTCACCTAGTGATTTTAGAAATGCTAATTGACGTCATAATCGTTTGGTTTTGAACAGTTGTTTATAAACTGAATTTCTGGCTTTTCTAAATACTTAGAATTCTACCCCGACCCCCCTTTGAGGTTTATTTAAATACATACGGCTGCTGTAGACAGAGAAACTAGCTCAGAAGAGTGTGGTTGTGCTATGATCTCTGGAAATGACTGCACTGTCTGTTAACAGGGCATAATCAGGTTCGCCATTACAAAAGGGGACTTAGTCCAGTCTTACTTTATGTACGAAATTATCCTGGGGCTTTAAACTATTAATATATTAAGATATATACAAAGATAACATATGCAAGAGATGTTGAATAACCAACCCAAGACCACATTGGGGCAAGGTACACTGGGTATAAATCACAAAAGAGCAGGGACTGTGACTCTTTCTTCCACATTACTCCAATGTCTGTTTTATTTCCTATTATACAGCTGGAAAAAGCTGCTGAATTAAACTGGACTTGTAGCCCCAGAGCGAGGCGTCACATCCAGGAGGCCATCAGCAGCAGGTCTTTGTTGAGCCGCTGAAAAGGAACTCTCTTCTAACTGGAAGCAAGTATGAGAAATTTCCCCAGTTCTGTCCCACGCCACAGCATCACATACGGGAAAAGCTAACATCAAGAATGGCCTGGGATCTGCAGGGTCTTCTCAGTTCTTCATCCTCAGTGCTTGACTGTGGACAGTCCCAGAGAGTCACAGCCATGAGTGCAAGGGAGGCTTACTCTGTTTTGAACATAGTTTAGAAAAGCAGGAGCACATTTCTAAACAACTGGCTCCTTTCCAAACTGCGTTAAGGCCAGAAGAATGCAAAGTATGAAGTCAAGCAAGACTCCAGCCCAACTGAGATCATCTGTGACATGCTTTAGAATAGTTGGAGGGACATCCACGTTAAGTGAAACAAAAACATTAACTATGAGGTCCAGCAACCCCACTTTCCGGTGTTAAAGATTTGGAATCAGTGGGTCCAAGAGATATCCATGCTGCTTAGTTCATTGCAGCACGATTCCCAATAGCCAAGTTACGAAATCAGCCTAAGTGACCATTAAGGGACAAACGGATAAGGAAATTGTAGCTTATACACACAATGGAGTATTATCCAGTCGCTTAAAAGAAAAAAAAAATTCTGTTATTTGTGACAACATGGATGGAGTTGTAGAACATTATGGTAAGTGAAACAAGGCAAACACAGAAAGACAAGCACTGCATATCCTCACTTGTGGAATTAAAACAATTAACTCAGAGCAGCAGAGAGGGGAATGGTGGCTGCAGAGGCCGAGGGCTGGGAAAGTGGAGACAGGACAGTCAAAGGTACAAAGCTTCAGTGAGATCGGAGGATAAGTTTGGTATTTTTTAGATCAATAGCACAGAATGCTGAATATTCTGCGTTGTCTTAAAAGCTCATAACATCACTTTGTACCCGTAAGTATATACAACTATAATTTGTCAATATGCAATACAAATTTGTTTTGAAATATTAAACACTAAGAGTTCTTTCCTACCTTTTTATTGTAATCACCAAAAGTCAGGCTGAATTGCTTCATGGTTGTAAGATGCTCTCACCTTTACTATTTCATTTGAAAATTAAAGAGCCCAGAAGGGGTTTGGCTTCTCAGTGTCTCCTTCATTTAATTTCTCAACAGATTTGTCATAGTAGGGAGGAACGTCTATAAAGATGGTACACTACCAGAAATGTCTTCAGAACGTCCTGAACAAACGTGACCTTCATTTCACCAGGAAGTCCTTGATGAAAGTATGTTGCCCTAAATCCTTAATCCAGAAGCTGGGTGGGAGTGGAGCATCCCCTTGGGATCAGGGATGTCCGGGTGGGAGTGGAGCATCCCCTTGGGATCAGGGATGTCTGGGTGGGAGTGGAGCATCCCCTTGGGATCAGGGATGTCCGGGTGGGAGTGGAGCGTCCTCTTGGGATCAGGGATGTCCAGATGGGAGTGGAGCGTCCACTTGGGATCAGGGATGTCCGGGTGGGAGTGGAGCATCCCCTTGGGATCAGGGATGTCAGGTGGGAGTGGAGATTCCCTTGGGATCAGGGATGTCCGGGTGGGAGTGGAGCGTCCCCTTGGGATCAGGGATGTCAGGTGGGAGTGGAGCGTCCCCTTGGGATCAGGGATGTCCGGGTGGGAGTGGAGATTCCCTTGGGATCAGGGATGTCCGGGTGGGAGTGGAGCGCCTCTTTGGGATTTTCCCTGGCTCATTTCTTAATGGGGAACAAATGGAAGTTTCACAATTGAAGCCTCTGTTAAATAAAGAAATGGAGGCGAAGGAAGTGGAGGAGGAGACGGAAATGGGGAAGAAGAATTGATTGAAGACAGAATAATTGGAACACACTTGAGAAAGCAATATTTATTTCCACAGGAGTTATTTTAGTCAAAACTATGTTTGAACCAATTGCTCATTGAGTAGGTGTCAGATCTTGTGTTAAACACTTTCCTGGGTCAGGCACGGTGGCTCACACTTGTAATCGCAGCACTTTGGATCACTTAAGGCCAGGAGTTCAGGATCCACCTGGGCAACATAGTAAGACCCCATCTCTACAAAAAACATGAAAATTAACAGGACTTGGAGGTGTGCACCTGTGATCCCTGTTTGTTGGAGGCTGAGGCAAGAGGATTCCTTGAGCCTGGAGTTTGAGGCTGCAGTGAGCAATGATTGTGCCACTACATTCCAGCCTGGGTGACAGAATGAGACCCTGTCTCCAAAAAATAAAAACCTTGTCTCACTAAATCCCACACACCAAACAATTCTCCAGAGGACACCAGATGGGTGTCCTGTAATTGAATTTCACTCTGACCCTGTCTACCTAGAGAGAGCATCAGATCCCACAGGTTAAAGGGCCCAGTCCCATCAGACGGTCCCCATGTCAGATACCAGCCACCGCGCTTCTGACTGAATGGCCGCAAATCGGGCTCCCAGCATCCCCTTCTTGAGGTCAATTCATTTGCTAGAGCAGGTCACAGAACTCAGCAAAACTCTTTACTTACATTTGATGGTTCATTAATAAGGTTATAATAAAAGACACAGAGGAACAGGCAGATGAAGCGATTCAGAGGACGGGGTCTTAAAGGGTGCCGTGCACAGGAGCCTCTGGCCCCGTGGAGTTGGGATCCACCCTCCTGGCACGCAGATGTGCTCACCAGCTTCTTAATTTTTTTTATTTGGTTTTGTTTGTTTGTTGAGACAGGGACTTTCTATGTCACCCAGGCTGTGGTGTAGTGACACAATCTTAATTCACTGCAGACTCGACCTCCCAGGCTCAAGTCATCCTCACACTTTAGCTTCCCAACTAACTGGCACGATCGGTGTGCAATGCCATGCCTGGCTTTTTTTTTTTAAAGTTTTTGTAGAACTGAGGTCTCACTATGTTGCCTAGTCTGGTCTTGAACTCCTAGACTCAAGTGATCCTCTTGCCTCGACCTGCCAAAGTGCTGGGATGACAGGCATGAGCCACCGTGCCCAGCCTTATGTATTTTTTACAAGTACAATGACAGTATTGAAATTTTACCAGAAATTTCACCTGATAATTATTAAAAATTTTACTGCCTCTGTGTCCTTATTTATTAGAGTGGGGATGATACCCTCACGTTAGATACACAGTGGTGAGTGAGATGTGCTTCACTCTTAGGATGGTGTGGTATTCAGTACATATAATTTACTTTCTTATTTTTACTTTTTGAGACAGGATCTCACTCTGTCACCCAGGCTGTAGTTTAGTGGTGCCATCACAGCTCACTGCAGCCTCAACCTCCCGGGCTCAAGCGATCTTCCTGCCTCAGCCTCCTGAGTAGCTGAGACTACAGGCGAGTTCCACCACACCCAGCTGACTTTTGTGTTTTTCATAAAGGCAAAGCGTTTTTTTGTTTTTTTTTTTAGACGGAGTCTTGCTCTGTCGTCAAGGCTGGAGTGCAGTGGTGCTATCTCGGCTCACGGTAACCTCTGCCTCCCGGGTTTAAGCGATTCTTGTGCCTCAGCCTCCCGAGTAGCTAGGATTATAGGCGCCCACCACCACACCCAGCTGGTTTTTGTACTTTTAGTAGAGAGGGGGTTTCACCGTGTTAACTAGGCTGGTCACAAACTGCTGATCTCAGGTAATCCACCCGCCTTAGCCTCCCAAAGTGCTGGGATTACAGGAGTGAGCCACGGCACCCGGCCAGGCAGGGCATCTCCGTGTTACCCAGGCTGGTCTTGAACGCTTGAGTTCAAGCAAACCACCAGCCTCGGCCTCCTGATATCCTGGGATTACAGGCATGAGCCACGGCTCCCAGCCAGTACACGTAGTTTAAATGTTTTACAATTAATTATTTAAATTAAATGACTTAAACAAAATCATTCAAATGATTTAAACATCCTAAAAATAAATCCGAGTGTTAAGAAGGAAGAATCACTTTCTGAGGGAAAAGGAGTGAATATTAATCTAAAACATTTGGTGCACACACAGTTTATGCACTATATATAGTTACCTAGTGTATTTACTAAATGTGGTGTGTATATATAGTCACCAGATAGGTACGTAAAGAGAGAAAGGGAGATTGAGGTAACGTGACTTTCAGAAGTCATCAGAGCTACTCGGGAAAGGCTCAACACTAACATAAAGGATGCATCGGCCAGAGTGGCCAGTAGGGCATAGTGAACACTGTGGCAAAATGAAGTGTATGCCTGGCCAATGTCATGCTTAGATTACTTCTCAAACCAGCCAACACCTAAACCACATGCCTCTGTGGGCTGACAATACGCGTGTGGGCCAGGTGAGGCCTGCAGACCATCAGCCCCTGAAGAGTGCCCGGTGAGAAAGCTATTCTGAGCGGAGATTGGACAGCCGAGAAGTGTTAGGGAATCATTTACACTTCCTAACCTAAACAACAGTTTAATTCAAGCTGGACAGAGCTGAGGCATGGGCAGGCCTGGAGCAGAGTAAATGAGAGATGGAGAAAAGGCTGTCTATAACAATTAAGTTAGAACCCACAGAAGCATTTATAAGCTTTGGAAATAAGGGTTTTTAAATTGCCCTGGTAGGTACTTTTTACATCATATAAGTAAACCCTAAAATGGCCAACATATCTAGGTTTAAAAAGCAATATTAAGAAAGCACGTTTTCTCCATTTTCCCTGCAAGAGATAATCCTAAACATCCATTGTATCAAGCTCGTCAGTCTCTACCTTGAACGTGGCTGTAACTGCAGGTGGCACAGATACGATGTTCGGAAGAATTAAGTTCTTATTAAAAAAAACCCTTATTTCGGAATACCTATGGGACATTTTGGAAAGAGCTATAAACATGGATTTTTTTATTAGAGATTAGATGTTTAATCATACCCTCAAGATGATCCATGTAGACCAAAATGTGAAGATGTGCTGGTCTATAGCAATGTTTTCCAGCTCTGGGTCTCCCTGCAACAGCATCCTGATAACCCGTGAGTTAATCAGAAACTGAACAAGCGGATCCACCTGCCCAGCAAACCAGGCTCTGTGGAGTGAGCCAGGGGGCTGTGGACAGGCTCCCCAGGTGAGTGACCCAACGCAGCTAAAACGTGTGACCTCCAGTCCTGGCTGTACATCCTCAGAAACTTCTCAGTGAAGTAATTCGGTACAGATTTTAGGAAAAGATATTTATGTCGTCTTTACTAGCCAGAACCATTTTAAATATAGTCTTTTAGAAGCAGAGGAAACAGAATCCATGCTATTTTTCCAGAGGTAACGTTTGTGTGTGTGTGACTCACACCTGTTTTCTGTTTCCCATGCGGAAAATGTCTCCAGGGAAGTGGCCTGCACCCTGTGAGCACGTCCGCTAACCAAACGAACGAGAGGTGTTCAACCACTTAGGTTAGTTAAAGTCTGTGACCCCCAAGGCTTAGCTCACGGGTGAAAGGGCACACGCTTTCCATGAGATCTACAAGTTCTTGGCAAGTGGCTCGTAAGCCCGAGAGACCCCGTGGTTCAAATGTAAGCGCATGTGTAGGGCACACCCATACACGTAGCTGTGCAAGTTTTGTGGACGCACTTTCTCCATCTGCATTTCCAGAAGTTCACTACATCACATAGTGAAGGGGAAACCACATGTGCAGAAAAGGTTCTCCGTGGGCGGAAAAGGCAAACAGAGCTGGTGTGTTTGCTCCCCACTAAAGCCACTGACACGTAACTCTGTTGTCCACAGAGTCAACAAGATGACTCTAAGGGGAAGGAGGGAGGAGGAAAGGAAAAAATCAAGGCAGAGTAAATCAGCTTGGGCACACACAGTCGAGCATCCATCCATATTCTATTCCATATTATCCCACCTGCTACACAGGTACCTTACAGCAGATACCACTGACTGCCTGACTACACACTCCAGGGGCATGTTGCTGGATAGCTATGTGTGCTGCTTCTCCATGTCTGTTTACACTTAATCTTCAAATTACTTATGCACACATTTATATACACAAATGCACATATACACATATACATAAACACACCTGTGCAGGTATACACACAAGGGCATATACATGATAAAATCTAGTTGAACTGCCTTAATCATGGGTATATGCATGTACATACATGCACACATAAGTACATGCTAGAATCCACTTATGCTGATTACATTAATCATGGGTGTATTAGTCCGTTTCCACACTGCTATAAAAAATACCCGAGACTGGGTAATTTATAAAGGAAAATGGTGTATTTGACTCATAGTTCCACATGGCTGGGAGGCCTCAGGGAAACTTTCAGTCATGGCAGAAGGTGAAAGGGAAGCAAAGCACCTTCTTCACGGGGTGGCAGGAGAGAGAAATGCAAGCAGAGGAAATGCCAGATTCTTATAAAATCATCAGACCTCATGAGACTCACTCATTATCACAAGAACAGCATGGTGGAAACCACCTCCACGATCCAATCACCTCCCTCCCTCCGCATGTGGGGATTGCAATTCAAGATGAGATTTGAGTGGGACACAGAGCTAAACCATATCAATGGGTATATGTGGGTACATATATAAACGCACACACACAGAGACACGCTAGAGTCCAGCTACACTGAATACATTAATCACAAGTGTATGCGTGTACATATATATACACACTATGACATGCTAGAGTCCAGTGACACTGATTACATGGACCATGCATGTATGCCTGTACATATGTACACACACAAGGACATGCTAGAGTCCAGTGACACTGATTACATTAATCAAGCTTCAACGCACCTTCTAAAGTCAGTATTACCCACACCAAATGTTAAATGTCATATTTCAACAATATAACAAAATTCTCAGACAAAATGTATCCAAACCTCAAAACCATGCTCTTTCCACACAAGGTACTACCTCTTCTGTGGATACCCCTGATACACTTTACATTCTTTTTTTTTTTTTTTTTCCACTTCAGGGTTAATTATACTTGTTAGTCACATTTTTACTTTTTATTAAACAAAAATGTTTGTAAATAGATAAAAATTTAAATTTCAGAAAGCTACTGCTGCCTGGACAAGGCTATCTGAAGCACACGTGGGTCATTGGCAGGTTCCAAAGGGCAGTATTTGGGGCAAATGGAATAAACTCTCTAAACTAGTTCAGCCGGAGCTGGTGGTGTGGAGCAAGAATTTGGGAAACGTGAGGGCGTCCCCTACCTGGAGCGGGATAGACAGACTTAGGGAGCAGAGGGGAGGACGTCACTGCAGATCCAGAGACTAATGTTGTCTCGTAATGAAATAAAACTGGAGAAGGACTAGGGACTTCAAATCAACCAAGAGGAGCCTGAGATGAAGACTCATGGTATGAAATTTGGGAGAAAAACAGCAAAAGGCCAGTTGAGGATGCATTTCGCAGCCACGTGCCCAGTGGCATGGAAGCACAGATGTCTGAGGTCACGGCAATCTCCCTCTGCACCACCCCAAAGGCCTGCTGCCACTACTGATGTATTCTCTCTCCACCCCCGCAGACATCACCAGAACTTTCCTGACAAAAAACAACATATTTTTACTCTGCAGATGACAAATGTCTCCACTGCCATTTTCTTGTTGTTTTCACACGTACAGAGACCCACAAGCGCGCCAAACGAGGACGGCCGGAAAGATTTTCCTCTGCAGATTAGAAATTAAGTCTCGGGTTTCTTTCATAATAGGTAGGTACAGCCACATTACCGTTGTATCTGGCTTTTGTAGGAGGTTGAAGTTATTGACAATGAACTGTCTAAACATGTGTGCAAGCTGCTTTATGGAGTGCCTTTAACGACAAAGGATGGAGGTGGAGCTTCCACAAACGCCGCCTTACAGATTAGGAGAATTGGAAAACCTACGTCACCCCGTGGCATTAACCGCAAACGAGGCACAGCACGATGGTAGGTAGGGAGAAAGTTTTCCATTTTTAAATTAGTTAAGGAAGACGAATCATGAATTTTTCGGCAAATCTGGATTTTTAGAGATGTAAGCCTCCTCATTGGAAGGACCCAGGACTGATGGTGTTTCTAAGAAGGGTTCCACTGGGGCCTTCTCACTTCACACCAGCCTCTCCGTTCAAGCCAGGGCCTGCCTGAGCGATGCAGGACCTCAGAAGCAGAGAAGCCCCTCCATGCCACAAATCCCATGCCCTCATTAGAGAAACGGACAAACCCCATGCCCTCATTAGAGAAATGGACAAATCCCATGCCCTC
>NW_012109252.1:1918025-1919188 GCF_000951045.1 Mandrillus leucophaeus
AATCTTCAATGTACCTCATGAGTGAGGTCATGTTACTCCCCCAGTCCTACAGCAAGCCCTCTGCTGCCTTCTGGAGGCGCTTTACCTGGTAAATCCTCGTCATACCTTGTGAGTGGGGTCACATTTCTCCCTCAGTCCTAAAGCAAGTGCTCTGTTGCGTTTTGGAGGCTCTTTGCCTGGTAAATCCTCGCAAGAGCTCGTGAATGAGGTCACACTACTCCCCTAGTCCTACAGCAGGCTAAATTGAGGCTTAAAGTCTTTTCCCCAAAGTAAAGAAGTTAGGATTTAAATCAAACTTGGAGTTCCCAGAAGACACCTTCAAGAATCATGTGGTCAGAGAAGGGGCCAAGAACCACGAAATAAACCCAGATACCTCCGAGATAACTGGCAGGGGACAGGTCACAGTCCCAGGGCATCAACTTTTGAAGAAGTTTTGCCAAGAGGAGAAAGGGGGGAAAAAAAGTTTATCTCTTAAAAAAAAAGAGTCACTTTAGAAAAAAAAAATTAAGACAAGGATACCTGAGAACAATGAGAGCAGAGGGAGCTATTCATGATGAGAACATCTGTGGTCAGTTCATCACTCTGGTCTATACCTGCAGGTGCCATCTAGTTTAATGCTATTTAAAAAGTGTCTCTCCTTTTGGTCAAGATAAGCGGCAACTCAATGGACGCTGAAGGTTGGACCAGGCAAGATCACTCTTCGTTTGAGGAAGTGGTAGCTGAGGTTGGAGTTTGTCTTTCCCCTGCAATTAGAATTCTTCAGACACGTTATATGAAAAAGCAAATTTTTTTTTTTGAGACAGAGTCTTGCTCTGTCGCCCAGGCTGGAGTGCAGTGGTGCAAGCTCAGCTCACTGCAACCTCCGCCTCCCGGGTTCCAGCGACTTCCTGCCTCAACTTCCCGAGTAGCTGGGATTACAGGCACCTACCACCACACCCTGCTAATTTTTTGTATTTTTAGTAGAGACAGGGTTTCACTATGTTGGCCAGGCTGGTCTCGAACTCCTGACCTCAACTCATGAGTTACCCCTCTGGTACTCCCAAAGTGCTGGGATTACAGGCGTGAGCCCTATGTGAAAACACAGGCCACACTCACACACACTCACATATGTTGCCGGAATGGACATCTGCTTTACTTGCATTGAGGAATTGTCTTACACTGGA
>NW_012109252.1:1923613-1948324 GCF_000951045.1 Mandrillus leucophaeus
ACAAATCCCATGCCCTCATTAGAGAAACGGACAAACCCCATGCCCTCATTAGAGAAATGGACAAATCCCATGCCCTCGTTAGAGACATGGGCAGCATCCCTCGCTCACGCTACTCAAAGCTCCAAAATAATTTCAACACAGAGACCAAGAGCAACAGACAACAACGAGAGGCCACCATCCAGTGGGTTCCTTAAAGGATCCTCTTCCACTTCCCAGGGAAATACTAAGACACCTGTCCCCCCACCGTCATCCAAGAACCACGGGTGCAGTGCCATGTTCGTTTTAGGAGTGAAGAAACTGATGCCAGGAAAGGTCCTGCCACCTTACTGAGTGGTTGCTTAGGGAGAGAATCTCAGATCTTCCGATGGGTCCAGGGGCTGCTGCATCCTGAATGCTTCAGCCCTTGATACCTGGTGTATGGGAAAGGTCGGACCAAATAGAGAGCACCCTGCCCCCATCCATAACAGAATATATGAAAGGTCTCCAAGTTTAGGAAAACTGCCTGGAAGACGAGCCTCATGCATCAAACGACAGCTGGCAGCTCCGTCACAACCCAGACCCACTACAATTCCAGCCTGTGTCAGCAACTTGCAGAAGTGTGTGGATGGGACTCCAAATGGTTCATACCAAGGGAGATTTCCAAAACATATTTCCTTACCTTCAAACATGGTTTTTAAGAAAATTGGTTTAATGCAATTATCAGTGCAATGTCAGGGAATCTGAGATTGCCATGGACACACACAGAAACATGCTCCTACGCACACTCATACACACGGCTATGTGAAAACACAGGCCACACTCACACACACTCACATATGTTGCCGGAATGGACATCTGCTTTACTTGCATTGAGGAATTGTCTTACACTGGAAAAGGCCGAAGAAAAGAAATTACAACAAAACATATATACATATTCCTAGATTTTAGTATCATCATAAAATTTGACATGACCCACGTCTTGGAGCTTTGTACATAGAAGAGTTGTTACCACTGGAAAAGTCCCAGCTACATAGCATTTGCACTTTACATCGGACACACAGATCTTTCTCTGCAAAAGAAGGATGACTTAATTAACCAGGGTGATAAATTTACCAAACTTTGTATTTGTGTCACCTCAAAATCTAGGTCTTGATGGATCCCTTTCAAGTTGTCTGCTCAATTAATAAGCAAAAGTAGGCACACGAGATTCAGAATGCCATTGTGAAGCCATGTGCCCTGCAAAAGTTCAAGCTCATTTGCAGCTTACAGCAGAGAAAGAAAATTGAAGCCATATCTCTGCAAATTGGCAAACCCCCTTCTAGAATTTAGGATATGTCCTTTAAACAAAGGAACTGGCAGTTGCAGGCTCCCAATCAACATGAAATTCAATGAAACACAGGCTGTCTCAGGGCAGCAAGACACACCACCGAGGCATCCCAACCCCGTTAACCGTTTGTGGAAAGCACTCCACTGTTACCATCCACACGGCGAAGCGATCCTGCCGAGAGCATTCCTGACTTCAAGGCTAGGGGAGGCCTGGCCCAGAACGCCTGCTGCTGATGCTTTAACCCTGTGTCTGGTTCGGTTGTGTTGTTCAGGGATGAAGACCCACAAGTTTTTTAATCATTGTAGGTATTCTGCATCTGACGGCGTTGATTCATAATGAAAAACAGCCAGCATGCATCGAGTGTATCCACCAGGCTCTCTGCTGCGTGCTGGAGGCACTTTACCTGGTAAATCTTCAACATACCCCGTGAGTGTGAGCGAGGTCACGTTACTCCCCCAGTCTTACAGCAAGCCCTCTGCTGCCTTCTGGAGGTGCTTTATCTGGTAAAAATCTTCAATGTACCTCATGAGTGAGGTCATGTTACTCCCCCAGTCCTACAGCAAGCCCTCTGCTGCCTTCTGGAGGCGCTTTACCTGGTAAATCCTCGTCATACCTTGTGAGTGGGGTCACATTTCTCCCTCAGTCCTAAAGCAAGTGCTCTGTTGCGTTTTGGAGGCTCTTTGCCTGGTAAATCCTCGCAAGAGCTCGTGAATGAGGTCACACTACTCCCCTAGTCCTACAGCAGGCTAAATTGAGGCTTAAAGTCTTTTCCCCAAAGTAAAGAAGTTAGGATTTAAATCAAACTTGGAGTTCCCAGAAGACACCTTCAAGAATCATGTGGTCAGAGAAGGGGCCAAGAACCACGAAATAAACCCAGATACCTCCGAGATAACTGGCAGGGGACAGGTCACAGTCCCAGGGCATCAACTTTTGAAGAAGTTTTGCCAAGAGGAGAAAGGGGGGAAAAAAAGTTTATCTCTTAAAAAAAAAGAGTCACTTTAGAAAAAAAAAATTAAGACAAGGATACCTGAGAACAATGAGAGCAGAGGGAGCTATTCATGATGAGAACATCTGTGGTCAGTTCATCACTCTGGTCTATACCTGCAGGTGCCATCTAGTTTAATGCTATTTAAAAAGTGTCTCTCCTTTTGGTCAAGATAAGCGGCAACTCAATGGACGCTGAAGGTTGGACCAGGCAAGATCACTCTTCGTTTGAGGAAGTGGTAGCTGAGGTTGGAGTTTGTCTTTCCCCTGCAATTAGAATTCTTCAGACACGTTATATGAAAAAGCAAATTTTTTTTTTTGAGACAGAGTCTTGCTCTGTCGCCCAGGCTGGAGTGCAGTGGTGCAAGCTCAGCTCACTGCAACCTCCGCCTCCCGGGTTCCAGCGACTTCCTGCCTCAACTTCCCGAGTAGCTGGGATTACAGGCACCTACCACCACACCCTGCTAATTTTTTGTATTTTTAGTAGAGACAGGGTTTCACTATGTTGGCCAGGCTGGTCTCGAACTCCTGACCTCAAGTAATCCACCAGTCTTGGCCTCCCAAAGTGCTGGGATTACAGGCGTGAGCCACCACACCCGGTCCGCAAAATTCTTTCAAAAGTTGTTTTGCAACAAATAACCTCAAAATCGAAGCAGAAACGTGTTGTTTTTCTTACTAACTTAGACAAGATAAAGGAGCAGTGCATGGAAGCAGGAACTCTGAGGCTGAAGAATAAAGGACAAGGTGTGGTGTGAACTAACTTGTGGGAGTCCTGTGTAGTTCCAGAGTGTATTGATGAATCCTCCTACCCTAATTAAGAAAATACAACCGATGGACACTCTGATCCTGTTGGCTGCCACCAACTGTGGTAAAGCTACATCTTGAGCGTCGACTGCCATCAGAGCAAAACCCCGCCCTGGACTCGATGCCGAAGGCTACACACGCACACAAGCTCAGAGGCCACCACCTGCCTCAGAATCCACTGCAAAGCAAAACCAAAGGTGAGTTTCACTGGAATTTCTTCATTTTGGTTCACGTTTCAAGAAGTGGCCACCCCTACGTTTTCCAAAAACTGTGAGACACTTTTCTTCATAAAATGCATCTAAGTATGTTTCTGTGATGGCTATGATGACAATTTAAGACAAGTAATGACAGGCAAAATTAAGTGTATTTTATATTTAAGAATACCATATTGCATCCGATTCTTGAAGTGGTTAGCAATATGGAAATATTAAGAAGAGAGCTCTGCTGACCGCTCAGTATTAAATATCAGGATTATCTGCAGGAGACAGGCACAGGGAGAGAAGCTATTCCAAACATCCTCTTACCCAGAAGACTCCAAATGTCCTCCTATTCAGAAGATTCCAAATGTCTTCTTACCTGAAAGACTCCAAATATCCTCTTACTGAGACAGTTTTATTCTTTCTTAATTATCTCTGACCCCTTCAATCTCTCCAATGGGCTGATCAATACAAACGCCTTCAGAAGCTTCAGGGTGGAGTATACCATGACTTCATCATACATTTAAAAGGACGCCATTGGGATAAGAATTAATCTACTTGAATTTTTTTTATTTAGCGTAATTCTGAGAAATTTATATTCACCATGAGATTTGTAAAATACTTACAAGCAGCATTCAGAATGTGTAAAATTACACCCTATGTGTGACTCTGATCAAGGGCGAGCGTGCAGGAGAGTGGCCACAGCAAGATCTTAGAAAATCACAATCTCCATGTTTGCTCCTTATCCCCACCCCTAGGTACACTTCTTCTTTGAATCCTCTTTTCCTAAGGAAAGATGTTAAATTCCATAATAATTAAGTTATTCCCATTAAGCTGTAGGATCATTAAGTAGAGTTCAAACTAATCTTTGGTCTCTATGTTGAGGCATAGAACAGGGAATATTTCATTCTTTGGGGACAATCATAATTATATACTAAGCATTTTAAAATAGGATCTATTGCATTGACTCACAATGCATGATCAGATTTTTAAAAATTATTTCTCTCTGAGAGAAAATAACTTTAAGCCTCCCAAGGGTTGATCAATTCATACAGGTAAACTGCAGCATGCTGATTCTCCATGGCCATCCCTCTGTCTTCCTCTCTCCCCCTTCTTCTCTCTCACTCTGTCTCCCTCCCTCCACACCTCACCCCTAGACTCTTGCTACCCAAGGCAGAGCATGCAGCAGCAGCAGCAGAAGCATCACCTAGGAGCAGGTGAGCTGGAAATACAGATTCTCAAGCCCCACCCAAACTTGCTGAATCCAAGCATGCATTTGGCAAAGCCCCCAGAAGATTTTCATGGGCTGCCACTTAAGAAGCAGTGTTGCATTTCATCCTTTACTAAACCCAAAGTTAGGATTCTTGCCTGGAGATTTCCACAGAATACAGCACCATACACGTTCCCTATGTCTAGATGGAGGACAAGGTCATCGAAGGACCGCTGTGACCACCTCAGCCGGGAACAAAGCCCAAGCCGGCCTGCTCCAGCCGCCCGGACCTGCCTCCTGGGCTGGCATCACCCCCCAGCACTTCCACAGGCCAGCAGGGCCCTCCAGGCTCCACCGTCACCGTGTGTTCCCTGCACTGCTGACAGACAGCTCAGCCGGTCTTCCTGTTTGAAATTCCTGGGGACTCTGTACTTGAGGCTGGGGGTGCCAGCAGCTGAGGAGCGGAGGGTTTTCCGAAAGCCCGTCTGCCTGGGGCCTGTCTGCGTTTCACTTCTGTGTCCGTGTGCTTCCCCACAAGGCGTTCATTGTTAAGTTTTAATGTTAACTTCGTGCTGCGACACTTAGTATTTTAAAGAGAAAATATCTTAGATCCATTATGAACTTGTAAGAAAACAGTCCTTATTCACAAATTTGCAAAAGTATTCTGTTAATTGTAAGTGGATCTTTATGTTACCTATCTATCATCTACCAATCATCTATATCTGCCTATCATTCATTTATCATCAACCTATGATCTATCTTCTATCTGTTATCTATCTATGGAATACATACATATATATATAGAGAGAGAGAGAGAAAGAGTTGGAGTCTCACTCTGTTGCCCAGGCTGGAGTGCAGTGGTGCGATCTCAGCTCACTGCGACCTCCGCCTCCCGGGTTCAAGCAATTCTCCTGCCTCAGCCTCCTGAGTAGCTGGGATTACAGGCACGCCACCATTCCTGGCTAATTTTTGTATTTTTAGTAGAGATGGGGTTTCACCATGTTGGTCAGGCTGGTCTCAAACTCCTGACCTTGTGATCCGCCTGCCTCAGCCTGCCAAAGTGTTGAGATTACAGGCGTGAGCCACCACACCCGGCCTATCATCTGTCTTTATCTATCCTCTATCCATCTATCTTCCTATCTAATCAATACAGCTATTATTTATTCATCTATCATCTATGTATGTTCACCTCTCTATCTCTCTACCAATCTGTTTCTACATCTAGATCTACAGATAGAGAGAGGAATAAGAAAAGTGTAAGTTTTAGAAATAGTATCTCCCAGCTGGGCGCTGTGGCTCACACCTGTATCCTAGCATTTTGGGAAGCTAAGGTGGGCAGATTACCTGAGATCAAGAGTTCGAGACCAGCCTGGCCAACATAGTGAAACCCTGTCTCTACTAAAAATATAAAAGTCAGCAGGACATGGTGGAACGTACCTGTAATCCCAGCTACCCGGGAGGCTGAGGCAGGAAAATCGCTGGAACCTGGGAGGCAGAGGCTGCAGTGAGCTGAGATCATGCCCCTGCACTCCAGTCTGGGTGATAGAGTAAGACTCTGTCTCAAATAAGTAAATAGAAATAAATAAATAAATAAATAAATAATAAAAATAAAGAAATAGTATCTCCTGTCTTTTGGTGTCTAAATGAAGGCCTCTTTCAGAAAGGGGTTGCAGAGTTTCTTCTGCTTGGTCCGCTCAGGATTTTTTCACCCAGTCTTCTCCATTTCAAGTGGGACGGGAAAGTTATAATGGGTGAAAACCATAGGAGTTCAGTTTATTTTACGGAGGAAAATAGAATGGGGAGGTTTCCCCAAAGTGTCCTTCTTTTTAAGATGATTGCTCATCGATCATTTTATTCATATAATCTAAAAGGGTGAGTTTTTAATCATGCCATTTCCTCCAGTGGGAAAATTAATTTCCATAGATGTTTCTAGGATGTGGGCATAGAGTGATCTGAATGAGGAACTTTGTAAAGTCTGCATTTAATCTTCTGGTTATTTAATGGGACAGAGCTCCTGGCCCATGTGAGAGGAAAACACAGAGGGGGCAGGTGCCGCACGCTACATCCTCTGCGTGGCACATGAGCCGTCCAAATGCCCCTGGTAACAGGTGGGTTGGCCGTCAGCTTGCAGCCCCAGTGGAGCTTCTCAGACTTCCAGACATCGATGGGAACGACTCAGCCATGGCCTCCAATTCACATCTGCTTCTTTTGCTAAAATAAAAAATCCTGCTTTACTTGTCTTTAATCCTCCCTCTGAAGTTCTGTGTCATCCGTGAAGTCTTCTCTGTTACTCTGGTCAGAATTAATCATGTCTCCTCTGCAAATCCCCCCAGTTTCTCATCCCCCTCAGGCACACGACTTTCTGTCTGGCACCGTTGCTGGCTGTTTCTGTGCCCATCTCCTCTTCAACATGGCAAGCTTCTCGAATGCTGTCTGCGTCTAATTTATCTTTGTCTTCACAAGAGGCTCAGTAATGCTGCACATCCCAAGAAATGGTGCTGACTGGAGCCCAGTTGAGTTGTGCCTAATTGAATCCAATGGATATGCTGGGCAGAGGCTGCAGGATCTATAGGGTCTCTGGGCATTTCGAGGAGTCCTGCAGAAGAGCTTCTAGCACCAGAGAGAACCCCAGGCCTAATGCTCTCCCGGCTGAGTTTTCTGAGGACTGGAAAGGTTGTGTGAGTGCAGAAGGAAGCCCTGGTCCTCGCTGTCATGGAAGACCTCCCACGCCTGGGCAGAGCCTTGTGGGCACAGAGCAGCCCTGTGAACAACTCGTGCATCTTGCAAACGAGGCTCCCTGGGAGAGGAGACCTGCACAGCAGGTTGCTCCCTTTGGCACCATCTTGCACTCCAGGCTTGGGCTCCTCCCTGCAGCCAGGGACGGAGGCCATGTCCCCTGCGGAGTTCACTGCAGCCTCTGGGCGTCTACTCCTGTGGAGGTCTGCCTTTGCTGCAGCCGGGCTGTCAGGATATGGCAGGCCACGTGAAGGCCTCTCTGTCACAGCACACCTGGACTGCCACACAGGTGTGTCTCCCTGCTCTGGGCCCCTGGGTGCCGCCTTCCCACAGAAGGTTGAACTTAATTGAAGGGCCAATGCAGTCATCCTCCTGCTCATTTCCGAGACATCTCAGGCCTCCATGTTCCCTTCTGCCTCTCTTCGTGCTCAGACATTTCCACAGAATAGCCATGTTGCCTGACTTCCATTTTCCAGGCAAGCTATGCCTCACAATGCAGCAGCCAGTATAGGGTACATTTTTTATTTAAAAGGGAATAATTCTTCTCGGGGTTAACTGCTCAACAGAGAAACGGAAGACAGATTTGTCACCTCGCACAGCACAACACGCAGTGATACAAGTGCACGGGCCTAGCTCCCGGCCCTTGCTAATCCCATGTTGGCGCTCTTTGAATTCTTTTGTGTTCTGGACTTGCTCCAAGGAGTTTTTAAACAATTTCTTTCTGAAGGCCAGGGACGGTGGCTCTCGCCTATAATTCCAGCACTTTGGGAGGCTGAAGAGGGAGGATCGCTTGAGCCCAGGAGTTTGAGACCAGCCTGGGCAACTAAGTAAGACCCTGTCCGTACAAAAAATTTCTGGGCATGGTGGTGCACACCTGTAGTCTCAGCTACTCAGGAGGCTGAGGCGGGAGGATTGCTTGAGCCTGAGAGATCAAGGCTGCAGTTAGCTATGATAGCACCACTGCACTCCAGAGAAGACCCTGTCTCAAGAAGAAAGAATTTTCTCTGGCTGAAATTTTGTTTCTCTCTATACACCCCTTTCTTGATGAAATTTAAATATGCAATCTTCCAACTCGCCCTTGAATAACACATTATTAAGAGCAAAGACACACAGCACCTTGCTGGGAAACACGGATCATAAGATCAAAGTCACCAAATTCAGTAGAGAGACTCGCTGGTCAGCAGGACAGGCCCACCAAATGGCAAACACAAACACAGGACAGGAGAGAAGGCACTGGCCCTGGCAACGCTGTGCGAGCGGAGTGTGGATGTGTTTCGTGGACTTAAAGATATGTGTACAGGAAAGAGAAAACCTCCTGGAAGAAATAGGTTCATCTTGAAGGTTAAAGAAGCTTCAGCTTCTCTCTCTCTCTCTCTCAGCCACTTCCTGGGCAGGAGGCCAGAGGAGTTCTCCTAGGATAACAGTGGACTATGGGTGGAGGCCTCTTTGCCCCTCCTGTGGATGGAGAGGAGTCAAGCCTCAGGTCAGCAGAAGGGAGACGTTTCTCCTGCAGGTTAGCTGCTCACTCAAGCACCTAGCGCCCTGAGTTTCTTCAGGGGTTCCTGCTGCCAGCTTAACGTTTCTAACTAGTGCGTTCTAGGTTTCTGGCATCAAGGCTATGTGATCAGGTGTGAGGCAGGTACAGGGTGCAGCTCATCACTCTGGAACAGCTCCTCATTCTGAAACAGCTCTTCATCCTGGAACGGTTTCTCATTCTGAAATGGTTCCCCATTCTGGAATGGCTCACCATTCTGGAAGAGTTTCCCACTCTGGAACAGCTCCCCAGTCTGGAACAGCTCCCCAGTCTGGAATAGCTCCTCATTCTGGAACAACTCCTCATCCTGGAACAGCTCCCCAGTCTGGAATAGCTCCTCATTCTGGAACAACTCCTCATCCTGAAACAGCTCCTCATCCTGGAATGGTTTCTCATTCTGAAACGGTTCCCCATTCTGGAACGGTTCCCCATTCTGGAACGGCTCCCCATTCTGGAACAGCTCCTCATTCTGGAACAGTTCCTCATCCTGGAATGGTTTCTCATTCTAAAACGGTTCCCCATTCTGTAATGGTTCCCCATTCTGGAATGGCTTCCCACTCTGGAACAGCTCCCCATTCTGGAACAGCTCCTTATTCTGGAACAGCTCCTCATCCTGGAATAGCTTCTCATTCTGAAATGGTTCCCCATTCTGGAATGGCTCACTATTCTGGAACAGCTCCCCATTCTGGAACAGCTCCTCATCCTGGAATGGCATCTCATTCTGCAATGGTTCCCCATTCTGGAACAGCTTCCCACTCTGGAAAAGCTCCCCATTCTGGAACAGCTTCTCATTCTGGAACAGCTCCTCATTCTGTAACAGTTTCTAATTCTGGAATGGCTCTCCATTCTGGAAGGACTCCTCATTCTGGAACAGCTCCCCATTCTGGAATGGTTTCTCATTCTGAAACAGCTCCTCATCCTGGAACATCTCCTCATTCTGAAATGGCTCCCCACTCTGGAACATCTCATTCTGGAATGGCTCCCCATTCTGGAACAGCTCATTCTGGAATGTCTCCTCATTCTGGAATGGCTCTCCATTCCGGAACAGCTCCTCATTCTGGAACAACTCCTCATCTGGAATGTACAGTTGCTTTGCATTTTCTTCTGTCCTCTACTCTATACTCTCAGAGGCCATCGATCACAGTTAAAGTTGCACATCCCAGGTGGTTAAACCATAGAAAGATCACAAAGGTCTATTAGTGCCCTGCAGCAAAATGGGCCGCACTTCTCTCTGCAATCAGAGTAGAATTCCTAAAACCCCACCAAATACTTCACCTTGAAAACAGATGCAGGCGACTGAAAGTGCAGTGGCTGAGCCCCCACACCTGCATGGAGGAGCTGAGGAAGAAAACCAAATTGAGATTTAAAGGATGCTAAGATCTAGGGTAGCTGATTCCACAGGCAGCCAATTCACGAAAGGATGCTAAGATCTAGGGTAGCCAATTCCATGACTGCACCTTTTGGACATCTGATTTATTATGCCAAGAAAGGGCAATCAAGATGAGCGAGGTTCTCATCTCTCAAAAACAAAAGAAAAGAAAACAACAAAAAGACGTAAGGGCTTTATTTTTGGAGATTTCTTCATTGCATTAAATTAAGCTCTCCATAGCCTGATAGGAAACTTACAATCCAATCCTCATAATAAGAAAGGTGTCAATGCAGCTGGTTTGGAGGCAGGTGTGGTTCTACAAGAAACAAGGCAGCAAGGAGAAAACCCAAGGGCATCTTGACTGACAAAGGGTCCGGGCGCACTCACCCGCACACTCTCCGGGCCTCACGTTTCCCCTGACTCTGGCCCATACAGCAATGAAAGGTAGGCAGTGCCAGGTCGTGGGAAAGGTGATTGCTAACATCAAGCCCGTGTTCTTGGAACAGTTCTAGGACTCAGGACAGGGCACCAGTAGTGCCTTCGCAGCTCTTCTGTTCCTCAGTCTCCTCATCTGAAAAATGGGTGTAACAAACCCTCTCAGATCTTCCCCCATAGGGCGTTTTGTTTTGGGTTTTTGACCAAATGAGGCAATTCCAGAGAAAGGGATTTGAAATCTTTGAAACTTTAAACCAATGTAAAATTTAAAATGAGGAATTTTTGAACTGCATTCTTGAAGTCTCAGGTGCAAAAGAGAAGCAAGAAGAATCCTAAAGTCACTGAATTTTTCTTTTATTTGCAGGTTCTTTTGTCGTGTGGTATAAAGCCCGAAATTCAGGTTGTATTCACTGGGGCTTCTGGGCTGACAATTTGGACTAAATCAGAATCTATGAGAACTCTTGTCAAAAGATTCAATTTTCTTTTACTAAAATAAAGATCTATAATACTTGTTGCTTAAAAAAAAAAGAGCACTGACACCTCTGAGCTTTGCCTCCTTGTGCGAGAGTAATGCATTAATAGTTGAGGAAAGATGGCACGAAGGTAAAAAGACTACAAATAGAATTCCTGGTCCTAGCCCTGAAGGAGTTCACTGATTCTAATCTTTCCTGAAGTTACAACACTGTCCTAGACAGGCACACAAACACACAGAGCAAAGAAACGAATTTCCTTGTTGAAAACATGCCGACGCTTGCCGTGTTTACACTCATGTTCACTCCAATGTCCAGCTCCAGGCTGGAGACCACACGAAGGAGGCAGAAGCAGGAGGCAGAAGGCAGGTGAGCTTGTCTTGAGCACAGCCATACTTAATGCAAACATAACCACTATGTTCCAGTTTTACTTACCACATTTCACAGATTCTAAGATGCCCTTTTTTTTTTTAACTTTTATTTTCACGTCTCTGAGGCTGGAACGCATTTTATCATGGATGGCCTCACACAGTCACTGTTCACCCAGCAAGCTCCCAGGTTTCTCTCCCAGTCACTCCAGGGAGATGACAGTATGTTTGTCAGACCTCAGCCATGAGGCAGTGGGAATTCACAAACAGAGCCGATCGCCTCCAAGAATCCTACAGGCGAAGAAGCTCCCTGGAGCCCAGAGACACCCTCAGGGAAGAAGGAGAGACACGTGAGGCTGGCAAAGCGTCATCTGAATAAAATCCCACATGCTCCGAGGGCTTGGACCTGAACGACTGGGAGCCAGCTGGACAGAAAGAGCCAGGACTTTCCTGTCATCCCAGGACAAGACAGGACAGCCACAGCCCGGACGCTTCAGGCCCCACACCACGCAACAGCCCTGGGAGAAAGAAGGAATGCTTTCGGAGGATCTTTTCTTGACACCTTCTGGTAAAATCAAGAATTCCAGAGCGCATCAGCACTAAGTGTGCAGAGCCAGTGTTGGGGCTGGAACTGACTACCAGGGCACCAGTGCAGGCTTGTACAAATGCTGCATTTTCAATACTCTTGATGGCAGGAAATAATGAATATTCATGAATCTGAGATTTAAAAATGATTAAGAAAAGGCAGATTCTGTGAAGTTTCAGGAATTCCTTTATCAATGTACTATAAGATACATATATATACACACACATACACTCATACGTAACATATATATGCAGATACATGCCAACAGAGTTAGGTTAGAGTCTACATCTATGTATGTCTTAAAGAGTTCTTTAAAATGTACGAATTAAGCATGGTCATGACTGTATTAGCAGCATTTTTTCAGTTGTGCGTACAGCTGTGGTGTATCTCACCATCAACAGCTTTTAGATTTAATGGAATAAAATATTGGATTTAATAGAATGAAGGCTGATGTCTGTGTCCTTCTAAAACTCCTATGTAGAAATTCCTATCCGAAAAGTGATGGGATGAGGGGGTGTTAAAGGGTGTGGCCCTTGGGAGGTGATTAGGCCATGGGGGTGGAGCCCTCTCAAATGGGTTTAGTGTCCCCATAAATGAGGCCTAAGGGGTCTCGTTCACGCCTTCCGCCATGTGAGGATGCAGCAAAGAGCCTCCATCTACGTGTCAGGAAACGCTTAGCAGACACAGATCCTGCAGCACCCGGATCTCCAGCTTCCGGCCTCAGAACTGCAGGAAAGGTATGTCTACTGTTTCATAGGCCCCAGTGGTGCGATTTTTGTTACAAAATTCTGGATGGACTAAGACCTGTGGCTTCGGGGTTGACTTATTTTCACATCAAGAAAGTGGTACAGTTATGACAATCCTCATCAATCATAGCCTAAATTACCCCTGAAGAAATTTAGGGAGGTTTCCGATTATGTTTTCATCTCAATTAAAATGAGTTTTATCTATCTTTAGGCTTCAGAAATTAAATTTGCATTGTGGACAAATTCAGGAAAGGTATATTTTAAATGTCTTAAAGTCAAAGTAGATTTTTTTGATCTACCTTTACAATACATCCCACAAATACAGTCATGCAGCCCATAACAATGCTTGAGTCAATGACAAATCACATATACTACAGTGGCCCCACATACTACAGTGACACACACACACACACACACACACACACTCATGTGTGGTACATATATGCCGATGCATGCCAAAAGATGTAGGTTACAATCTACATGGAGACAGAAAAGCAGATGAGTTTGTCTTGAGCACAGCCATACTTAATTCAAACATAACAATGTCCCAATTTTACTTAAGAAATTTCGCTGATTGTAAGATGCCTAACAACACATTGCTCTGTCATTAAATGAGGCATGACTATACATGCTAGCAGGCAAAGAAGACAGTAAATGTTCAATTAATGTTTGATGATTGACCAAATCAGGTGGGATAGTGGGGGGTGGGGGGTGGAGGGTAGGGGAACGATTTGTCAGACATTTTGGTGAATCCAAAGTTTCACTCAAGTCAAAATAAAAATATTCATAGAGCCCAATGCAAACAAGAAAACACACAGACAACAAAAACCACAAAACGACAATGACTAAAAGGCCAAGCAGGAGAGCAGCACGTGTTCCTGACCTGGCCACAGCTGTCCCTGAGGCCCAGGCTGTCCGGGACTTCTCACTGAACCCCACATTATGGCCCCATCCTTCCTCGTCCTCTCCTACGCTGACCACACAGTCGGCTGGGAGCCTTTCTTGATAGGAAAAAGAAATGGAAAACTTAGCTCATATTAACGGAATCAAAACGACCTAGACCTTCACATGTTTGTGTCACAAGAGCTAAATCACATATTATTTGATGATCTTCCTTTATGTCCAGGTTGGGTTAAGTGAAGCATTAATTAGAGAGGAAAACTGTTTTTTTAAAACACAAATTAACACTAAGTAGGTGAGTTATTTGGTGTCCGAAAAAATAAAACCTAAATAACTCTAACTTCAGACACACTCAAACTTACTCAACTGACTTTTAAAGTCAGTTCTTTCCCATCGGCACTTCCTAAAGCACCAGAGAAATCAGCATCTCTGTAGGATCAATGTGTTTATGTCTCCAGGAGCTCAGATAAAGCCCTGGTTGTAGCTAAATGATTTGTTGAGATACCTTTTAAATGCTCTTTTGGGTATAGAAATGTCGACTTAGAATTTATGATAACAGAAATCAGCTTATAGAAATATATGAGAACTGTCATATCCAGGAATTAAATGAATCCACTCATAAATAAACACATATTGATATCCACCTATTAAAGGAGAGGAAATCGATATCTTTCTCACTGACAGATAGCAAGACAAGCACACGGAAATTTTATGCTTGCATACACTATGCTTAGGGAAAACAGGAAACAAACTTCTTTTTAAAACTGTCTTATTATTTATAATTAAGAAGCTTGCAAAAATTATCTCTCCCATTTATTTAAATATCTGAATTATTGTTGAAGGTCATATGTTACATATTTTCGTTTCTTCTTCTGCTTGTTTTTGCATATGTGGCAAAAATTGTGGGTAAAACTCTTGAATGGGTAAAACTCTTTCATATCAAACACAAATCCTCATGTCCAGCTCTGAGCAAAGTCATGAGAGGAGAAAGAATCTCCCAGCTAGATTATTCATTCCTGCTGTTGACATCATCTACCCACTCGTGCCAACTCTGGCTGCCCAAGGCCACCAAACCAATGCCACTCAATGGTGTTCGCGTGCATCCTCCCTGTGGACGTGCCAGCTCCTAACCACCCGACCAGAGTGGGCCTGTCTCCTGCTTCCCACCCTGCTCTCTGCTCATTAAAAGCTGGCTCTTCTGTGCCACTGGCTGGTTTTTACTAGGGCGTGCATATGTTTCTCCTCCCAGAATAGAGATGTGTATATTCACATGGGCCTTTGGAATATGTCCATCTCCCGCGCAGCCTAGAAGTTCCTCCACATGGCTCTGTCCACCCAAAACATATTAGGAGTGACTGACAACTTCATTCAGTTCTCACTTCATCTAGTATCAGCCTTTTCTGAAATTTAATTTCCTCTCAAAAAGAAGCAATGACGCTTCTAAGATCAAGCAACCTTTCTCCTGGGCAAGTGACAAACCTATGTACTTGACAAATTTCTTCCACATTGAATATCGATCCATTGGAAATATTCATCATTCCAATCAATAGGGAGCTTGTGTACGAAAATATATGCGACGGGGCTGAGGCGGGCAGATCACGAGGTCAAGAGATCGAGACCATCCTGGCCAACATGGTGAAACCTCATCTCTAACAAAAATATAAAAATTACCTGGGCATGATGGTGCACGCCTGTAGTCCCAGCTACTCAGGAGGCTGAGGCATGAGAATCACTTGAACCCAAGAGGCGGAGGTTGTGGTGAGCCAAGATCACACCACCACACTCCAGCCTGGGCAACAGAGTAAGACTCCGTCTCAAAAAAAAAAAAAAAAAAAACTGTGCTCGTGTAATCATCCTTGACCAAAAGCAAATGACTATTTAGAGACTAACGCGAGTGTTTGGGCTCTAGTGGATCTGGGGTTAAAATTTGGAAGCTTGAAAAAGCTAAAGGTTTCTCAGAGCCTCTTTTTAAAAGTAAGCTGCATAAGTTGCTATTCTTTATGAGGCCTCGTTTCATTCCCCTTAAACATGGCCTTGAAATTCCGTATGTGGGAGAATACATGAATATTGAATCAAAGGTGCATGGCTGGCATATTTTATGAAGATTCCCTACAATCTAACTATAAAGCACCACCAGGAAAAAAAAAAAAGATTACTTTTATTCTGGTTGACACAAAATTATGCATTAGAGCTTCCAGTCAAAACAGACATTGTTAGAAAATGTGATGATTTTACTCCAACATTTCCCCTTGCTTTCAGAATTTTTACAAAGATATGGCTCTAGCAGGCACAATGTGGGGACTCTTTTCAAATATGATCAACCAAGCAATTCGTAAATTAAAATAATAAAAGATAAAATCGCATTTAAACACCACCACCACTTGGGCTTAGTAAAGTTGATATTACCCCTACTTGAACGGTTAGGAGCACAAAATATTTACATAAACCCCAGGGATCACAGCACGCTTCTTAGTCACCACGGTACCCAAATCACTTAATAGAGGAATAGCTCAGAACGGCTCTCTCTATCACCGACTGATCCCTCACAAGGCAAATGTGTAGGAGGCCACCGTGCGCTGGAGGCCGTGCAGGTGACAAGGAGGCTGTGAGGAAGGCCACAACCCCTGCTGTGGCCAAGCTTACAGGCGGGCTGGACAGGTGGACGTTTGACTGGTAATTAAGCAGAATCCCACAGAGGAGCTTGTTGGGGGGAAGCCTCTCCTGGTTCAGAGATTAGGAAAAGCCTCTCGGAGCGGTGTTGAAGCTCAGGTATGCAGGAGCAAGTCACGTGGAAATGGAGGAGGTGGTGGGGAAAGCCACGACCAGCGGAGCCCTTCAAATGCACGAGACGCAGGGCCCTGAGCTTTGTGTGCTCAGCTATCAAAACGGGCCACGGATCTTGAACCTCAGATGACGTCGGGGCTGAGGAGACGACGTTGGAGAGAGAGGTGGGCCGTGAGTTTGAGAGGGTTTCGTAAGCTATGTTAAGGGATCTGGACATCTTCCCAAGGGCCAATGAGAGTTAAGAAATGAATTTAACAGAAAGCCATTATGGAATGCACAGCTTCCAATGATCATTCTCGTGGTTGTGTGAAGACACAGAACTCTCCAGGTGGTCAAAGGGGGCGCAGAGTGATGACTGAGATGCTGCCATCCCTGGGGGGAGTGACTCTGGGGTGGCAATGGAGATGAGAAGAAGAGAGGTGCTTGGAAGCACGTGCAAGAATCAGAGCCTCAACTTACAGCTGATTGTCCTTAAAAAGCAGCACCCCACATTAGGCACAGTCTAACCAGGGTGATGAGAAGCAGGCTCCCAGCCACACCAGGGTGAGGACAGTAAAGCCTCGGGACTCAGTATCACGTGAGGAATGCTGACAGAAGAATAGTCCAGATGGTACCTGGGGAAAGCCTCGTTGATTTGGGAGCAAAGATGTGTAAAAGCGTCTACAAATACAGGCAAAGCTGCCCTATCAAGAGTAATCTCGCTTGGCTTCAAAGAGCAGATCTAGGGTCTCCAGGGAGAGGCAGCCGGGAAGCCAATCTTACGTCAGCCTGAGGGAGCTTTCTAACAATCCAGGCGGCCAATCACGTTCCTCCAGGACAGGGTGACGTCAGCCTGAGGGAGCTTTCTAACAATCCAGGCGGCCAATCAGGCTTCCTCCAGCACAGGGTGACGTCAACCTGAGGGAGCTTTCTAACAATCCAGGCAGCCAATCACGCTTCCTCCAGGACCAGGACAGGGTGACGTCAGCCTGAGACAGCTTTCTAACAATCCAGGCGGCCAATCACGTTCCTCCAGGACAGGGTGACGTCAGCCTGAGGGAGTTTTCTAACAATCCAGGCGGCCAATCAGGCTTCCTCCAGGACAGGGTGACGTCAGCCTGAGGGAGCGTTCTAACAATCCAGGCAGCCAATCACGCTTCCTCCAGGACAGGGTGACGTCAGCCTGAGGGAGCCTTCTAACAATCCAGGCGGCCAATCACGTTCCTCCAGGACAGGGTGACGTCAGCCTGAGGGAGCTTTCTAACAATCCAGGCGGCCAATCACGCTTCAGGGTGACGTCAGCCTGAGGGAGCTTTCTAACAATCCAGGCAGCCAATCACGCTTCCTCCAGGACCAGGACAGGGTGACGTCAGCCTGAGGGAGCGTTCTAACAATCCAGGCGGCCAATCACGCTTCCTCCAGGACAGGGTGACGTCAGCCCGAGAGAACTTTCTGCCAATCGAGGCTGTGAATCACGCTTCCTCCTGGACAGGGGTTTGCTCCCCAGGTGCAGGGGTTCAGGTGAAGAATAAGCATGAGGTAGGGAAGCAGAAACATCAGCGAGTATTTGACTTAAAAATTAAAAATTCAGTTCAGAGGGAAGGCAAAATTAGGCTCTAGGTAGCAGATGTTGGGTGGATTCTAACATAAATCTTTCTAACAGTTTGTGTTGCTGGGAACACAAAGAGGAAAAGGCTGTTCAGAAAACACTGGGGTTCCTACGTTCATAGAATCCAATGTGAAGATTTCTTACTCCTTTGGATACTAAGTGAAATATGAGCCATGCTTGAGAATTACAAATAGGAAACACACAATGCAGGACACTATAAATATTGATTCTTAGGCCAACCGAAACCCCCTGAGGGTGACACTTCCAAAGCTGCCACTGGGCTCACATCAAGTCAGAGCAAAGAAAAGTCATCCCAGCCCAATGCCCCTGCTGGAGCGTCCGGGTCCCAACAGCAGGAGAAGGACTGGATGGCTCGCCCAGGCAGGGGTGTCTCCCAGAGCCTGTGGCTGCAACACCCACAAGTGCACTTACCAGGATGTGCACAGAGGGTGCCATTTTGTTGTTTGTGGCATCTCAAGCTTCCCTTCTTGTGCTCCTCCCTTGGGTCAGCAGAACCATCCTTGGACATCAGGGGAGAGGGCTCTTGCTCTGGGCCTGGTGCTTGAAAGCTCCTTTGCTGGTCCTTCTTCTGCTCCTACAAGGCAAAGAGTCCATTGAACCAAAGGCAAGCCCCCACCTGGAAGCTGAGCCCCTTCCTTGTACACTGTGTGATTGTGTGTCCTATTCATACACACACCAGCCCCTAGCCCTTATCACCCAGGTGGCCCATGTCTGACCCATGCTCACCTGGACCTCTCCCATGAACCTGGCTTCATCACATCAGGCCTTAGGCGTAAGAGCTAGCTGGGCTCAGCAGTCTATAGAAAGGTGTGATGGAGCTTGGGCGCATGGTCTTGGATGGGGTGGCCACACACATACACAGGAGGCCCCTGAGTGGGGACCTGGTGATGGGCAGGATGGGAAGAGGAAAGGTCCCTGCTGGGGGCTCACCCTCCCCATGCCCCCACTCCCTGGCATGAAACTCTAAGAAAATAAGAATTCTAGATGCAGACCCATCTAGTTGAGGAGCTGGCAGAGTCTTTGCATAAAGCACCCGATAGTAGACAGGTTCGGTTTGTGGGCCACACAGCCTCTGTCTCAGCTCCTAACTTGGACTTGTAGCATGAAAGCAGCCAGCACATAAGTGACTGAGCATGGGCCCTGCACAAACAGGACGCAGATGGGAGCTGCTGCTCACCAACACCCACGCTCTGTATTCCTGCATGTGTGTTTGTCAAGCTGAGGGGCTGGAACACATGCAGCAGTTACTGACTTAGCGATAACCTCTAAAATATTGAGACAAAATACATGGGGGCCTCCCTGTGTGCCTCTGTCCCATCTCCCACGGGTCCCAAGGGTGTCCTCGAATCTTAAAGAACCCAGGCTGGGAGCGCCCAACCAGGGATCTTCTGCCAGGAGGGCAGCAGCTCAGATGAACACGGGGACCACAGAAGAGGCAGAAGTCCCGGAGACATGGCCGCTCGGGGCCTGACCACCCTCACAGGATGAGAGTAAGATGGGGTGAGCAGGGGCTCTGATCCCAGAACCTAACTTCGAAGTGTGAAGAAAATGCTGCATCTCTCCCTCAGAGACACGAGTGACTTCACCTCTGCCTCCTGCTTTGGACTTGGCTGTGTTGGCCTTGGAATGCTCACAGTCGGTCCTCTCCTTCTCTGCCTCTCCACAGCTACCCACACTTGAGGGCCAGGCTTGCATCCGCGTTTCTCTGAGAGTCTCACGGACACCGCCTCTGCCCAGGCTTCTCCGGCTCCCTGCAGCTCTGCGGGACCAGGCTGCCGTGCATTGCAGCACCTGATGTGCTGTTTCTGGGAGACTCATGGGCGTGTGTCTTTCCACATAATACACAGTCCTGTGTTGCCCTTACCGTAACCTTCATGCCCGTCACCACCGCCCACCCCTGCACCAAGCCCAGGGCCAGGCACCTGCCAGGCACTCTATAAAGGCTCCCTGGGTTGGCACAGCATCCTCGCGGAAAGGAACAAACTGTGGAACTTATGTCGGCGTTGGCACCGTCTACCCTACGTCCCGTGTCGTCGGGATGAGAAGGGGAAGTTTGGTCAGCAACCAGGAGTTCGTTTCTCACCATCATTTAGGCCAGTGTTAAACTTCTGTTTCTGTTTCAAGGAAAACACAGAAGGTTGGTTTTTAAACAGATCACTTTGCTGCTCTTGCTGGTTCCGGAGCAGAAAAACCCATCCCCGTCAGCTTACTTTCTCTGCTGCATGAAGCCATCTTTTCAATAAGACAGGCAATGTCTGCCTTCTTCACAACCAAATCCACTCACTGCGTCCACTCAGGGAGAATGTGGCAAAATACATTTCCTTAATTGTTAGGATGAATTATCGCTCTTTAAATTCACCCTAGCAGTTGAGATCTGGCTGTTAGCCCTAAAGCCCATTTAGCAGTTTTGGGTCTTTTTTTTTTTTAAGTTGGATTGAGCTGTTCTAATACTCCTTTTTTGGGAGCACTCCAGGCACTCCAAACAGCAGCTCACCCTCACTGATAAATGTCGTCATGTCAAAAATAATTACCGAGTACAGACGGAGCCATCAGAAGGAGACTGGGAGCCGCCTTCCCGCTGCCCTGGGCCCCAGAACCCAGCTGAGATGAAGCATCTTCACCCGGGCAGACAGCCCTCCTGGGAAAGCTGCAGAGACCCCAGCACTGCTTTCCGGACTCATCCTCAACTTCAGAACTTGATGATCACAAAGACGAAGACAATCAGGGCAGCGTTCTCTCCGCCCCATGATCCCGAAGACGACACATTCCATTACAAACGCTCACACTCGGAAACAGAAGCACGAGCTGCCTCACCAAGCAAACACGTGCATGCTGCAGGTGTAACTCATCACGGTTTTCACAGGCCTCGCAGGCCAGGCCTTTCTCCCCAAAGCACCTGATTCGGACAACGGAGGCTCCCGATTCACAAGGCCAGAGCAGGGTGCCAGCCGTCTGCAAGTTCCATAGGTGGCGGTCAGATGCGGCCACTCGGGTAGGGATGGACCCGCCTCGCCCTGTGGCAGCCCCTTTCTTCCCACCGTTAATGCAGCCCCACTCCACTCAGGGTTGAGAAAACATACGACCGACGGTTCCCCATAGCTCCAGTCACAGCCCGAATCAAGGCAACTATGTCCTCATTTGCATTCATGGATCCTTCCCTGAGCCCCAGCACCAGCCGCTCCCCCGACACCTGACGCCGGGGTCCGGGGGGTGCGAGAGGCCTGTTCATGGGCACCATGTATGTGTGCACATGTGTGTGTACATATCCAGAAACACGCTTAGGATGCTCCAAACAGAAAGAAGACTGGCTCCAGCAGGCATAAAGCCAAGTGTGCACTCGTACCTGGGTTCAGGGCAGCAAACTGGGGAAATGGCAGCGATACTGTGTAAGAAGGCAGGGCATCTGTGAGTTTGTGGAAGAAACTCAGAAAAATTGACCATTGATAATTGTCAGTCTCCATCAAAATTGAGCAAAAACCAAATAATTTCCCTATGGCCGTAACCTACTTGGCTAATTTTATCCTCCTTGATATTCCATTTACTGTTAGCACCTGGACCATCACAGCCTGGCACCCAGCACCATGCCAGGCCCGGGACTGAGTCCTACAGAAGTCGCTGACCTGGAATGAAGCTTCGGAGATGAGCAGGAGTGCTCTGTGCACCCGAAGGAATGGACACTGCATTCCACGGAGCGTCTGTTTTGCGCACTGTGACAGAGGGGCACCCTGTGATGTAGAAGAGGCCACACCTGCTGAGAGGGTTAATTCCAACCTGTCCACAGGACTGGGCTAAGAGAGGCCCAGGTTGCTGACACTCTTGAATTTCTGTGTCTGTGAAGGAGTTTCTGGAAGGGGTGAGCGTTACATTCAGGGGACGGAGCAAGGACGATCCCCCTCCCCAGAGCGGGAGGGCTCCATCCAATTCATTGAGGACTCCGATGGAACAAAAAGGTACCCAAAGAGTAAACTTGCTCCTCCTCCTGGAGTTGAGGCACCCACCTTCCCCTGACTGTGGACACTGGCCCCCGGTGCTCAGGTCTGCAGTCTGGGGAATTACACCAGTGACATTCCAGGGCCCCCGCCGCACGGACTGTGGGACTTCTCAGCCGCCGTCATTGCATAAGCCAGTTCCCATAATAAACCTCCTCCTATGTCGCACTATTTGTCCTAATGGCTGTATGTCTCTGGAAAACCCTGACTAGTACATCTACCCGTCCGAGCCTAGCTTCCTGGAGGAAATTATAACCCTATTGTGCCCCGAGAGGTGAGCAGGAGTGAGCCAGGGGAGAAGGGTAAACACGGAGAGTCACCCAAGGTGACTGTCACCAGGACTCACCATCCCTTCCTGATGGCACTTGATAACACCCGAGGCTTCCGGAAGGACACTCACCAACCTGAGGCTGCCATCTCTGTCTATTGCAGGCCAGTCCACAGGACTTTGTGTTGCAGTCACACAGCTGGCGCTTGTGCCTTGGCCTACACACACTGGAAGAAGCACTTCACCGCCTGGGAGTGGAACTGGGGAAGAATGATGTGATTTAAACATGCCAGACTTTGAGAATAAACAACCAGACCTTCGACTGCATCCCGCGAACCAGGAGAACCATCTCTCAGGGCTGAGGCCACACTCCAAGGGAGATGCACAGCAACCCTGGCACCTTCCCCTCAAGAGCCTCCCAGTGCCACCAAAGCAGAGGGGAGGTACGTGGGGACGCCCTGCAGGGAGGGCCTGGCTCCCTACACCTTCTAAATGCCCACATCAGGCAATGGCTGTGAACTGGCAATGCCAACCTCTCTCGTAAGTCCAGTCTCTCAAACCTGAGCAATGCAGAGGCCACTTTGATGGAAAATACGTTATTCTGAGAATATATTTTTAGGTTCTGCTTTGAGGAACACTGACCTAAGAAGCTAAAAATACATCCAGAGGGGGAAAATAGGTGCATTTGCATTGCAAATTACCTCTTGCAAAGTGATTAGCCTTCATGATTGGTAAAGGCAATTTTATTGGACTCTCACTGAAATGAAAACACAACATTTTAAAAGAAAATCTTTTTTGTTCATTTTTATTTTGCAGAGAATCTGAGGATTCTAATTTGAGAACTCCTGATCTCAGGGATGTATTTGTAAGACTTGAGGAAATAAGAGAAGCCTCGGTGTAGTCCAGCTAAAAAATAGAGTTGAGGTTTGGTTAAACAACCAAGGAATTTGGGGAAGGAAAGCATAATTTGAGCAGACTTCAGCTTTCTCAGTCAAATTCCATAATTTCCACTGACTCTTGACCAACTCCTGTGTCAAAGGGTCTGTTGGGAAAAGCAAGTAACATTAATAGCATGGAGTGGCCTTATTCCTAATGAGACATGCAAACGAGCCTGCAAGGAAGTAGAACCCAGTGGTGGGGGATTTGGGGGGCAGGTTGTCCCGGGCTCAGGATGTAACCAGGAGAGCACAGTAGCCCACAACCAACATTTGGCTAAGGAGCAGAACCAGCAGAGGATGGCCCTGAGCAACATTTGGATGGGCAGGGACAGCAGGTCCGGGCCCACAGGCCTGTGCTGGGATGGCCTGAAACCCAGTGGCAGGTGCCTGAGACTCTCTGTTTTGTACAGAAGAGGAAGAGAGGGAGACCTGGAGGCGGAGGGCTCTCCTTGCATCCTGGGACTCAGAGGGAGCGTCTTGGCATCAGGGCTCTGTGGACCCGAGAAACCACTCCTGTGGAATACGATGTTTTGTTCTTTTTGGGAGGCTTTTCCAAGGCCCCCCATCGCCTTGCTACTGGGGCCTACAGAAATCTGAGTAGTGTGCGAGATTATAAGTGTAATTTTTATCCCTTACAGTAAATAAAAGGAGTCTCTCAGCAGCAAGATGCCCATTTAAACAGCCCTTGTAGTTGCCGTCTATGAACATCTACTGCCCGTGCTTGGCAAAAATACTGCAATGAGTCCCTCGACGTTGTCAGAACCTTATTAGTGTCCACAACAGAAAACGTAACGTGCTCTAAACATAAAAGGAATCCCCATGGAAGCATCCACGGAAAAGTTGGGGCTGCCTGGGGTTAGCGTCAGACGTATTTACTGATGTCTTCAGGTCCTGACTTCTACTCCGGGGCCCTCAGCCTCAGAAGCTCCCCTTCATCCTGGACAGATGCCCTCCCCACCAGTGAGCTCTCCCGCAGGCCGCCTGCTCCCTGGCCAGCTCCACCTGGGCTCTTGGGTTTGTCAGAAATCACGCCACCCCAGCCTAAGGGAGGTTCTGCCCTGCACCCAAGGACAGTGCTCCTTGGCCACGAACCAGACAGGGACACGGCAAGAGTGGCTGATCCGGGAAGCACGCGGGTGCCCAGACCAGATCAGAGCAAACCGCCAGGAGCAGGTGGAGCAGCAAGCACGTCACCCTATGCCACGTATGCGTGGTTCTCAACCTTCTCAACTACTCAGTCAAAGATAGTGTCTTCCTTTTACAAATGAGAAAGCTGAGTTTTACAGGTATTGGAGACGCTCGCCTGGTTCACCAGAATATCGATAAAACAGTCCGTGCTCAAAGCCAAGGCTTCCAACAGGACACCCCCTCGTTGCCGACACAGTGGTTTTGCCTTCAGTTCCTCAGGCCCTGGACATTCCCCATGGCTCAGCACCGGGCCTGTGTGTATGCCCACCTCCGTCACCACCCGTCTTCCA
>NW_012109252.1:1949565-1963719 GCF_000951045.1 Mandrillus leucophaeus
CACCCACTGCCATGGTGGTTTGCTGCACCTACCAACCCATCGTCTAGGTTTTAAGCCCCACATACATTAGGTATTTGTCCTAATGCTCTCCCTCTCCTTGGCCCCCACCTCCCGACAGGCCCCAGTATGTGATGTTCCCCTCCCTGTGTCCATACATTCTCATTGCTCAACTCCCACTTATGAGAGAGCAGAACGGGAGAAAAATCTTGCAATCTATCCATCTGACAAAGGTCTAATATCCAGAATCTACAAGGAACTTAAACAAATTTACAAGAGAAAAACAAACAGCACCATCAAAAAGTGAGCAAAGGATATGAACAGACCCTTCTCAAAAGAAGACATTTATGCGGCCAACAAACATAAGAAAAAAAGCTCAAGATCAATGATCATTAGAGAAGTGCCAATCCAAACCATAGTGAGATACCACCTCACATCAGTCAGAATGGCCATGATTAAAATGGCAGGAACATTGGTATTCTAATAGCGTTTCTTTGCATGTCGTCATTTACGCCTGTTAGAATTACGATGGATTTATTGCCATTGCCACTGTTTCAGAGGAGAGACAGTTCCTCTGTGGCAACTGTACAAGGGATGAATCCTAACACCAGAGATCTGTTTGAGACTCTGAACCTTTCTGCTGTAGCTGGTTTCTGTTTTCTCTTTCCTTATAGAATATTTTATTTTTTTATTTTTACTTTATAAATTTTTTTAATTAATTAATTAAGTAATTTATTTATTTATTTGAGACGGAGTCTTGCTCTGTCACCAGGCTGGAGTGCAGTGGCGCAGTCTCAGCTCACTGCAACCTCTGCCTCCCGGGTTCAAGAGATTCTCCCGCCTCAGCCTCCTGAGTAGCTGGGACTACAGGCACCCACCACGATGCCCAGCTAATTTTTGTATTTTTAGTAGAGATGGGGTTTCACCATGTTGGCCAGGATGATCTTGATCTCCTGACCTTGTGATCCACCCGCCTCAGCCTCCCAAAGTGCTGGGATTACAGGCGTGAGCCACCGCGCCCGGCCTCCTTATGGAACATATCAATTTAGCCACATCACTACAACATCAGTTAAAAGAAACATGGTAAATCCTGGCTACTTGCTGATAGCGTCAGCGTATCCCTTAGAGACTTGGTGTCTTCAGCAGACAAGGATCAGCCAGCAGAGGAGGCTCTAAATTGTTCCTCCTCATCACAAGGCTGCGGAGAAATTGTTGCTTGCAGAGACATAATAAAACACCACATTTCTGTCCTCTAGCTTCGAATACCCAAGCAGTGAGGCTCAAAGAGGTATGAGCTTCTGAGAGAAACTCTTGCGCTAGAATTAACAGAAAGTGGACATTTACAGAATAATTCAACAAACACTTAATAAACTCCTACCATAAGAAAAGTGCTGGGATAGAGATAAATAAAAATTGTTCTCTCTACTGAAGAGTTGAAGTCAAGGCCAACATAATCACTGCATTTCAGCACAGTTTCACAATGAGACAAGGAAAACCCCGACCATGATGCATAATGGCAATCCAACCACATCCGACGTGCAAAACCCCTGGGGTGATGAGTTCAAACAAACCAGGAGCTGATTATAAAAAGATGAAGGTGCCCACGGAACGTGGGACTTCCAGGGAATGACCTGCTGGGGCACCAGGTGCTTTTTGCGGATATAATGGAAGAGAGCGGATGAGTGAGGTGGCCAGGGTTCAGGCCTCAGTTCCACCAAAGTTAGACGTGCGACCTCCAACGAGCAGCCGACCCTGACCAGCTACACTTCTTCACTGGAAAATGCAGTTTACTGCTACTGGCTGGGCTGGCTGGCTTCTTGGGCCTGAAATCTGTGCCGTCTCATAGGGGCCTCCTACTCCCTTGGAAAGACCATACTTGATTTAATGTTCTGCTTTCCCCATCTGGAAATTCTTAATAATTTTTGAACAAGGGAACCCTCGTTTCCATTTTTCACTGGGCCCCTCAAAACGTGCTCCATTTCTGCCTCTTAGGATTGTGGAGGCTGAATACAACAGTGTTAATTAGTATTTAATACAGGGTTGGCACTTAGCAAAAGGCCTAATACTCCATTTCTGCCTCTCAGGATTGTGGAAGCTAAATACAACAGTGTTTATTAGCATTTAATATAGGGTCTGGCACTTAGGCGAATGCCTAATATATAGCAAATACGAATGAAGTGAATGTTTGTTATTACTATTGTTACTACCGTGGTAAAGCTCAGGGAAAAAAGCCTAATTAAGTTGGTATCTTTCAAGGAGGCACAAGGGATGTCATTCGTGTGATACCCTTTCCTAATGTAATTCTGGGGGCTTTGAAAGGTTCCTATGAAAATCTCTTCATTGGCAGAACCAGGTAACATTCCTAAGACTTACCAGGCTCCGCAGAGAAGGAATTACATGTTGCATTTCAAAAACAGCTGTGAGTATCCCCGAGCATGGCTGAGCTGTAGCTGGCCAGAGGCTTTCAATTGTGTTGACCTCAATCCCTGGTAGGAAATGCATTTCCTACAGTGATCCTGTCCATCAGAATACCGCTCGGCAGAACGGCACTCACTCCTCTCACGCTGAACGCCGCCTGGTGTCTTTGAGGCTGGTCATGACCCACTCGACAGTCCTCACCACCCACTAGTGCTTGGCCACTTGCAGCTTGAAAAACAACACTTAAGGCAGCTGCTTAAGTCAGAGAGCTCTGCAAGACATTTGGGGACCCCCCCCAACCTTGATCTGGGGGAGCAGCTGGCCATGGGAACCCCCCAACCTGGATCTTGGGGAGCAGCTGGCCATAGGGATCTGCCTCAGCCTGCACTGCCATTGTTGGCGGCAGCCGGCATAGGACAGTGTCACACTCTTCCCAGACGCAGCTGCTGTGCCCTGGAGAGGGGACGGTGACAGGCGGTCCCTGCTGCTGTGTGTTACAGAAGGAGATGGGACACTGGTCTCTAACGCCCAAGATCGAGTCTTCAGTGCAAACCAGCAGCCTTGTAGGTTTTCCTGACCTGGGAATCTGGTAGAGCTGCACCTTCCACCAGCTTGAGGCTGGACTTGGCCATGTAACTTCCTGTGGTCAAGGAAATATAAACAGAAGTCAGGCAAGTCGGCTCTAGAGGAAAGCCTTCCAGCACCGAGGACTCATTGGCATTCCTGGTAGCTCCTGCTGGGTGACGGTGATGCAGAGGGGCCACTGAGGCAGGGGTCCTGGATGTCACCACAGACCACAGATGCTGGGTGACGATGATGCAGAGGGGCCACTGAGGCAGGGGTCCTGGATGTCACCACAGACCACAAATTGGGGCTTTGGGCAGATCCTGGCCAGAGGGTTCCAGAACTAAGGCAGAAGGGGCTAAAAGTACAACTTTCTTAAGATTTACTGATTGTGTGGGTTTTTCCTGAACCAATTGGCTTAGAGCATATGTACAAAAGCAATGATAGAACTATAATTTGGTATAATAATTTTACCCTAACTCACACTCCCCTTCCATGTGTCCTGCTGATGATTTCGGTAAACTTCTGCTTTCACAAATATGACGTCAACAACATTGTCTTTCATTTTTATTGTCTCACAAAAGGGAAGGAAACATTCGTTAAGAACAAGTCACCTGTTTTCTTTGAGGAGTTATAGACAATAACAGAATGAAGCCACCACACCTTTCCCAAGCACTCCTAAAGGCTGACCACTCAAAATGCTGTCGAGGCGATGCTGGCATCCTGTGAGATGAGTGGGAACGCTATCTCGGAAGCACTAGTTACCCACGACACTTTGAAATACTTAATTGGGTTTAAATTTCATCACAGAAAAGGTTCTTTCTTGAAAACTCAATTAAATAAATACATAAAGGGGGTGAGGGGAAGTGTTGATTACTAATTATGCGGAAAGCAAAAAAAAATCTATATTAAATATTGCATGTCTCCCCTCCTCAAACACCCAAGTGCTTCAAAAGAAATAGACGACGCATATCTGGGTTTCATTCCTAATGGACGTCGTGCTACTCAGCAAAGCAAAATACACTCTTGGCTCTTCACCTCCCTGGACGGAGTTGCCTGTGTTCAGAGTCACACGCTAATTCAAGCAGGAGGCTGCCTGGACGGAAGGCCTGGAACTCCTGCAGCCGAGGCCCCGCCCACCGCGCGGCGCCGCACAGCCTCAAGTGCGGGACCACAGCGCCACCTCGTGGCCACAGCGATTGTCGCGGCTGCGGCGTTTTGGGTTGTTGGTGTTGATTTGAGTCCTTTCTCTTTTTCGTTCATCGTCTCCTCTTTTCCTTCCCTGTCTCTAAGATTTTTTTTTTTTTTTAAATCAAAGATATGTGAAGAGGCCGGGCGTGGTGGCTCAAGCCTGTAATCCCAGCACTTTGGAAGGCCAAGGCAGGTGGATCACCTGAGGTCATGGGTTCAAGACCAGCCTGGCCAATGCGGTGAAACCCCATCTCTACTAAAAATATAAAAATTAGCCGGGCGTGGTGGCGGGCACCTGTAATCCCACCTACTCGAGAGGCTGAGGCAGGAGAATTGCTTGAACCCGGGGGGCGGAGGTTACAGTGAGCTGAGATCGCACCACTGCACTCCAGCCTGGGTGACAGAGTGAGACTCCATGTCAAAAAAAAAAAAAAAAAAGTGAAGAAAATCATCTGGAATCTTTAAAGGTGCACCTTGTTCTCCTGGGAGCGGGCACAGGGCCGCGGTGCTCCAGTCAGAGCCAAGACAGCCCCGGGGGGGCCACGCAGGAGGTGCAGCCGCGTGGCATTCAGGCCTCCTTGAGTGCTGTCTCATCACCATTGTCAAATCACGTTCCTGATGCTTGTACCACAACTTATTCTTTCAATACCCCAGTACTAAAATGTAAGAAATTACCTATGTTGGAATAATTTGTTTTCATTTCATATAACATTGAAAACCTTATTAAAGAGCTTGGTATTGCTTATTAAAGAGCTTGATAATTGATAACCCACATCAACTATCTTCATGTAATTATTTCTATTACATGTTTATTAATTTTTGAATCCACACAACAAACCACAGATAGCATGAACCCTGCAGCCAACAGGTCTCAATGCAAAACTTGCAGCCATACTTAGATGCATCATCTGACAATGTGAAGAAAGGTGCTCACCTCATTTTTAAAGTCAAGCAGAAGAATTGCAACCTAATGTTTCGTACATTTTTGTGTTAGGACACATATCTGGTCATTCCTTTTTTGTTTTGTCTTATACTACAGTTATGTAGCCCAAATAAATAAAATTCACTCTCCCACCTTATCAAATATGTTGAAAACAGAAATATCCTGTTTTCTGGAATTATGAACGTGACTGGGGAGTGGCAGAGCCACCCTGTGCCAGGACAGCACGGCTCTCAGGGACAGTCATGGGGGCATGGAGCACCCTTCCCAGCGCATGGTTTCCCAGCTGAGTGGGATCCGCCTGGAGATGCAGAGCTTCCTGGCGGGCCCTGAGGCGAGCGCCCAAGGAGGGCTTCCTGGCGACCCGCAGCAATGCATGCTCCTCTCAGGCGAGCTTCCCACTGCAGCTGCCCTGCTCTGGGCTGGTGTTTGTCTCCCTGCACTGATTTCTATGTAGAAACTTTGAAAATTCCTAGCAAGAATTGATGCATGTGTGAGAGTGAGCAAGTGTGCATGTGTGAGCATGTGTGAGCATGTGGGAGCATGTGCCTGTGCATTCATGTGAGAGACTGTGCACGTGCATGTGTCTGTGCATGTGTGTGTATGTGTGACTGTGTCTGTGCATGTGATTGTGTGTGCTTACGCATGTGTGCATATCTGTGGATGTGTGGATGTATGTTGTGTACATGTGTGCTTGCATGACAGTGCACATGTGTACATGTGAGAGTGTGTGTGTATTGTGTGTGCACATGTGTGCGTGTGTGTGTTCATGCATGACAGTGTGTGTGCGTGTATGTGAATGTAAGTATTGTGTGCATGCGAGTGTTGCATATGTGTGAATATGTGCATGCATGCATGGGCTCAGGAGTGCATGTAAGTGTGTATTGTGTGTGCAGGTGTGTGCTCACGCATGACAGTATGTGTGCGTGTGAGTGTGCATGTGTGTGTATGTGAATGTGAGTATTGTGTGCATGCGAGTGTTGCATACGTGTGAATATGTGCATGTGTGCATGGGCACAGGTGTTCGTGTGTGAGTGTGCATGTGTGTATGTGAGGGTGCACATGCGTGTATTCATGCATGTGTGTGCCTGTGTGAGTGTGTGAGTGTGTGAATGTGTGTATGTGATGGTGTGCATGCGTGCATTGTATGTGAGCACATATGTTTGTACGTGTGTGTTAATGCATGCTTATATGTTTCTGTTAATGAGCATGTGTATGTCATGAATAACATGGCTTTCGTAACTCTTTAACAAGATACATAGCACTACTATTACGGACATTGTATACATAATTTTATCTATTTTTTTATATCCACCAAAAGATGTATTTAAAGAAAACAAGACAGAGGATGATGGAAAAATTAAACGTGGAACCAGCCCATAGAACGTAGCGTTTTCTCTACAGAGTCATCGGTTCCCCCATGACTATTTGCTCTTTCACGTCGTGGAAATAATGATGCTTATTCTGTTCAGTTCACACTACACTGTAGGATTAAGTTGGACAACATATCCCGAAGCGCTGCATACGCTCTAAGACGTCAGCGCAATTACGGTGATTCTCAGCATTAGCTGCAGATGCTTTCTTGGATCCTCCCTTCCTTGTAGGCAGCAGTGGTCCCTTCCTGCCTGTGAATCAGGCACCCACTTCGCACTGGGCATTTAGCAGGAGGCGTTTTACCCCCAGAAACCACATCCTGCCCAACTCTGATTCAAGCCTACGCCCCAGCTCCTCTCATCCCCCATCACCTCCCAGATTTCCCTCTCCACTGCTCCCTCTTCGTTTGTTCAAGCACGGTTCACTGTCTGCCTGCTGCAAGCTGGGCTTAGGCCACACAACGGGGAGCACAACAGGTGTGGATTCTACACTTTCTGGGTTTACGTTGCAGTAAACACATAAACTCTATGATGTCTTATCTCGTGCTGTCCTTTACTCTCCCTGCGTGCATGGTTTTCACCCAGAGATTGGAAGTTCTTCAAGGAAAGAATCACATTTTGCATTTTTATATCCTTCACGGTATCAGCAGTTGTTCATTCAATAAGTATTGAATATCTAATAACACATTAGACCTTGGGGATAAAATAATAACAAAAGATTGTTTTTTCTCTATTGCAACTAACTGCGTAGCAGGAAATTCGATGACTACACAGTCAATAAAACAACAGAGAGGAGAGCTCTAAAATACAGGACGTGTGAGTCCCCCAGGGGAGAGAAGATGGAGCACTAACCGCCGGGGAAGAGGGAGGAAGGCGTCCGCACTCTGGGAGGAAGCGGCTCTGGAAGGAAGCGGCCTGCAATCTGAGGCCTCAGGATGAGAGGAGATGAGCCAGGTGAAGAGAAATAAAATTACATTCCAGGCAAAGAGGAACGAAATAGAGAACAGCACATCGTTTTAAAGAAATACTTAAGAAAGACGATTTGCTTAGAGCGTATAATTTTAGGGTTGAAAATTGACTTAGAGTTGAGCAATTGATTCAGTCTTTATAAGACTTTATATGACTTTTATAAGATGCAGTAAGTCATTACTTAGAATAATGGTTGTCAATAATAAAAGTTTCAAACTCAATAGTTTTAAAACAATAAATAAATATAATAGCTTTTTTTTTTTTTTTTTTTTTTTTTTGTAGAGACAAGGTTTTTAACTCCAGGACTCAAGTGATCCTCGTACCTCAGACCCCAGAATTGCTGGGATTGCAGCTGTACGCCACCATGTCTGGCCTGGCATTGTAATATGAATGCTTTTTTAAGGGGGAAAAATGTCATGATAGAAAATCTTGTGGCTCGGTGTTTAAATTACGCCTTAAATGAGCCCCAGTCTAGCAGCAGCTCAACATCATCAAGCCGGGAATCAGCAAGGCTAAGACCCCGGTGATATTCAGGGCACAAACACGTCCACTCCGTAACTTTCCTTAACCTAATTTTATTCCCCGAGATGGGGTCTCCACACTTGACTGCAAACCCAACCACCAAAAATGCCTTCCAGTCCTCATCCAGTCCTAGAAGGAGCCATTCAAATTGCCGTGGGTGTGACATCAACTCCCCACGAAAGGGAAAGTCGCCCAGGTGTTTGGATTCAAAGCACGGAGGAGTTCAGGGAAGCAAAAGAACTCCTTGGCTCGCATCCCAGCACGCCCGCCTGAGCTTCCAGGCTTAGCCTCGTGTGTCCTCATTTGCCGGGTCTCTTCTGAAGCCATCGGTGTCACCTCCCTCCGAGAGGTGACACCGTCCCTCCACTCCTCCCGTATGGCTGGTGCAGGACTCCGCGCCTCCCACCAGGCAGCTCTCAGCCCTGTCCACTCCAAATTTCCTTCCTTACAGAAAACTCATCTTCACGTGGGCGAGGAAAGGCCCACAGATATTTAAGACTGTCTCTACCAGTGTGTCTGTCATACTTTTTGGAAGCCAGGATGAAAAACAAGGGTTCCTGCCCTCAAAAAGCACATACTCAGACGTCTCACCTGTTCCCAAAGCCCCGGGTGAGCAAAACTGAAGCTCGCCAGGCCCACAAACTCACATTTCAAAGAGAAATCCCTGTCCCTTTCCCAGGGTCTTCTGTGGCCCATGGTTCTCCCAACATTCAGGTCTCCTAGCCCTGGCAACAGATTCGACTGATATCGACATCCAGTTCTAAGTAGCCTGGTTTAGGTGTTCCCACCGCACACCTGAGTGATTAACGCAGACAGTAGCACATCACCTAAGGGACTCCCACCTCTCCACACCTGCCTCGGGGCACCCTGCTGGGATCCTCCTGCTCCCCAGCCTTGCCCCATCTCAGTCCCCGGCCCTGCGCTTGGCGAGCCCCACTTCTCGGCTGCTCAGGCTGAAGTTTGCAATCCTCCCCTTTCCTCAGCATCTCACAACAATCTGCCAGAAACCCCTGCTGCCTCTAGCTCCAAAATATGGCCAGGTCGGTCAGCTCTCACCAGCCCTTCCTTCACCCCTCTCCTACTTCTGGGTGGCTAAGGAGACCTTTCGCTGGTCCCATTCTGCCTTCCTCCCTCTACCTGCCTGATCCTCCTGCAAACACGATGGCCTAGAAAACACTGGCTGCACGTGACACTCCTCTCTCCTGTCTGTGCCTGGCCTGTGTGCTCTTCACGACCACTCCTTCCTTCACCTGCCCCCTCTCCTCTCTCTCTCCACCCACTGCGGTGGCCGTGTGCTCCTCTAGACACGCCAGGCCACTCCTGCCCTAGTGGCACCTGCCACCCCATCCTCCAAACACCCACCAGGCTCCCTCCCTTCTTTCCAGTCCATTCTCCAAAGGCCCTTTCTAACCGAGGTCTCTCCTGGGCACAACCTTATATCTCTCACCCACTCCAACCCTCCCAGACCCTCTTCCTCTGCCCTAATTTTGCACGTAGCTCTCGCACCCACTGAGTGCTCTAACAGCAAGCCCATCTGCTAGCTGTCCATCCTCCCCAAGCTGACGTGAGCTCTCTGAAGACTCGAGATCTTCTGCCTGCTCCGTTCACTGCTTTATCCCCAGCATGCAGAGCCAACTACTAACCACCACCATCAATACATAGGATGTGGCCTCTGTGAGCATTTTGCCTCTTTTTCCAATTCATCCTCATAACAATTTCCAGATGTGGATTTTAGGAGTATCCTTCCCATTTTACAGACGAGGAACGAAGGCTGAGAGGTTAGGTGACCTGACCCAATTCAGGACGTGTAGGGGGGCTGCAGACCCAAGATGGCCCCAACCCCTTCACTCTTGGCCTGATCCAGCACCTTCCGCACAGAGTCCTCTTTGAATCTTTTGCTTCAAGCATAATTATTATGAATATGCACCCAGTCTTTTTATTTTATTTAAGTTCCAGAATACATGTGCGTGAGGTGCAGGTTTGTTATATAGATAAACGTGTGCCATGGTGGTTTGCTGCACCCATCAACCCATCACCTACGTATTAAACCCAGCAGGCATTAGCTATTTATCCTGATGCTCTCCCTCCGCCGCCCCCTACAGGCCCCAGTGTGTGTTGTTCCCCTCCCTGTGTCCATGTGATCTCATTGTTCAGCTCCCACTTATAAGTGAGAACATGTGGTGTTTGGTTTTCTCTTCCTGGAATATGCATCTAGCCTTAAAAACCTTGACTTGCCGAAGGAAAATACAATCTTTGGATGATGACTAAATGCTCCTCTGTCCTCCCGTTGTGCAGCTTTCGGCCTCTACTTCCATTCTCATGTTCTCTCTGTTCACCTTTAGTTCCAGCAGCTCTTCAACCTACTTCCACCTTTTATTTCAACATGAGCCTTCATCCCCAGGGGACAGTAATTTAGACGAGGAGGGATCCAGTGTGCAGTGCAAGCCCTCATCTGTTCTGCTTCTGGCTTCGTTTGCCTCCACAGACGGGCATCATCTCTTGAAGGAGTAGTTTGTTGAGTCATGATTCTTACAGCGTTACATTTGTAATGGCCTCACTCGTGCCCAGACCTCATCAGGCATATCTCAGGGGCTGAGGGGTGCACAGCCTTCAAGGGGCTGCATGCTCAGGCCCTGAGAGCCCCACTTGGAGGCCACCCCAGCTCCTGGCTGCCTCCCTCCTCTAGACCTTCGGGGTGTTGATCATGTCACACCCTCTCCCAAACTGGGGTTGAGGGAGAGAAAATGCTGAAACACACAAATTTTTACTTTTCATACCCATTATTATCATACTGTTACGCCCTTTAAATCAGCAAGAGGCCATCGTATAAAGAAATACTCCATTCCTCCAGAAAATATGGTCCAGGATTTTTTTTTCAGTCTTGAAGTTTCTTGGGGGATTAGGTTTGTGCCAGGTGTACAATAAGAAGTGAAAGGCTCCAGCCAGTTCCCACTTCCAAATCCTGGCAGGAGAAGAGCCCCCAAACCCTTCCTAGTCCATCTGGCTAAAGGAAGACCCCTGCTACGGACCCCTGCTGTAGCCAGGCATTGCGCCTTCTGTGTCTGCCTGGAATATGGAGAGCGGAGGGTAGGAAGAGAGACCCACAGAACCATCACGCACTGATGTGCCCCCTTTATGTCACAACGTCTCTCGTAGCACGGGTCCTCTTGTATCAGAGCATTTATGTTTGTTTTGTAGCTATTTATGTGCCTGTTTCTGCCAATGGACCATGACCTTCTTCCAGCTATGCACCAAGATTTTGCTATGTTTTTAACCTAACAAAATGTCTTAGGATATAAAATAGGTGTCATTCATTAAATGTCCACTTTGTGCCAGGAATGGCACTATTTTATTTCAGGTGTTGTAGTTCCGCTGGGATGTAGTTCAGGTATCGGCCTCATTCTGCAACCTTGTGCTCCAAAGCACAGAGACGAGACCCCAGAGGTGCCCGTGTGGCCCACGCAGGAGTGGGGCTTCCATCCGGCCATCGGCCTCCACCCTGGACTCCACCACTGTGTGCTCCGCCAGGCGTGCCGAATTCCAACAATTCAAACAGAAGAGTGGCTACTGTAATTGTTTGTTATTCTAGAAGACAGACCAGGACCAGCGGATGGCAGAGATGGTTAGAGAATGGCAGCTTTAAACTTAGCACAAGGGAGCAAAACAGATCCACACGATTTTCCAGCATTGAGGATTTTCAGTTCCCTCAAAGGCTCCACATCACAAACTCATTTTTGGATCTGCTTCCTCCTCTAAATGTACTTTGCTAGATGTCCGTGTTGTAGGTATGGTCTAACTAGCCCAGAGAACAAAGAAAACTACATGTATTTAGTTCTGGGACACCACTTACATTTTAAGATATTAAGATGTGCCATAGAGTCAGTGACAGGGGGAACAGGCACATGGTTTTTTAAAGTCCTGATTCCATCGTGACGACCATGCGGAGAACACGGATCTTAGGGTCGGGTTGTAGCATCTGACATATACATTCTATGTAATTTTCAACTTTTCCTTATGTCTCTTTAGCATGTAACACACTCTCCACTTGTGAAGGAAATCACACAAACACTCCTTTATCTCAAGAGCCAATGTTTTCACTGTCTGCTTTTGATCTTCTAATGTCCTATTGTTTATTAGTTAAAATATTCAAGTATTTCATAACTATCTGAAATACGCCATGGGAACAGGAGCGGGAACACGCATTCCTTCTCAGAACTTCCCAGTCTAAGGTCTAACGACCGTTGCTAATTAGCACAATAAAAACGGGAGCCACAGAGGCGAGCTAACTGCCTAGAATCACAACCGCAGCCTGCGTCTCCTGACTTATTTTATATTTTATCCATCTAGAGTTTCATTGAAGTGGCCTCGGTTATTAGGGAAGAATAATGCCCTGATTATACCATAACCTCCACAGTTTAGTCACATACGGCAGGGCCAGGAACGCACGTTAATGAAAGTGTCTGCAGCTGACAGGTTTTCCTGGACTCCATTTCACAGAGGCTGAGGAGGAAAGTGCCTCCAGAGGAAGGTCGCAGCCTCTGCGACCAGCATTCATGGGAACCTGCTCCCACAGGCTGTCTCTCCCCACATGGGCAGATCACCTTACGGTTGGGAGCAGGTTGTATTTTCTCAAATCTGTGGCTCCAAGATGCGAAGGGAAATCAATTTGTCTGTGTATCACATTGCTCAGTAGGTAACTTATGAAATTACCGAAATGATTGAATCTGCTCAGGAAAATAACGAGGACGTGGTTGTTCTGCTCGGGCCGGTGGCTCTGGCTCCGGGGAGGCTCTGCCTCCCGCCTGGGACGCGCTGATGTCAAGAAGGGAAGCTGGGCGCTGCGGTGGCTTCCGCGTAATTCGATTCTCCATTTCCCTTAACTCAATTCCCAGGAATCCAATTCCTTGAAATAAGCTGTCCTTTCTGTTCTGAGATGGGCTTTAATCACTTTTACTTCGTTTTGTAATGTTTAATTCCATCAAGATGGATTGAAACCATCCCTGGAAATAAATGTCTTTTTAAAGCGAGGAGCACAGGCGGCACTCGCCATCCACAGGAAACGGTGCCTTTCCCTCCCTCTCTGCCCTCCCTTCGGCTTTCCTGTCGTTTCATTTCGGGGAGGATGTTTATAGGGTCTGCACTGTCTCTAAGCAGCCTGTCTGCCAATGAAGAAAAACGCTTTCCTACCAACTGACCCTGAGGGATATGCCTAATTTTTAAAATTTATTTTATTTATTTATTTTTGGGATGGAGTTTTGCTCTTGTTGGCCAGGCTGGAGCCCAATGACGTGATCTCGGCTCACTGCAACCTCTGCCTCACGGGGTCAAGCGATTTTCCTGTCTCAGCCTCCTGAGTAGCTGGAATTACAGTCGCACACCACCATGTCCGGCTAATTTTGTATTTTTAGTAGAGATGGGATTTCACCATGTTGGCCAGGCTGGTCTTGAACTCCTGACCTCAGATGATCCGCTGGCCTCAGCCTCCCAAAGTGCTGGGATTACAGGCGTGAGCCACCGTGCCTGGCTTGCCTAATTTTTTTCAGAAGTGGTTCAGGCCATAAATGAGGCTCCAAGCTGGAAAGTGCATTCTCTTGTGTGGGATAAACGGGTCAGCCTAAGGAGGAAGGGACGCCCACAGGGACACAGTTTTCACAGGCAGGGACACAGAACACGGACAGGTCTGAGGGTGCAGGGCAGGCGTGTGTGTGTTCAATGAAGGGAAGGAGAGGAAGACAGCCCGGGCACCTGCCACCGCACATTACTGCAGGATGCAGTGGCTCAGTAGCAGCCATTTTATCACCTGTCCTGGTTTCCAGGTAGGAACTCGGGCGGATGCACCTGGTGAGCTCTCTGCTGGGAACTCGGGCGGACCTACCTGGTGAGCTCTCTGTTTCCCCTAAAGCAGTGGGTGATGCTCAGCCGCTGCAGGGGCCGGACTGGAGGGTTCGGGACAGCGTCATCCACATGTCTGGTGCCCTGTGGGGAAGGAGGCTACAAGGTGATGGGTCCGGATGGGGCCTGCGGGTGCTTCTCCAGCCTGGAGGCCTTGGACAGTCAGAGTTCCTCACTGAGGGAGTGCGGGTTCCAGCCAACAAGACAAAGTGAGGCGGTTTCGGTTTCTAAGCCCCCACGGTCACTTTGACGGCCCTCTGGGTGGGAAGCCCACCCAGTCCAAGGGGA
>NW_012109252.1:1965709-1966988 GCF_000951045.1 Mandrillus leucophaeus
CAGAGGCATTTTTGAAAAATGCCTTTAATTCTAGATTTGGGTCTGTTTCCGGCATTTCGGATGGTTTCGGGATACCACCCTTAGGGTGCTGGAAGCTCTTCTTTCTGGCTGAGAGGCTCAATTGCACTTTTGCTTTGCTACCTTAGAGCTCTGACACCAGCCTGGGAGCTGTGCCATTGATTTGATATGTGTCCCCACCTGCTTTCTGGTTTTCTGGTTTGTATTTTTTAGGATATTTTACTGGATGAGGAGACTGAAATGAGTTTTCTCATACAACCCTGCAAGCGCTGGCCTGTGGGTGTCCCCTCTCGATTCTGCTGCCGACCGAGGCGCCATGTCCTCCCCTGTCCTGCACCACCAGGAGAACTGGGCCAAAACGCGGACGGCTGAAGCTCTCCTTTGCCAGATGACGCTCCTCAGCTTCACTCTCTCTTCCTGGAGTGGCGCTGACAGTTTTGCAGTTGCCGTGGGTCTATACCGCAGGCATCCACGCGGCCCCGGGTCTGTGACGGCTTCTCTGAAGGGCACCAGCCCCCCGCTCACTGCCATTTCATTTACCACCCACCAACCTGTCCACGGCCCATCAACAGCAGGTGTTTCAGGTTTTGTGATGACAGTAACCAACTTTAACAGACCAGTTTCTCTATCAGTTGTGCATTGCTCTTCCTCAAACCACCTGAAAGTACTTACTTCCGTGCAGGCTGGACGCTGTTCAGCGAGCAGTGGGGGCTGGAACTGCCTTCCCACGCTTCAATCTCCAGGACACGCCAGCATACCTGGAATACGGTAATACCCGATAAATATTCTATGAATGTTAGATGAATGAGCCATTCTCCGCTACTGACAAGGAAATAAGGCCTGAGCAATGCCTGGGATCTGCATGATCCCATTCAAATCGGCAGGTTCCATATCGCAATTCGGACTGAATGAAAATCAGAAGACACAAGTGTTTGCTCTGAGAACCATTTTTTTTATTTTAGTGCACTGAGCTATTAGTCCGCGTCCGGAAGAAAAAGATAGACTTTTGGTCAAGTGTTTCCTAATAACATAAAAAACGCTTTTTCTAATCTCAAAAAGGAAGAAACATCATTGGCATATTATTTCTGCAAGTCCCACCTTAAAATAAAACTTCGAATAAATTATTGGAAATGAGAAAACATAAAAAGTTTATTATTATACGTTATGTTCTAGGGTACATGTGCACAACGTGCAGGTTTGTTACATATGTATACATGTGCCATGTTGGTGTGCTGCACCCATTAACTCGTCATTTACATTA
>NW_012109252.1:1970273-1972242 GCF_000951045.1 Mandrillus leucophaeus
GGGATGGAGGAGTGAAGCTGGCAGGTGTGGGTGGTCTCGCAGAGGCTCTCACAGAGGTCGTGCCAGTCTCACAAAGCCAGGCTGGGCGGGAAGGACAGAGGACCGTGTCCCAAGCTGGCCCCAGGGCCCAAAACACATGGCCCATGGTGGTGGAAGACGCAGACCCAGGGATCCAGGGAGATGCTGCTGAGGCTCCTTAGGCACTGGGGATGAGGCCGGCCGTGGACGCTGCAAGGGGTTGGGGTCTCGCAGTGGCCACAGCTCTGGCGAAGCCACCCAGCCCCACACAGGGAGCGCCGGCAGCACCAGCTCGGGGTCCCTCTAATTAATCGGCTGAGGGAGCTTCCCTTGGTGGCTAAAGGGCAGCTCCACACTCCGGGGGTGGAGAGAGACCTCCCTGAATCTCCACTCACTGGCTGCTAAGGAGGGGACAAGGGCCCAGCAACCCAGGGACTTTGAGGAGCACATTACCAAAATATTCATTATGGAATACAAGGAGGGCCGAGTGGGGTGTCACCAGCTCTGGGAAAAGAAGCTGAAGAACTTGGAGTCTGATGTCCAAGGGCAGGAAGCATCTGGCAGGGGAGAAAGATGAAGGTGGGAAGACTCAGCAAGCCGGCTCCTTCCACCTTCCTCTGCCTGCTTTTTCTAGCCACGCTGGTGGCGATTGGATGGTGCCCACTCCCACTGGGGATGGTCCTTTCTCTCCCAGTCCATTATAAACGCATTTTAAAGAGCAAATTATAACATGAAATCACACAGACCTTAGGAAAGTTTTTGTTAATTCTTCACTTATTTATCTTTTTTATAAGTTGATTTTTCTCACTAATAATTAGAAATCAGTATTGCATTTTATGCAGAACCCTCACTTCCTGACATTAGTTTGAACAGAATGCAACCTCTTCCTTTACAAATTAGTTCCTGTTTTGTAAATTAATACACGTACTCCGGTATGTATAGACATGCATTCCCCAACTCAGAAAGAGCATCAGGTTTCCGCTGAACTACTGGCTGCGGTTTACTGCCGTGTAATAAATCACCCCAAAACGACCGACCTGAAACCCAACTCGAGTCAATGGGGGTGGTTCAGCCAATCAGCCAGACTAGGCCGGTTCATGCCTCTGCGGTCAGCTGACAGGTGGCGTTGGGACTGAGGGGTTCGAGATGGCCTCGCCCATGTGTCAGAGGGTAGCCTGGAGCCTGCTTGGGCAATGGGGTAACTAGGTCACATGACTTAACACCGAAAAAGTTAGTCTGGCCTGTGCACGTGGTCACAGCAGCCTTATAAAAGAGAGCAAAGCCATACAAATGCCCTTCAGGGCCAGTGTCCGGACAGGCACAAAGTCAGCTCCACCTCTTTCTGTTGGACAAAGTAAATCTCAGGGTCAGCCTTGACTCGGGGCTGGAGAAACAGACTTGGACTTTTGATGGTAAGAATGCAAATAGCATGGACTTGGGCGGGGGAAACGCGATGAGCCTTGAAGGCCACAAGCAGGCCGCAAGGCGCTCACTGTCTGACTCCATTGATATGAAGCTTTAGGACAGGCAAAAGTAACTGATGATGAGAGATGCAGGGGAGCGGCTGCCTCAAAAGCGGGGCACGATTCATGAACGAAGGGGTGAGGATAACTTTCTGGACTTGTAGAAATGCAACATCTCTGGATTAGGGTGATAAGGATTTAAGCATATATTGGTCAAAATTTATCAGACTGTACAATTCTAATCTACACACTTTACTGTATGAAAATTATACCTTACTGTTTTAGAAGATGCTTGATAGAAAAATAACATTGGCAGCTATCTATGCATTTGTTTGGAATCTGCTCCATTTGGCAAAGGCCACACACACACACACACACACACACACATACACACAGAGGCATTTTTGAAAAATGCCTTTAATTCTAGATTTGGGTCTGTTTCCGGCATTTCGGATGGTTTCGGGATACCACCCTTAGGGTGCTGGAAG
>NW_012109252.1:1973367-1977179 GCF_000951045.1 Mandrillus leucophaeus
CATGTGCCATGTTGGTGTGCTGCACCCATTAACTCGTCATTTACATTAGGTGTTTCTCCTAATGCTATCCCTCCCCATAAAATATCTTAAATAAAACAGTTTTCCAGAAACGTATTCATAAAATTGTGTGCATATGTATGTGTGTGTGTACTATATGTGTGTGTATGTGTGTATATATATGTATGCATGTGTATGTATGTGGGTATAGTATATGTGTGCATATGTGTGTATGTATATGTGTGTGTGTATATATGTGTGTGTGCATGTATGTGTGTGTGCATGTATGTGTGTGTGTGTAGGGGGAAGTCAAGGGAGGAGGATGAGATTTAGGAATGTGTCATTTACCATAGGAAACACTAATCAATAATTAAATCAGGAGAATAGATCCTATTTTATGTAAAGCTTATTTCAGCAAATGTTTAGCCAACTCCAGCTGTCAATATAATTATAGATATGGTCACCAAATCCTGACTATTAAATCTACTTTCCAAATTTGTAATTTTCAAATGTCTTTTATAAATAGCATGAACTAGAGCTAAAGACATAAAGTTTAGTAAGTTCCGTCATGGCAACACTCATCAATAAGTCAGAATGCTTGGAATTAAATAACTTAAATTTCCATTTAAAACAGTGTTTGGGAAATGCTACATCTCACAAATACTCTGTTTCTATTTAAACAACTTATGGATGCAAATGCTTTCATCCCTTTTTAATGAATAAATACGTGTTTAAAAATCTGTTAAAACAGCTTATCGTCGTCAAGCTCTACATTTTAATGTACCCATGCAGTGGCCGTGGTGTTAATCAGAACAGTGAGTGAATCTCAACTGCTACAATGCTTGCCTGGGGTATCATTTATGTTCATAAGAAATATAACATTTCCATTCACATGGGCCATCTGTTCCGAACTTCTCACAAGATTAAAAGCTGAGTAGAGTGTTTGGTCATTTCGTCTCTGCCCTTCGTAACCCTTTCCCCCTCACCAGCAACGCATGAAGAGTCCTGAGTTTAGAGTCACAAATTACCTCTGCATTCTGCATCGATAATTAAACTCAACTTGGGAAAGTTGTACAAAAATATTTTTTAAATGGATATGGGTCCCAGTGGATCTGGCGCTCGGTCTAACTGCTTACGTCACAATCAGTGAGAAATCTAAAAGAAACGTTAGTCTTATTGTGTGGTGAAGGCTCCCTCTACCACCTGGCCTGGCTTCAGGCCTGATGTCCACGCATTCCACCCTGGCCCCTCCTTCCTGGGAGCCGCTGTGTCCGGCCTGGGCTGCCATGACACGGTGTCCCAGGCTGAGCGGCTCAAACCACAGGAATTCCTTTCCTCGCAGTCCCGGAGGCTGGAAGTCCCACATGAAGTTGTGGACAGGGCTGGTTCCTCCTGAGGCTTCTCTCTTCAGTTTGTGGTGCTGAGTTCTCCCTGTGTCCTCACCGGGTCCTCCCTCTGTTCCTGTCTGTGTCCGAAACTCCTCTTCGTATAAGGACATGGGTCAGGCTGGATCAAGGCTGCCCATAGGACCTCACTTAATCATCTCTCTAAAGGCCCCGTCTCCAAAGACAGTCACATCAGAGGCTTCAACACCTGGTCTGCGAGGGACACAGCTCAGCCATAATGACAGCTCCCTCCAACAGCGAGGGCAGAAGGAGGCGTCTGACAGGGCTTGGGTTCTCCTCGAGGACTTCAGCCTGGCGGGGAGGTCCCTGTGTCTAAATGTGTGAATGGACGGCAAGCACACGTGTGACCATAATTATCCGACCTGACGTGAAAGCAGGGCACACAGAAACCTCCTGTGGGGACCTGGAAATCTTCACGAAGACCTTGGCACTCGAGCTGTGTGTTTAGGATGCTTGCCGAATGCAGGAGGGCAGTTAGGGCCGAGGGAAGCCGGCTCGCTCAGGGACAAAGGGTTAAAGGATGTGTTGCTATTGGGTGAGTTAAATGGTGCATTGCTATCCCAGGGTCCCCAGTGAACCAAGACTCAAGCTTACCTTTGATCCTGATGTGTCCCTGAGTTCTGCCTGAACAAAGAGAACAAGGCCAAAGCAACGCCGGGCTGGCTCTGGACGTAAGCCCTGGGAGGGCCGCGCAGCTCCTACCTCAGCCATCTGGGGGAAGCCGATTGCTACAGAGGAATCCCACTGCCCTGGAACTGCCTCCTGGAGAAGGACTGAGCTCCTCACCCACAGCCAGCACCAACACAGCAGCCCTGTGAATGGGATCATATTAGAAGTGGATCCCCCAGCCCCAGCTGGCCCCCAACAGAGCAGTGAGCAGGGAACGTGGTTATTGCTTTAAACCATGAATTTGGAAGTAGGTGGCAGAAGCCAAGGGAAAGTCATGGTGGAAATGAGGAACACAGGGCAACGCACATGGCTGGAACCAAAGCTCCAGCTTCTCCCTTCAGTTGATGGCAAAGTTAAAACTTTGCAAAATTATGGCAAAATGGTAGCGATAATAACAATAAGGGTATATGAAAGCAGGTAAATTATCCAAACCAATAGCTGATATTAGGAGCTCTCAGCCTCTTTGCCACGTCAACGCCCTGCAGTTGTTCCCATTGCTGCAGACGCAGTGAGGTGTCATCTTATGCTGTGATCATAAAATGTGTTCATACCGAACAGATGACCTGTATCCAGGCGCTGTGCCTGAAGTTGTCTCTTCCCCCGTAGCTACGGTGTAAGGAGTTTTGCTTAGGAATCCAACTAAGTTTATTTTAAATGTGATAAACAAACTCACCCCTTCAAACCCAAAGAATGGACTCAGAGACCCAGAGAGGAGCAAAAGTGAGCCTTTTAATGACAACCTGGCAAGATTGGGTGTCTGGTGGGCAGGCACACCCAGCATGGTTACAACAAGCCATTTATCCCCTACTGCACAGGTCCCTTCCCCGGCTCCTCAGAGGCTGAGTGCTGTGGGGTCACAGTCCTCCCAGACATCGCCTGTTGGTTGTTAAGCAGAGACTGTAGGGTGCAGGTCCCTCCCCTGGTTCCTCATAGGCTGAGTGCTGTGGCTGTCTCTTATACACATCTAGATGTGTATAAGAGACAGGGGATCCCAGAGCAAGGAACACACAGGGTGATTACCAAGGAACTGGATCATTAAAAACAACGGCAAAATTGGAGCTGCATCCTCACATCCTTGGCAGATGGAAGGGAGTAGAAACCTCCATAGTTATTCCAGGCTCGCCTGACACACGGCGATACGGAGCCACCGTGCTCCTCACCCTCAGGGCTGGACTGTCAGCGTTTCTCTAACATTCTCAAAAATCCAGCATCCACCTGCGATGGAGAGCATCTACCTGAGTCACTCCTGGTCCTGATCTAACTAACCCTCCTCCTGATCTACCTAAACCTCCTCCTGATCTGCCTAACCCTTGTCCTGATCCAACTGACCCTCGTCCTGATGCACCTGACCCTCCTCCTGATCCACCTAACCCTCCTCCATTGCAGTGAGCCTCTCTGGGCCCTGATGTCCACAGCAAGGCACCAAGGCAGCCTCTCACCTCCTGCCCTCCCACCTCCAACCTTCTTGCTGTCCTGGGATCCATCACTATCTCGACTGAGCTCAGGGTGTAAGGGTGTAAGACAGGGCAGGATCAGGTGGATCAGGGTGTAAGGCAGGGCAGGAGGCTAAGAGGGGAGTTCTGTGTGGAGAGACACACAGGCCACAGTGAGGACATGGTTCCTATTGGTGAGAAGCTCTCACCAGGTTCTACCCAGAGGAATCACTCGTTCCACGCTGTTTTACAGGGTGTCCTCCAGCTGCTGCCAGACAATTGTCTTTTCCAGTTTTGCCTTAGCACA
>NW_012109252.1:1982649-1983594 GCF_000951045.1 Mandrillus leucophaeus
TCGCCTGTTGGTTGTTAAGCAGAGACTGTAGGGTGCAGGTCCCTCCCCTGGTTCCTCATAGGCTGAGTGCTGTGGGGTCACAATCTTCTTGGATGTCGCCTGTTGGTTGTTAAGCAGAGACTGTAGGGTGCAGGTCCCTCCCCTGGTTCCTCATAGGCTGAGGGCTGTGGGGTCACAATCTTCCTGGATGTCTCCTGTTGGTTGTTAAGCAGGGGCTGTAGGGTGCAGGTCCCTCCCCTGTTTCCTCATAGGCTGAGTGCTGTGGGGTCACAATCTTCCTGGATGTTGCCTGTTGGTTGTTAAGCAGGGGCTGCAGGTGTTTTCTTTAGGGTTGTCCTGCTGCACTTTGTCACAGCCCACAATGCACTGCAACGCTAGTCAGCTCAGGGGTTCTTCAAGTATTTGACTTATGACCTAAGTAGCTGGGCAGGCTGATAAGAACAAACAAAGTGAGCTATTTTGCAGGCTGGTGAACTTCCATCTTAGACTAAACATCTCTGGTTTGGGTGAGGGCAACTGAGAGCGGGGGAAGGCAGGGAGGCCAACAAGCAGGCATCGGTGATCCAAGCAGGGGCCGAGTCTATCCTGTTTATTCTGTAGTTTGCTGACCTAAGCCCACTCAAGGCACTTTGTCTTGGAAATGGACCAGTGTATACATTATCTCCTTCATAAGGAAATTCAATGATTCCAGCAAGTCACCCAGGCAGGCGTGTCTCTGAGGAGCACCTACCACACAGGAGACACGCTGCTCAGGACCCACCCCTCCCAAAGCACACGGATCCCAGAGCAAGGAACACACAGGGTGATTACCAAGGAACTGGATCATTAAAAACAACGGCAAAATTGGAGCTGCATCCTCACATCCTTGGCAGATGGAAGGGAGTAGAAACCTCCATAGTTATTCCAGGCTCGCCTGACACACGGCGATACGGAGCCACCGTGCTC
>NW_012109252.1:1984069-1988773 GCF_000951045.1 Mandrillus leucophaeus
AAGAGGGGAGTTCTGTGTGGAGAGACACACAGGCCACAGTGAGGACATGGTTCCTATTGGTGAGAAGCTCTCACCAGGTTCTACCCAGAGGAATCACTCGTTCCACGCTGTTTTACAGGGTGTCCTCCAGCTGCTGCCAGACAATTGTCTTTTCCAGTTTTGCCTTAGCACAAAACCTATGCTCTCTGGCTCTTCTCCTAAATGATACTTAGTTTAAGATGAGGAAAAAGGGGGAAACTGGAAGGACAGTCCCTGTGAGTGGGAGAGTGGACGAAGAGCTGGGATTCGGGCATGAACCTGAGGGGAGGAGGGCAGGACTCTGTGTATCAGAAGCAGCCGGGAGGGAAAACGGGAGTTAATACTGACTGTGGGGGACAGGACTCAGTGTGGACAGAAGCAGTGGGAGAGAAAACGGGAGTCAATCCTGACTGTGGGACTTCTGTTTTGATCAGCGGGAAAAGAGTTCTTGCTCTCACTAGGGTGGGGTGGGCTTGGGGTGAAGTGAGGGGGGTGGAGGGAAGTGGAAGTAAGAGAGTGGATTTGGGCTAGTTCAACGGGGCAGCAGTGTAGACTTGGGAAGGTGCTAAGTGGGTAGTCGCACGGTAAGTTTCAGGTTCCTGGGCAAGCTCAGGACACAGCTCTCGGTGCGCCCTGGCACCTGCGGGCACAGGACTTTTTGCGAGCACCTGTAGGTAGGTTTCCCAAGATGCTGGAATCTTCAGGGTCTGAAAGGGTGAGGACAACTGAGGAAGCCTGAGAAGCTGCATCCAGGAATGGAAAAGAAAGGTGAACAAAGAGTTTCCTGGTTTTCCGCATCAAAGGAAACCCTAGGTCCTTATCAAAACTGCCAAATAGCTACAGGGAAGAAGGATGTGAGGTGAGCGTAGCCTTGCAGGATAGGATTTTAGGAGGGAAGAAAAAGATCAATAGGGCTTAGAAGAATTTAGAAACTATACTTTTCACTCACAGAAAAATCTCCTTAAGGAAGAACAAGAAGGTACCGCGAGGATGCATAGAATGCCAGTTTCTGGTGGTCACGTTTATAAAGGGAAATCGGAAGCTCCCTTGGGCTGCAAGAACACAGCAGAAACCTGAGTCACGAGGTAAACTGAGGGCCCTACCCATTGTCAGGAAATCCAAAGTAAACTAAGAAAAAAGGAATGGACTTCCTGCTTGAACGGTTGATGGAATGGACTTCCTGCTTGAACGCTTAATGGAATGGACTTCCCGCTTGAACAACTGATGGAATGGACTTCCCGCTTGAACGACTGATGGAATGGACTTCCTGCATGAACGGTTGATATGATCCTATGTGGATTGATCAACAGAGATGCTAGAACTCTGAAGTTCACATTTGGCTTTAGTGGTCTTGATCAAGGTGTTTCTGTTCTCTGGCCAAAAAGTGCAGGATGAATACTGGTAAAAAGGAAGCAAAGGTAAGAAAGAGGCCTGAGTGATCGGGATTTCAAACGCCAGATGACCAGATTTCACAAACCACATCAAAGGACACAGAAAGATCTTAAGAACGCAGAACACACACCTGCAGAATTCTTTCTGCATCAGCAACTCTGTTCTCATCAGCGCTTTTACCAGGGATTGGAACCCCGCCCCGTTCCACCCTGCTGCATTTGGCAGACACGTGACAAGCTTTGATCCAGGGGTCTCAAGAGCTAGCTCTGGCTACTCAGCCAGATCCCTGGGATACATGAATGCCTCATGAAAGAGTGGGCACTGGGAGGCCAAGGCCGCCTGTGGAGGGCTTGTGCGGGGAGCTTTGACACGGTTCTTTCTACTCCTTGAACACTAATTTCAACTGTATCCTTGCTCAGTGTGTAAAAGCTCCCTCAGAACACAATGTCCCTGCAACCCAGGACCCCCTGGCTGGTGCCTGCAACAAGACTCCATGTACCCTGCGTACATCCCACTCCTGGAAGAAACTCTCCCTGCAAAGTTCCCTAATGGAAAGTATTAAAACTTGGCTTCCAGAAGCCAAGAACTTTTCAAGAAAGTCAAATGGCACAGACCACCATGGGAATTATTTCTAAGGCTTCTCACCCTTTAAAGAATATCAATGACTTTATACATAATTGATACACAAATCAGCATCAGCTTCTGTTCTAAGTAATGTCACAGTTTAATTAAATTCCAAATCTGACTGCAAACAGAATTTTGTTCAGAGTATTCTTTTTTTATTTTTTTTTCAGAGTTTTGCTCTTGTTGCCCAAGCTGGGGTGCAATGGCATAATCTCAGCTCACTGCCACCTCCACCTCCTGGGTTCAAGTGATTCTCCTGCCTCAGCCTCCTGAGTAGCTGGGACTACAGGTGCACGTCACCACGCCCAGCTAATTTTTGTATTTTTAGTAGAGATGGGGTTTCACCATGTTGGCCAGGATGATCTCGAACTCCTGATCTCAGGTGATCCACCCACCTCAGCCTCCCAAAGTGCTGGGATTACAGGTGTGAGCCACTGTGCCCAGCCCAGAATATTCTCATAATTATCACAGTATGCTTAAGAATGGACATTAAAATGTTTGACGGAAAATATTTCGTAAATTTATGTAAGGGTTGCTGTTGTTTTTGGTGCTATTAATTGTTTTGATTTTAAAATAAAAATTTGGGGTGGAATAGAACTTAGTGGGTAAAAATGTTGACTGAAGCAAGGCTTTAAATCCTGGCCCGGCCACTTACGGCCACTTACCTTTCTTTCACTTTACCTTGATTTCGCGGTCTACAAAAGAGGGTGCTGTTAGCATTACTTCATAAAAGAAGTTCTTATTTTGAGGTCTAAATAAGCTAATACAGTAAGACATCTGGCACACATGTTACTAATTTAATATTAAATGTAATTTAGGAGAAGAGCAAGACAGCATACTTTTCATGGTAAGGCAAGCCTGGAAAACACTTTTCCCCACACCCTCCTGCACCAACTCCACCTGGATTCTTCCAGATGAGACACTACGGAGCCTTTCGTGGTCTGTGTGTACCTCCAAATGTTTTAAATAGGCTCATAGGATATAATAAAAACAGAAGAGAAATGAGACAGAGTTTACTACGAATATATTATAAAGCTGCACCCAATTGGATTTTATTTAAAAATCTATATTTAGGTCGTTGCAAGCATCATTGCCGTTTTTGCCCTTACTTTTAACAGCAAAAACAACGATTACTTTTACACCAACCGAATACAAACCAGAAATGTGACTCCCCAGACAAGGAGTAAATTCTGGGCCAGGCAAGTTGAGTTGAGTAAGAAATGATACCACTTGCTATTAGAAAGACTGCAGGTGGTTACACACAAACACACCTATGTATTAACAAGCTAGCCTTTAAACATAGTCTCTCCTTATCCACAGCTTCACTTTTTGTGGTTTCAGTTACCCACAGCGTAGTACAATCACATAGTCAGAGACAGAGAAAGAGGGGCCCCTCACAGGACTGTTATTACAGGGCATTGTTACAATTCTTCTGTTTTATTAATTACTGTTGTTCATCTCTTACTGTGCCTGATTTATAAACTAAGCTTTGTCATAGGGATGCAGGCACAGGGAAACACAGCGCCTACACGGCTCAGTACTATTCTTGGCTTCGGCATCGCTGGGAGTCTGGGAACGTGTCCCCAGGGTCGGGGGCTCCTGTTCAAGCCCCTATCCCCTCAGATGCAACCATGATTTAAAACAAAAATCACAGATGACAGCTCCGTGATGTTAGAGAAATAAAGCCTGATGCTAATGCATTACTTTCTCTGTTCAACTATCTAAGAATGAATGCCACTTGTGTAGTTTCTGAACTTCAGTATTTCCGTAATTCAGATGTAAAAGTGGAGAGATTTTTGAAGGAAGATTTTGTATCCTTATTAACTGTCAGTTAAGACAACTGAATCCATGCTTGACCTGACGAAAGCATTTGATATTTAGAGGCTGGTGAACCTCTTTAAGCAGCTACACAAGCTAATTTAAAAGAGAAATGATGAATCCATGAAGGGGCGCTTACTATTCAAGGCTAAGAGCTGTGATTCCCTTGCGGCATCTCATCGAATTTGTATTCCTTAGGCCGTTCCTGAGGAATGTACCCACCTCTCTCTCTTTCTCTCTCTCTCCCTCTCTCTCTTTCTCTCTCTCTTTCTTTCTTTCTTTCTCCCTCTCTTTATTTCTCTCTCTCTCTCTCTCTGCTCTGAGAGGAGGAACATCATCTCAGGGACTGGCTCCACTCAGCCATTCCTTTAAGGTTCTGTTTATGGAGAATGTGTTGGGCACCAGGTACTTCCCAGGCACTGCAGATGTAACTGTGAGTAAAATCAGAAACAGCCACTCACTTCTGAAGGTTTAGTCTAAAAGAAGACAAATATTCATCATCCTATCTATAGCAGTAAAAGGTCACAACCATCATACTAGGCTGTAAAACTACCCGAGGGCCGTAAGAAGCAGGTCCAAGACGGAATGAAGGTCCAGGGGATGCGTCCAGGTCAAGCTAGATAGAAAAAGAAAAAATGGGCCGGGCGCAGTGGCTTACGCCTGTAATTCCAGCACTCTGGGAGGCTGAGGCAGGCAGATCACTTGAGGTCAGGAGTTCAACACCAGCCTGGCCAACATGGTGAAACCCCATCTGTACTAAAAAATACAAAAATTAGCCAGGCATGGTGGCAGGTGCCTTAATCTCAGCTACTTAGGAGGCAGAGGCAGGAGAATCGTTTGAACCTGGGAGGC
>NW_012109252.1:1994978-1995940 GCF_000951045.1 Mandrillus leucophaeus
TTTTTTTAATTATAGAAAAAAATATATAAAGAGAAAGTAAAAGGAAGTCTAACCCAGGAACCATTGATCTTCTCTTTAAGGAAACATTTTTTTTAAGTGAAACAGAAACAAGCAAACTGAAACAAAATTCTAAATGGGAAAACAAAAACAAACAAACAAAAAAACACGTCTTTCTGCTGGGGGAAAAAACAAATTCTGACCTACAGGTGCAATATGCTCCAGGTGAATTATTTTGAGACATGAACTACCACTCACATCTTGACAAAACAACTGGATTTCAAGTTAAAAACTGAAAGCTTTCCTGGGTGAGAACAGATAAAAATGCAGAAGTGTAAACTCAGGAATTTATTAATGAGCATCGGTACTGAGGGAACAACTATAAAATAAAACATTTTATACACACGCACATTTTTATTATAACATTTGGAAATGTTGACTCTAATAGGCATCCTTTTTTCACTTATGATGACCTCTTATTTGAGTTAGAAACAATATTGGTGGCTCCTAAATCACAGCTAAGCAGCGAAGAAAGCACAAACAATGCAGCAATTAATTCAACTATAACGATAAATAGGAAATATTTAAACGATTCTATTAAATAGAAAAAACACCAAGAAAAATGATGGCATGTTGTAAACTTCCAAAATCCCATTCCATAAAGAAAAAGAAGAGGCCGGGCACAGTGGCTCACCCCTACAATCCCAGCACTTTGGGAGGCCGAGGCAGGAGGATCATCTGAGGTCAGGAGTTCAAGCCCAGCCTGGCCAACATGGTGAAACCCTGTCTCTACTAAAAATATAAAAATTAGCCGGGTGTGATGGCAGGTGCTTGTAGTCCCAGCTCCTCAGGAGGCTGAGGCAGGGGAATTGCTTGAACCCAGGAGGCAGTTGCAGTGAGCTGAGATTGCGCCACTGCACTCCAGCCTGGGCGATGGAGCAAGACACTGACTCAAAAAAAAAAAA
>NW_012109252.1:1995990-1997097 GCF_000951045.1 Mandrillus leucophaeus
GAGGAAACAGGGAATAATGACATGGTTTTCCAGCCTGTTAGGAGTTGGGCTTAGCTGTTGTGTAGAAAATCAACAATGTCTGAACACATTAGCCTCTGAAAGACATTAGCAGTAAAGAGACACCCTCGGCCCTCGACAGTGAGCACATCTGTTGTCCTCAGACGTCTAAAGACTGTGGAAACCATAGAACCACGCAGCTCCAGCTCCCTAAGGCCACTGGTTAGTTTCCACCCATTTCCCACACCTGTAAATCCTGTGCCTCCATTTGGACATCAGTTACGGAATCACAGCATCCTTCTGTGCAAATGACCTCAGGTAGTCAGGCAAATCCTACACCACCTCCTACTAAGTGAATGGTTAGTTAACATTCAATAGGCAATACAAATATTGTTAGAGGACATCCAGAATAACTGAACTACCAGCCAGCAACATTTTCTTAGGTCTATTCACCACCTTAATAAATGCTAGAAACAGGCCAGGCACGGTGGCTCACGCCTGTAATCCGAGCACTTTGGGAGTCCGAGGCGGGCAGATCACAAGGTCAAGAGATCAATACCACCCTGGCCAACATGGTGAAACTCCATCTCTCCTAAAAATACAAAAATTAGCTGGACATGGTGGTAGTCACCTGTAATCTCAGCTACTCTGGAGGCTGAGGCAGGAGAATCACTTGAAACCGGAAGGCAGAGGTTGCAGTGAGCCAAGACAGCACTACTGCACTCCAGCCTGGGCAACAAGAGTGAAACTCTGTCTCAAAAAAAAAAAATCTACTGAAAATACAAAAATTATCCGGGCATGGGGCAGGCACTTGTAGTCTCAGCTACTCAGGAGGCTAAGGCAGGAGAATCACTTGAACCCAGGAGTTGGAGGTTGCAGTGAGCTGAGATTGAGCCATTGCACTCCAGCCTGGGCAACAGAGCAAAACTCCATCTCAAAAAAACAAAAAAACAAAAAAGCTAGAAAGAACAAAGGAAATCCAGTCCCACAGCTGCTGTATAAACCTTGATAAATATATTTTGTTTCAGAGATCAAATAAAATTTAAAAATCAGAGACTGCAAACAAATAACAGAAAACACAGAGAAATATCGGCTCCATGAAAACGTTCT
>NW_012109252.1:1998672-2015412 GCF_000951045.1 Mandrillus leucophaeus
CATCCATATCCTGAATGAGCTCTTTCTCTCTGACAGGATTTCAACATTTTCCCCACTTGCTGTTTTCCATGATGGGCATTTCCATGGGGACTCCTTATCTTGCATATTAGTCAATATCATCATTTAGGTAAATTTATAATCTGTAAATCTATTAATTTGTAGCTTGAGGATTTTGTGTTACAGTTAGAAAGACTTTCATACTACAACATTCTAAATTACTTTTCCTCTGACTTCTTCTAGCACTTCAATGTTTTTACTTATTTTACATCAAAACCATTAGCCCATTGGTAACATACTCTAGACCCGGTCTCGAGATGTGGCTTCACAGTTTCTCCAGATGGTTATGAAGTTCTCCTGTAAACCTCCACTTGTCACGATGAAACACCAGGGACCGCACCTCAAACCCTCCGTAAGCAACAGGAAACCAGAGCAGAACGGTGTTACATCCGCAGCCTTGCCTTGCTGTTATGCAGAAACAATGACACAACCTAAATCACCATTGCGAGGGCTTCTCTGATAAATCACAGTTCATGAAAACATGGAACATGATATCGCCATTAATACAAGAACTAGAAACCCATTATGGATTAAATTAGAAATATCCTTAAAATAAAGTGCTATGGGTTTTCCTGGCTTTGGGTGTTTGTTTGTTTTGAGATGAAGTCTCTCTCTGTCGCCCAAGTTGGAGTGCAGAGGCGCAATCACAGCTCACTGCAACCTTTGCCTGCTGAGTTCAAGTGATTCTCCTGCATCAGCCTCCAGGGTAGCTGGGATTACAGGCATGTGCCACCACGCCTGGCTAATTTTTGTATTTATTAGAGACAGGGTTTCACTACATTGGCCAGGCTGGTCTTGAACTCCTGACCTCGTGATCTACCTGCCTCAGCCTCCCAAAGTGCTGGGATTACAGGCATGAGCCACCACACCTGGCCAAGTGCTACGTTTTAAAAGCATGGTGCAGAATAGTGTGTGTATCACTGTACAATTTTGGTTAAAACAGTAAAACATTTATACATGTATATACACAGAAAAATAGATAATAGAGGAGATAGAGTAGATAGATAGATGATAGAGAGATGATAGATAGATAGACAGATAGATAAATAGATGATAGATAATCGATAGATAGATAGAGTCTTAAATCAGACAGCCTGGGTTCAAACCCCAATTATTTCTCTTACTAGTTGTGTGGCCTTGAGCATTGTCCATAAACTCCTGTGATTCAATTTCTTATCTTTAAAATGAAGAGTTATAAGCCCCAAGTCCCTTATTCACAGCTCTGAGAACTAAACATGGCTTTTTTGACCACTCAGTGGCAAAATCTTGCCTTTATGGACATAAAACTACCTTCTTCATTTATCTTACTGACTAGGAATTGTCATTCAGTTTCCTGCAAAAATATTCATGTCTTTAATTATGAGTGCTACCCCCGACTTTGTTGGGGTGTGGTATATGGCCCATTCATCAAAGGGAGTTCTGATTTCTAAAATATATCTGGCCCCTAAGTTCACAAAAGGGATGAGAACCTAATGTAGTTATTATGAGAATTAAGTAAGGTTAGACATTAAATTGCTTTGAACTGTGCATGGCACATTGTAAGTGTCCTGCGACGATTTGTTAAATGAATTGTGCGCACACACACCTGCAAGAATAGATTTAAAACGTCTTTCAAAGGCTACATTAGCTCTCTCTGGAAATGAAGAACAGGGAGAAGGTTTACTGTTTACTGTATTATATTATCGGTTTTTGAACAGCATGAGAGTATTTACCTTTTAAACAGCAAATTTAAGTCATCTCTGTCAAAAACTGGGTTGAAGAATATATGAATAGCTGGTACAATTGTGAGAGTAGGAAAAGTTCAAAGCTTTTAACCTTTGGGTTTGATTGTAGGCAGAAGGTAAGAGTAGGCGGAGCAGGCGTGGGACCTGTCAAAGGTGAAGGTTGCAGGCATTGGATTCCGTCTCAGCTGTAGGATGAGCACATGATCTCGAGCATTCTAAGAATCTGTAAGGAACCCAGTTTTGGCTACTGACCGGGTACACGGCCCACGTCACGGGAACGGAATGCCTCTCGGAGCCACTCCTGTCTCTTTCACGACCAGGAAACTGGAGAAGATGCAGTCAGCGCGAAACTGTGGGGTGCCCCATTACGCCTGGCTGCAGAGCCACCACGGGCCCAAGTCTCCTTCTCACGGGGTGCAGTGTAGAGCCCAGCCCAGCAGCAGCTGCCTCCCCTGCTGCCTAAGGAGTCAACGTGGTCTCTGAGCCTCCTGGTTTCTATGGCACAGAAAGCCAGGCTGTAGCAGGTCTGTGTGACTGGGGCCAAGTCGTGCACCCCGGCCACAGCCCCCACTCCCTGGAGTGCTCAGCATCATGCACATCCTCTGTTTAACCCCCACAAAACCAAGAAGCGACAGCCCACCTGCCCCAGCGTAACACACCTGTCCCTGCACAAACGGAGTCTCCCTCCCTCCCTCCTCAGCCACTGCCGTCTTCTCTGAGCCATTGTCCATGGTCACAAGGCCACCTGGACAGCGCGTCACCTGCGGGAGGAATTCAAAAACTCACCCCCAGCAGCACATCCAAACGCGCAGTAGGAAGGGAGGGATCACGGACCACAGCCCAGGTCCTGGCAGGAAACAGGTGTCCTCAGAGAAGGGGCTTAGGCAGGTGTGAGGATGGGCTCTGGGCAAAGCCATGGTGGAGGGGAGGGGTAAAGTGCATCCACTGAGTGGCAGAGCAGAGCCCGGCGTTAGGAACCAGGACTACCTGGGCAAGAGTGGCAAGGGAGACACAGACCCCACGAAAGGCTCCTGAGCAAAGCCACGCCCGTGCTTGGGAAATGCAGCACCGTCAACCCACAGCCGGAGCCAGAGAGCTGGGCATCCACGTCTGATCCTTTGCCCTCCCTCCCTCTTGGGTCCTGCCAGAGCCTTCGGGTGGCAGAACCTGTTAAGGACCAGACAACGTGGGGACCCGTCTGATGCCGTGTCAGGAGACCAGCCCTGCAGGACACAGAGCTCAGTGGGAGGAGGGAAGCCCAGGTCTGGCGGGACAGGAGAAGTGAGGATTTGGACACAGAAGTGTGGCAAGGGCACATGCACGTCACGGAAGAAAACACACGAGTTTGCTACAGTCATTGTTCCTGCTGCAAGTTCCCAGCTTAGAGCTGGTTTTTGACTTCTTACTTTTACCAGCTACGCCTCCTTTACCCTAATCCAGCGGCTCGGCTGGCAATTGTTACCTGCTCAGTGGGACTAAATCTCTCCTCTGGAGCCCTGGGAGGTGCGGCCTGAATGGAGTTGTTCATTGCTGTCCACCCTGGAGTTGACAGTGCTGCCAAGTATTCCAGAAAATCGTCTGGGATGATAAATGCTTCTTCCTGCCTGCAGAGTGGCGGAACGATCTCATTTTCAGCACCCCATTAATCAACTGACCCCCAGAACCCCACGACCAGTGGGACTGTGTAACTTTCCTGCACAGCACAGAACACATTGCAGAGCTGAGATCCAATCACACACAGGAAGATAGAAATGGCACGTCTGGGAGCCCTTGCTACATTGCTCTACTTTCCAACAACCAGCTTTTGATATTAATACCTACAAAATAGTGGAACTGATAAATTATTAGCATTGAATTACTGTACAATATTATCCTTCTTGGCAGCAAAGTTGGTCAAAAAAGAGAATATTGGATATGTGATCAGTCACTATGGTTGCTTTTAGAATGCTTCCAATTAATGAAACATAACTCGTACACCCACTGGCTCTGCACTCCTTTGAATACTTTGTTCATTTCAGAACCAACAGAGGGGATGGTGTAAATATAAAATAATTAGGTTTAGAGTGATTTAACAAATCATTATTTAAATGCTCTGCGATTTGTAGTCTAAAGTAACAATCAACAGAAAGACAACATCCAAAATTGTATAGACTGATACTATGCCATTCACAAGGGGGAAATGATAGCCACTGTGTTCATGTAATTTGTTTCATTTTTTTTGAATTGTGAGTATTAAGAAATGTACATCATCTAGATATCAGTTTAATGACACAAATTTCAGCTCAGGAGCTAGAATGCAAGTCCCCAAGGACATTTCTCTGGCTGCATATTTCTGAAGTTAATTTACAGTAGGTGCTGATTCTATTTTTCCTTCAGTTTTGATTGGCTTGTCTGCACATACTTGTGAATTTTTTCCTACTTGATACTGAATGTGGTTCTATTTCCCAAGCACCTTCGTGCCATCAGTCCAACATGATAAGTCGCCAGCAGGTTTGAATTTGGCGTCTGTGGAGAGATGAGCCACGACCACGGTGCCGAGCTGTGTCTGTCTTTGCTTATCCTCTTGTATGTCCCCTTTGCCCTTTTATTTATGTAATTTTTGAAGTTTGCTTCCTGTCTCTTCAGTCATTGTGGAGCAGGAAGAAGACTTCATAAGTAAGACAAGAATAAAATCAGGTCATCCACGTGAATAATTCCCGTGATTTTCTATCTGCATTCTTACTCACAAGCCCCACTTGATGAAATTGTGTGCATCATGGTCTAGAAAAAGGCATGCGTTTTCATTGAAATGAAAAATATCTCAAAGAACTAAGAATGAAGCAAAGATGCTTTCTCATACCTAATTCCAAAATTGACTGCGCTCCATCAAAAGCTATTCTGTGGGTTTATGTGTGGCTGTGAACGTAAACTCTTCCCTTTCATCCTCACCATCCCCTTTCTTCAAGATACCACTCGTAGCACGTACACATACATACACACACAAACACACATGCACACATATACACATGAATGCATGCACAGACACAAACACAACATGCACACACATAGACACAAACACACATGCACACATACATGTACACATGTACACAAACACATATGCACACATATACACATACACATACATACACACAAACACACATGCACACACACATGCACGCATGAACAGCACCATGCACACACTCTAACCTCCACAAAACTACAAAGCAACAGCCCACCCACCCACACAACATGCACACACAGACACAAACACATGCACACACATACATGTACATGTGTACACAAAACATACATGCACATATATACACATGCACACAGACATACATGCACACATAGGCACATGAACACATACACACAGACACATGTACATGTGTACACATATACATACATGCATACACACATACACACCTACATGTACATATGTACACACATACACGCACATTGTGTAACATGTGTACACACACATACAGCCCACACACAGACACACATACATGTACCTATGTACATAATACACATGCACACTTATATACACACATGCATACACACATACACATGCACAGAGACACACCTATACATATGCACACACATGCACACACATACACACACGTACATATGCACACAGGTACACACATGCACAGATATGTACACACATGCATACATACACATGCACACACACACACCTTTACATATGCACACACATATGCCCGTGCATACACATATGCAATATATATGTACACAATGCACGCATGCACACACATACCCACACTAGCACACACTCATACATATACACATGCATGCACACACACGCATATCACCTACACAGTTCACACACACACATATAAACACATATGTATGCACACACTCACACACTCCACCCAGGAGGATGGAGAAATGTCTACTCCCCATAGTATTAGAGAGTGTAAGAGCCAGGCCTAAGGAACTGGAATTGGAAAATAACCGTGAAGATCTTGTGAAAATATTCTCCAGTCGCCAAGGACAGCAGAGCCTTCACAGCACCCTCATTAAGCGCCTGCCTGAGGACAATTTTTATAGAGGTGTATTAAACTGTTTACGATTAAAATGGATCTTTGAAGTAATTAATAGTTTGCCCTGGTAATTTCATCACATTTTGCTGCCGGATGGCAATTATGATTTAGTTATGATCGCCTGATGAAGAACATACTAGATAATTCTTCAGATAATTTCCTTTTTATTCCTGATTAGGGAGCAAAGTTAGGAGAGATACAAGGTTATGGCTTTGCTGTAATCTAATTTTCCTACTTTGAAAATAGAAGTCTTTCCAGGCTTTAAAGTTTGCTAAGAGGAGACTCAGAAATGGTGACAGACGTCGCATCTGAACGGTGTCCTCCGTCATTTAGAACAATGACAGGTCCCGAGGACTCTCGGCACCGCAGGAAACTGGATGGCTTCTCTTTCATTAACGTGGAGACTCAGAAAATACAACAGATGGGGACGCAACAGATACTTCTCCCTGGATTTCCCTCCCTGAGATAGGAGGGGTTCAGAAATACAGAAGAAAAACTTACAATAATGAGAAAAGCAGGGGGATTCCCACTGTGGCCGAGGTCGCCGGCTAGGAATGCAGGCGGGCATGGAGGGGAGCTGACTCCGAGCGCACCTGCCACTCCCAGGTGAAGCTCACAGCCAGCCACGGGAAGCAGCGGAGCCTTCCCATTTCCCAGTCAGACTCAGCTCCTTGAATGCAGGGCCCCGCTTTACACCCCGACTGCGACTCAGAATTCCTGGTGCTCTGAGACAAGCCATGAGCATTAAATACCTGAGGAGTTGAATGTATGATAATAAATAGGATATTGGAACTGGAGTACCATGTCACATCTGGTTGGTTATTTTCCTTTTCTCCTTAAAAAAATCATCTCTTTGTGTGTTTGCAGCCCTTTCTTGACCACTTCTTTTCTTTTTCTTTTTCCGTTTTCTCAACTTTTCCCCTATTTGTCTTGAAGGAAAGGTGCGGGGTATCTGATTTTCCACGTCAGTACGACTCTGTTCATCACTGTGCGAGGCTCTGGCCTGGGGGCAGAGTGGACAGAGTACTCACCCCTCCCGGGCCGGCTGTCCATCACCTCCACCGAGTCCCGACTGCAGGCTGCCAGCCCAGATGTCCGATTTGCCACGGCGGAGAGCAGGCGCGCGTGGAGGAGGATGCATGAGGGAGGGAAAGTGGCTCCTCAGCCTCCAGCCATCACTCAGTGTCGCTCCCTGTTCTCACAGGCGCAGCCCTGGTACCTCGGCACGTGCCTTGAAAATTCAGATACTTTAATGTTCTCAGAGAATAGAGAGTGCATATTGAGAGAAACTCAGATATCATCGCATCGGAAACCACCTCTTCAGCTGAAAATTACTATGCGGGGTTGTAGTTAGGTATACTTGTGTTCTGGCTTGGAAAAATAAAAAGGACAGAACCAAGGCCAGATTCCACTCCAGATGAAGCGACTTGGTTCACGTCATGACAGGTGTCAGGAAGTCGCCTTCCTCTTCTCAGACACTCGGGTGGCATGACTGAACTTCAGATTATGTAAAACGCCTTTGGATTTTCCGAAGTTTTTAATGCATGTGTAGTGAGCCACATAATGGAAATCACCCATGTTCTATTACTACACCAGGCCGTAAGCCTTCGCCGGGTTACTGGAACAGCCACAGGGCAGAGCTGGAGGCTCAGACAATCCCCGCTGAAGGCGCGGAACCCAGCGCCCTCCGCTGATAAAGCAGCAGAGCCATCTAGATCCAGGAGGCAGAAATGGAAACCCCAGTTGGGTGAGGAAAAGCATCTAACAATTTCCGAGAAATTGCTGAAGGCGCGGAAACCAGCGTTCTCTACTAATAAAGCAGCAGAGCCATCTAGATCCAGGAGGCAGAAACGGGAAACCCCAGCTAGGTGAGGACAAGCATCTAACAATTTCCAAGAAATTGAAAGTAACATGAAGTAAAATTGTCCATTAGCAATAGCAAAGTCCTTTTCACAGGGCTTAAGAGTGCAACCTCAGCACTTTGCATATTGACGGCAGAGAGGAGAAAAACACCCCCGCGCTGTAAAACACAGGTGTTGGAAGGAAACGCCACTACAGGAGTCTGAGAAACGAAGGCAACCAGAGAAACAAGGCCGGGTGCAGGGGCTCACACCCGAAATCCCAGCACAAGAAACAGGGCCGGGCACAGGGACTCACACCCGAAATCCCAGCACAAGAAACAGGGCCGGGCACAGGGACTCACACACGAAATCCCAGCACAAGAAACAGGGCTGGGCACAGGGACTCACACCCCAAATCCCAGCGTGAGAAATAGGGCCGGGCACAGGGACTCACACCCGAAATCCCAGCACAAGAAACAGGGCCGGGTGCGGGGACTCACACCCCAAATCCCAGGGTAAGAAATAGGGCCAGGTGCCGTGGCTCATACCTGAAATCCATCGTGAGAAACAGGGCCAGGTGCAGGGACTCACACCCCAAATCTCAGCGTGAGAAATAGGGCCAGGCGTGGCAGCTCACACCCGAAATCCCAGCACAAGAAGCAGGGCCGGGTGCGGGGACTCGCACCCAAAATCCCAGCCTGAGAAATAGGGCCAGGTGTGGCGGCTCACGCCTGAAATCCATCGTGAGAAACAGGGCCAGGTGCAGAGGCTTACACTCGAAATCCCAGCGTGAGAAATAGGGCCAGGTGTGGCAGCTCAAACCTGAACTCCATTGTGAGAAACAGGGCCAGGTGCAGAGGCTCACACCCGAAATCCCAGCACAGGAAGGGCACAAAGGCAGGTGCCTGCAGTCCCAGCAACCTGGGAGGCTGAGGCAGAGGGATCACTTGAGCCCAAGAAGCCGAGGCTGCATTGAGCCAAGATTGTACCACTGCACTCCAGTCTGCATGACGAGTAAGACCCTGTCTCAAAAAAAAAAAAAAACTTAATTTAAAAAGTAAACAAACAAAGCAAACCCCAACTGATAAGCTCCTTGTGCAACCCCAGAGCCAGCCCAGCAGCCATGGAGGCTCAATGCTGGACACTGAGCCACTCGCCTGGCCACGTCCAACTCCAGTCCTCCTGGTGAGAAAGGGGAAGATCACGCAGTCTGTGGTCAGCACTGTGAACTCTGCTGCCATTACAGAGACCAAGGAGCAGGAAGAGGACACCAGTCACATCATCCCAGGCACCTCACCTTCGGCGCACTCACTTTTATATCCTAAGGCAAGTCCCTCAATGAGCCCGTGGTGTGCACCAAGATTTATGTACAAGGAAATTCCTAGACACACCATTTATAACAGAAAAGTAAAAAGGAACCTAAATGTCCAATGCCAGGGGATGAATTAAATGCCATCCAAAAATATTTCAGAAAATGAAACAAAAGCCAAAATAGAATGGCAAGTGAAAAAACTGACTACAGCACTTCATATTTGATAAAATGCTCTTGTGTTTGATGAACTAGAAGCAGGGTCCAACGACATCTGGTGGCGTCGGAGCCATAGACGAGGGGGGTCTGCAGCCTCCGCCTGGAGGAGACACGCCTGGTCTATGCTCCCGCTTCAATTAATCTGTGTTTTGGAAACCTAGTAATGTCAGGACGCGTGTTTTACTCGCCCTTTTCCCCATTCGGTTAGGGTGAGGGTGAGGCTCACTTGGCGCCCCTGGGTTCTCTGCAGCATTTAGCACTTGCCTGAAGCTGAGGTCTTTCAACTCACTTCCGATTCATTGTTCACTTGATGGCAATTGGGATGAAGAGGGAAGCAGGGCTGAGATCCTCCAATCTGGAAGTTCTACCAGCAGACAACCATAACGAGGCAGAGCGTGGGGAGCTGTGGGGAGGGTTAGATGTGTCAGCGCACGGCTTTTCTTAGGGAAAATGCAGGGAACATGACATAATGAACAGTGACAGCTCTCTTACCGCATTCGGGACATGGAGGTGCATTTTTCCACACTGTTTTACAGGATTCAACAAGCATCATTCATGAACCAAGAGCGACTTTCAACAAAGGATCCACAGAGGTGATGAGGCCCTGCAGGGGGTCTCCTTGCTTATTGAAAAGAGGTGACAGGCACAGTCTGTGCACCCCAGCTGCCTCCTTTGGGAAAGAAAAGCTGTCATGGCAGGGGCAGGAAACCTGGAGCTCCGGTAAGAAAATTCTCTGGAGGGATCCCCATTACACCTGCTCCGAACACGACATTCCCTCCCCAGAGGATGTCTCCGAGACAGCCGCACACAGAAGGGACTGTGGGAATCAATACACCACCCGATTTTTGTTTTGGGAGTAGCCAAGAGCACCGACAGCCCAGCTCTGGTCGAATCCGGGTTCTAGAGTAAGCCTCAGGCTCCAGGTCTAGACCAGTGTCATGGTTCATTTCAGGAGCCTTCTTGATGGGGCTGTGGGTGCCCAGACACTGGTCACACATTCTGGGTGTGTCTGTGAGGGGGTCTGTATGACAGTAACATTAGGATAGGGGTTCAGAGCCAGAGGGAGCCCCGCCACACTGTGAGTGGCCTCGTCCAATCCACTGTTGAACCCACTGAGGGCCTGAGCAGAACAGAAAGCTGCCCTCCCCCAGCAAGAGGGAGTTCCTGCTTGACACTGTGGCTGGGACACCAGGGCTTTTCTGCCTTTTGGTTTGAACTGAAGCATTGGCTCTTCCTGGGTCTGGCACCTGCTGGCCTTTGACTGGAACTCACACCTTCACCTCCGCGGTCTCCAGCCCATTAACTGCAGGTCTCGGGACGTGCCAATCTCTGTAATCAGGTGAGCCAATTCCTTGCAATAAATCTCTTTAGATATAGATATAAATACAGATACAGATACAGATGGGTGTAGATATAGGTGCAGGTAACAGGCATAGATATAGATACAGATAAGTATACATAATATAGATACAGATAACAGGCAGACAGGTATATATAACATAGATACAGATAACAGGCAGATAGGTGTACATAACATAGATACGGATAACAAGCAGATAGGTATATATAACCTAGATACAGATAACAGGCAGATAGGTACACATAACATAGATACAGATAACAGGCACATAGGTACCCATAACATAGATACAGATAACAGGCAGATAGGTACCCATAACATAGATACAGATAACAGGCAGATAGGTACACATAAGATAGGTACAGATAGGTATAGATATAGATACAGATACAGATAGGTATTGATACAGACACAGATAGATACATATACAGACAGTGTAGATATAGATACAAACAGATATAGATAAAGATAGATAGGTATAGATATAGATACAGATAGGCATAGAGACACAGATAGAAATAGATACAGATAGGTAAAGCTACAGACACAGGTAAAGATGCAGATAGCGATAGGTACAGATATAGTTAGACAGATAAGACATAGACACAGATAGGTCTAGATACAGACACAGATAGATATAGATATAGACAAACATAGGTGTAGATATAGACAAAGGTAGACATATAGATCCTATTGGTTCTGTTTCTCTGGGGAACGCTGACCAATAAAACAAGTCTTTTAAATTAAAGCCCAATCATAATCCTGGGATTTTGACCCATAGTTGGTGGTAAACTACACCCTCAGATTGTGAGTAGGGTGAGCAAACAGAGGCTGCCCAATTGTCCCCACACACATGAGGGCCACATGGTGCCCCCCACCAGCCTCAGTGGCTGCAGGAGCCTCTGACCCGTCCGGTAGGAGCTTCAGCCCTCCACAGAACATGCTGGTGATCGTTAATACTGAGTGTCAACTCGATTGGACTGAAGGATGCAAAGTATTGTCCTGAGTGTGTCTGTGAGCGTGTTGCCAAAGGAGATGAACATTTGAGTCAGTGGCTGGGAGAGGCAGACCCACCTGCAATCTGGGTGGACACCATCTAGTCAGCTGCCAGCACAGCCCGGATGAAAGCAGGCAGAGGAACGTGGAAGGAATAGACTGTCTGAATTTTCCGGCCTCCATCTTTCTCCCGTGCTGGATGCTTCCTGCCCTTGAACATCAGACTCCAAGTTCTTCAGCTTTTGGACTCTTGGACTCACACCAGTGGTTTGCCAGGGGCTCTCGGGCCTTTGGCCACAGACTGAAGGCTCAACTGCCGGCTTCCCTACTTCTAAGGTTTTGGGACTCGGACTGACTTCCAGCCTCCTCAGTGTGCAAACGGCCTATTGTGGGACCTCACTGAGTGATCACGAGTCAGTTCTCCTTAATAAACTTCCTTTCATGTATACATCTATCCTATTAGTCCTGTCCCTCTAGGGAACCCGGACTCATACAACACTTCAGCGGGACACCGACCAGGAGGCTGAGTGCTTCCTTCTCTCCTGGCCAGGGCAGTACCTGAGGAAAGCTTGAATTCAGGGGCCCAGTAAGAGCTACGGGGGTGGAAACAGGATCATGGCAGCAGATAAACAGGAGGCCAATGTCCGGTCTGCGCTGGCCGTGCAGCTAGACCAGAGAGGGTGGGGAACAGCGCCCAAGGCGGCCACTTCCCTACTGCCTGCTCTCGGCCATTGGTGTCAATCCGCCTTCCACGCAAAGGTCCTGTTGTCTTCTGCATATTACACATTTTATTCCTGGAACCCGTCCTCAAGGGTATAACTCCCACGGCCATGCAGAGGCTGGCGGGGCTGCGCTGTGTCAGGGCCTCCACGCCATCGTCAGCCTCTAGCCCCTCCATCAGGACCACCTCTGTGCCCAGCCATGCTTTCCATTCACCGCTAGGTCTCCCTCTACATGAGTTTTAAACATCTCCTCTCCCTAGGCTAGATTTTGATGCCTGAATCCATGAAGCCCTGTTCCATGAGGGCTATCAGGATCCTGGGCTCCTTTTGTTCAGTTCTCTTCCAGGATTTTACATTCAGGGTTAGGGCTTCAGAAATAACACCAGGGGCCAGTTTGAGCCCTCAGCATGAGCCAGATGGTGGAATGCCATATTGGAGACTCTAGTCTCATGGCCGTAGTTCACTACCTGCTGTAAGTTAGGAGAGGAAGGGTTACTGTGTTTTTCCACTAGGATTACCATCAAAAACGCTACCTGAAAAGTACCTACCAAAACAGTAATGCAGTTCCCACCTCTCATTCAGTATAAATAACACGGAAGAAGGTCTCGCACTGGGGTCTCTTTGATGCATATTCATTTCTAATTAAGATCTCAAAAAGGAACGGGAGAGGTTTAACGGCTGAAGCAGATTCAGCACACCAGAGCTGCTGCAGATTGTCTGCTCCAACCACGTCGTTCTATGGACCTGGTCTTTCAGGACCAGAAAGCTGAAGGAAGATTCCTGCAGTCACGAGAGAAATAATTGCAAAACCAGGACTCAGACCCAGGTCTCTCGACCTTTAGTCCAGTGCTGGAATGAGCATCTTTCCAAGGCCAGCGTGAAAATGTTCTCTCTCTGGATTCCTGCGCTCGACGAGCAGCGACAGGTGTTTTTCATTTTGACCATTTTTGTTCCTAAGCAAATAATTACCTATTAATCTTTCTTAACCAATTAAGCTATGGTTCTTCATTTCAAGGAATCTCATTAAAAGTAATGGCCTTTTCCTGCTGGAATTTAATCTTGTTTTCTTCATTAAAATGTTTATTTTTGTAGCACCTTCAAAAAGCCTGAAGCGGAAAGGGAATAGTTCTGATGGGACACGGGTGATTTGTGACTGTGTCATCGCCATTGTCGGTGTTATACCAATATCATTTTTATGAAATGGCATTTTTTCCATATTTTAGAAGTTGGGAAGCGTTATTGCCTCGTTTAAGAACTTTCAAGCTGTAGAATATGAAGCACTGTCTAGAACCTTTTTCCACCTTTATTTCTGGAAGTGCTTCTGGATTATCGGTGCTCCTAAGTGAGTGTGCAGCAGGAAAGGGGAAAGGTCTGTGTTTGGGCTCGGTGGAGGCATGAGGACGTGGTCCAGGGGCGCTGTCCCCACGTCTGAGATGCCGTGTCTTACATGAGGAGGCAGCGAGAGCAGAAGCCAGGGCTGATCATCCTGAGAGGCCTCGGTCAAGACTCAGGCTGTATGGTACTTTTCAGATCCTTTATTCTTCTCAGCAGCAGGTTATCTTCGTCAGATCAGAATTTGCTCAGAAGCACACGGGAAGGCCGTGAACCCACACTTGCTCTGGTTGAGTCAGGGCTTGGATGACCGAGACCACTCTCCTCACCACAGTTACCCATCCAGGGAAGACTCAAAGAGGGCTCTTCAGAAACCCCAGGACTCGCTGGAGCAGACTGAACATTCCAGATGTGATCAAACTGATTAATTTTGCAGATGAGGACAGTAAGGCTGAGAAAGTCCAGCCCACCCACCTGAACTCCTCAGTGTGCTCATGGCCGTGGCCAGAAACCCCGTGCCCCCGGCTGCCCTCGGCCTCAGGGCTGTTTCCATGCACACCAGGATTCTGATTGTGACGTCTGAATCCACGGGCTGAATCAGATTCCAGCACGTGTCTCCAGATCACGGTTCTTCTGTGGATGAGCTGTCAGCAGGGCTGACCCCAGGCACAGGTGCAGGGCCCCACCCACCCCCCAGCCAGGCCCTTAGCACCAGGCCCCATGGCCTGTCCCTACAACCCCCTCCCAGCTCTGCTGATGGAAAGCAAGTGTGGGTGGGGTTTTCCCAGCTGGAACAGCTCTATCAAAAGCTCGCTGAGGCCCCCGTCACTCAGAAGTGAGGCCCCGCAGCCTCCACTGCAGGAAAGGCACCGGAGAGGCCGGTGTGAGAGGCCTCAGGACTTTTCCAGCACTTTTCAGCAACAGAAACCTGGGAGTTTTATCCCAATAAAATCAGAGCTGGGAACGATGCCTGCCACACAGCTGCTCTAGGAAACTACCAGAACCTATCCTTAGCCCCACTGGCACGGACACAGCCTCCTCACAAGCTGAGTGTGCCTTTTCCAGGACTGGTGCCTGGAAGGGACTTTGTACTGTAGAATAATTTTTGAATTAAAAATACATAAAACTTCTATTGTCTCTTTTATGTCCTCAGTATATTAAAGAAATTGCTTACCCTATCAACCAAATGGTTCAGATTCATCACCAGTTAATATGAAATCTAGGAAACAGGTTGTAAAAGGTCAGTTAAGAGAAGAAAATGAATCAGAGAAAATGCACAAAACAACAAACCCCCGAAGATGTTCAGCTCAAACATAAACAGGTTAGTTCCATCACACAATTGCTGGAGTAACTCGTTTTTTAATAAAAGTAGGATCTATGTGTGATATATCATGTAGCAAATTGTTATTATAATCGAGTCATTTTTAAGCAGCCAAATAATTAATATAGTCCTACTCTTTTAATTGTTCCCTATATAGAAGATATTTTTCAGCGCACACAATGAAAAATAATAACCTGCTCTTAAAACTCAAGTGATTAAATGACCTGTAAGAGGACTAACATTTACCAGAGTTGGGTGATGCTTAACTCTCTGAGTGAAATGTACAAGCCTCATTAAAAATTAATGAAAAACTCAGTGATGTTATAATTCATTTCCCCTAAAGGGCTGTCACCCTCTTCCTCCCACCAGGAATTAGTGTCTGAAGTCTAAACTCTAGGCATTACAGTACAGTGTAACTGGTAATATCACCTAAGAACTGAGAGCTTTTTTCAGAAATAATCTTGTCTAAAATTAAAAATTGAATTCTTTTTCTGACTTAGAATTTTCCTTAAACTTGAATCAGTCTTCGTAATGTGGATGAACTGAAAGAACATCAGTCAACTTTTCCTTTAAATATCTGAGGATTTTTAACAGAAAAAAAATGGTTGCTTAGCAATTCAGTTAACAATAATTATAAGATGGCAGAAACAACGGCCAAACTTCCAGGTAAGAGAGCAAATGCTCTTCAAACACTTTAAAAGTTCTGATTTACATAAAAGCAATTAATATGTTAATTATAAACAAATCCCATTCATCTATTAATTCAAGCCTTATCCGCAGTTGAAGTTTAGCCTACTTCAACTTTCCGTGTGTGATAAAATCTATAAAAATGCTTCTCTACACTGTTCTGTATCCCAAATGTATGGTACCTCTTAATCATGATAATAGTAAATTTGAACATTAATTAGATAAGTGTTTGCTATACATCAGGCACTTCGTTAACTATCTGACTACAACCTTATGTGGTCTTTTATTCCACAAATAATGACCAAGTTCCTAACTCTGTTCTAAGTGCCAGTGATAAAACAGTGAGCACACCTAGTCCTGCCTTCACGGGGCTCAGAGGCTAGAAGGTTAGATGAAAGACAGGCACATGGGTAAATATGGAAATAAGCATGCTGTTAGGAGGTGGATGTGGTCCCATAAACAAGACACAATTATTGCCCCTGTTTACAATAAAGCAGCTGGTATTAAGGCAACTTGTTGGAGGAAACAGGGTTAAAAAGCCACAGATGAAGAATTGAATTAGCAGTTTGTCAAATTCTACAGCCAAACTCTTAATCACTGTACTTTGCTACTTGACCATGACTTGCACAGGGTAATACATACATATACACAAATGTGCATAATATATACACATAACATATATTTATATAATATACATTATGTGCATACACATATATACACACTGTGTGTGTGTGTGTGTGTGTCTGGGGTTGTTTCTATTAATTAGGATCAGTTACTCATTAACTCATTCAAAAACACGTATCAAGTGCCTGGCATGGGTCACACATTATAAACATAGAAATGAATCAATATGGACTTTGCCTGCTTGTGACTTATCTCAAGCAGACTTCACAGGCAGAAGGAAGTGAAAGGAGCTGGGCACATTCCTCAGCCCCGGGCTCAAAACTCCCTGAGCCTAGCACAAACACATCCCATCCTCCCATCCCACCACCATATATCTCTCAAACTCCCTGAGCCCAGTATAAACACCACCTGGAAAGTCTCCGATAAGGGAACAGCCGTTCAAGGTTACTGAAAGCGCAGGAGCCAAAAGAATTTCTTTGTTCCCCTGCAACTTTCGGGCTATAAA
>NW_012109252.1:2016147-2022873 GCF_000951045.1 Mandrillus leucophaeus
AAAAAAAAAAAAAAAGCCTGTTGCCATCTTTTCTCTAAAGCTACCAAGTTGACTATCTTAAAAGCATGCCTCAATTCACATTCGAAATCTTAACCAAGCCCTGTCCTATGCGGGCCTGCGATGTTTTCAGGTCTAAGTGAAGATTATTTGGGGGTACTTTTTTTACTTATCCTCTCAGCGCCATTGCCTGCTAACGATCATTTTTAGAACCGGCGTAGTTTCCAAACAGACTTTAAATTCTCCACCCACCCCAGCCAGGAGCTCTAATCCGCCCCTCCTCCTCCCAGGCTTTCTGCAGCCCCACTTCATCTCCTGAGATGTTTTCTCAGTGCCGCATTTTTAAAGCAAGGAACATCCTTCTTATTTTAATCTCCCTTCCTCCCACTTCTTTACTTGCACTGCTTGGATAAATAACTTCAACTTGGACAGAATGATAAACATGGATCAAAAACAACAAAGGAAGCAAATTACTTCCCACCTACAATGCAGCATAATAGAACTAATCATCTCCAGACATCCACCTGATTTACAGGTGCAAAAAATGTCCGCCTCAGGATGTGTTTAATTCCAGAACATGTACTGGGAACACTGAATATAAAAGTAATTAACTAGGTGTCTAGTTGTTTTAATAATGTCATTTGAAATGCAGCCACCCCTGCAGGCTGTGGGGGGCGGGGTAAATGAGCAGTGGTGTGATCTGGAGGGAATATGGTGAGTTTTCAAAATCTCATCTCATGTGATTGTGGCCTCAGCTGGGATCAGAGCTCCCACACTGCAGAATGCTGACGAACAGGCAGCCTGGACCAGAGGGCTAAGCTACCACACCATCACACAGAATGAAATTCATTAGCTTTCTTTTCTATCTTTCCATAACCTGGGTGTGAACAACTTTTGCATATTAAAATGACACAGTTTTTCCCCCCAAATGCCCCTGAATCTTGACTTAGATAGCACATGCCCCTGACTTCAGAACAGCCAATACAAGCATTACAGCCCACAGCAAACTGTTGGGCTGTGAAGCTTATACTGGCTGCTCTGAAGTGGAACTGTGAATCAATTGAAACTTTTTTCTTCATAAATTACCCAGTCTCAGGTAGTTCTTTCTGGCAGTGTGAGAACGGACTAATACATTACACAACTGTTATACTTGCTTTGTTTCAGGTGAGGAAAATGAGGCTTACAAGAGTAAATAACCTGCCCAGCATAAACTACCTACTAGGGCCAAGCCAAGAGGTGAACATCAGTTTGACTCCAAAGCCCATGTACTATTGTTTGGAAACAAAGCAACACATCAGTCAAATCAGTGCTGTGAATACAACAGGCACTCATTAAATGCCTATTGTGTGAAAACATTCATTTACTCTATAGTTTGGGGTGAATGAAATTGCTAAAGCGAGAACAATAGAAGCAGGAGAATCACTTGAATCCGGAGGCGGAGGCTGCAGTGAGCGGAGATCTCACCACTGCACTCCAGCCTGGGTGACTGGGCGACAGAGTGAGACTGTTAAAAAAAAAAAAAGAAGAACAATACAAGCCAACATTATTAAATGTATTTACGGATAAAGTAGCAGACCTAGATAAAGAAATAATTTTGTAGAGACAAATAACAGTGGCTCTCCATCTGTAAACCTCCAGATGCATATGTGAGGTTGTTATAACTTGCATTAAGTACCACTGAAGGGAGGAACTCAAAGTCCATTGCCTTTTATTTTTTTCAATGAGTCTTTGAAAATGCAAGCTGCACACAAAAGCCGAACAACTGAAAGGCGTTGTGTAGTCTCAAGTCTCATCGCCCGGAGCATTTACACAGAGAGAAGACCAGATCTCCTCCCGATGACCCGGCTTCATTGCCCCCAATGACCACTGTGCAGAAAGGAAAACTGGCTTCACCCCAGCAATTGTTCCATGCAGCAGCCAAGGGTGCCTCAGGCCTTCGGAAGCGCCCCCTGCTCTGCCTCCCTGACTTGAGACCCTGGAGACATCTTGCTTAGTTATAAGGCTTTTCCTTCTCCTGGAAACCCATGGGCTTAGTCACATGAGCAATTTGAGTCTTACAGGCAAACACCGAACACCACGAGGAACGTGCGAGAGCAACGCTTCTCCGTGAACACAGTGGAGGAAAGCTCTTTATGCAAACTACAACACTGAACTAATTCATCTGTCAGCCAAAACGTTTCCATGTATCCCCATCAAATGAAAACGGTAGGTGAACAGTTCCGTTCCGAAAGCTTCCGGGTTAGAGAAGGAGCTACACAGCACGGGCCGTTGCTTGTGGCTCGCAGCTGGAGAAAGAGGAGGGCAGAGCCCCACACGCAGCACCAGAGACACGCTGCAAACCTCCACCCAGGTGACAGACGCCGGCCATTCACACGTCCGTTGACTCCCCATCCCTGACTCCTCACTTCGCGGCAGCTGAGAAGACAGCAGCTTTCTTCTCCGAGCTTCTACTTGTAGTTTTACTTGACTGTGTCTTCTGAATTACAGTTCAGTAGTCCCATGATTTTGAAACTTCCCCATGCCCTTAGCTCTTTATTCCTGCACTTTTCTTCTTTATCTGTTGTATTTCTTTAGATGTGCTCCTCATCACACCCAGGATAGTATACGGAATAATCCAAAAACCAACCTGACACTTATCTTTGAGTTTCTGGAATAAACACTTTAGTATAAATCATTGTTTCCAAGATGCGCTTCCGTGATCACCACTTTAGCCAAAAGTTAGTTGCCATATTTCTCTTCTTTCAAATTAAATATTTTATCAAGATGATACATTCACGTATTCTTAAGTCAACTAGAACTATTTGGCTCATACTAATCACAAAAAAGACCCTCCTTCTCACTTAGATTCTTAGAAGCAGACACTCTAAACTCTCCACCTGCTATTAAAGGTATAAGAAAGTTGTATTAGTGCCCTTGCAGGAATAAATGCGGCCACTCTCCATTACTCATGCTAGTGGGAATATAAATAACTCGGGAAAATGAAATCCATTGGGTTCAGGAGCTTTCTTCCCCCATTTACTTCAATCTTTCCACCCTGCAAGCATTTGACAAGCACCAGTAACAAGCGGCAAAACGGACCGGCTGATTCCATCTTCTCTCCATCCTTTCCAGCACATGGCTCAGGTGCAGAGGACATGGGGGCATTTGGAGGCGTCGCCTCCCTCCATGCCTTGTCATCCACTTTGGAATGCTCCATGTCCTCTGCACCTAAGCCACCACCTGGAGACCCCACCTGCACCTGGACACGCCACCACCTCCATATTTCTTTTTAAGAAACTTGCTATGAAAGCCCCTTCCTCACCCTGTCTCTTTGTCCTCATCCTCTTGACTGACTCATTAAGTGGTCTGCATGAGCGCTTAGGCCTCGCCCATGTAGAAAAGTATATTTTAAACCTTTTTTGAAAACCTGGCTTTACCCTCACACTTTCTATCCTTCTCATGACATTTGAATGAGAAGGAAAAAATAATAGTACAGAGGGTCATTGCCCTTTATGGAATCGGATTACGGAATTTACTACCTAAGAGACCCTGGGGAAGTTACTGAACTTCTCAAAGCTGCCTTTGCCTTATCAATAAAATGGGGATTGAATGTCATGTGCTTCCCGGGTTACTGTGGAAACTAAATGAGATTGCATGTGTGATTACTCAGTACGGTCCTAGCAGTGTACTGTGTGACCAATAAATAAAGTGAGGACCTTTGGCTTCTGCAGTCAGAAGTTCAACAATAGGCCGGACACGGTGGCTCACGCCTGCAATCCCAGCACTTTGAGAGGCCGAGATGGGCAGATCACCCAAAGTCAGGAGTTCGAGACCAGCCTGACCAACATGGTGAAACCCTGTCTCTACTCAAAATACAAAAATTAGCTGGGTGTGGTGGTGCATGCCTGTAATCCCAGTCACTTGAGAGGCTGAGGCAGGAGCATTGCTTGAACCCGGGAGGCAGAGGTTGCAGTGAGTCGAGATGGCACCACTGCACTCCAGTCTGGGCAACAAGAGTGAAACTCAGTCTAAAAAAAAAAAAAAACTTCAACAATAACCCCACTTCTGTCTTGGCATTTATTCAGTTCCTCTTTGTAGCTTTTGACGATCATGACTGTCTTCTTACTCATTTCTGTCTCGTAGCACATACCACACCAATCACAGAATAAGAAAATCTGAATTTAAATTAAAAAACTCACTACTATTTTTAAATTTAAAGTTTTAAAGCAGAGCTAAATCCTACTTCAACTTCAAACAAGATACATGGAAGTGTTAGCACAGGACTGAAACAGACTCACAACAAAAGGCCAAGGATGAAAATACAGAGCTTTGAAAACCAAGTGTATTTAGGGTACATGGCTTAGAAGGCAAGGAGTCTACATTAAAATATTGCAGAAGCACCGGGCGCAGGGGCTCATGCCTGTAATCCCTGCACACTGGGAGGTCAAGGTGGGCAGATCACAAGGTCAGGAGATTGAGACCATCCTGGCTAACACAGTGAAACCCCGTCTCTACTAAAAATACAAAAATTAGCCAGGCGTGGTGTCGGGCACCTGTTGTCCCAGCTACTCAGGAGGCTGAGGCAGGAGAATGGCGTGAACCCAGGAGGCAGAGGTTGCAGTGAGCTCAGATCGTGCAACTACACTCCAGCGAGACTCCGTCTAAAAATATATATATATATATGTGTGTGTGTGTATATATATATAAAAATATGTGTGTGTGTATATATATATATTGCTGAAGCACAGGCAGAAGAAACATTTCAACAAGAGGCACAGTAAAATCCTCATCACCAGACAAAACAAGGCATTAAAGGGTGAGACTTCCAGACACAGTGGTGCTGAGATATGGCCAGTTTTGTACGATGTGTTTGCCATGTAATGAGAGATTTTATGGAAAGAAAAATAATAATAAGCAAGCTGTCTTCATCCCAATGCCACTCCCAAACGCAGCCCTTTTGGTGCCAATCTTTCTAATAGATTTTAAATCCAGCTCGTGCATGTCCACACAGTTGCAATGACTGCAGAAGGACTGTTCCAGTTGGGGGATTTTCCGAGCATCCTGCCTCTTCCCTCTTTTCCCTGTTTGTGATTTGCTTGCTCATTAGCACGAGTTTGAAAGGATGGAGAGATGGAATCAGCCAGTCAATTCTATTGCTTGTTAGTGGTGCTTGTCAAACGCTGGTTGGGTGGAAAGGTTGAAATCAATGAGGGAAGAGAGCTTCTGAGTTCAATGGATTTCATTTTCCCAAGTCACCCCTGCTTCCATTAGCATGGATCATTAAGAGTGGCTGCATTTGCTCCTATGTAATCAGATAATCTGTAGGGAAATGGAAGTTGGATTCCTATATGTCTCTATGTTAGATGCTTAGAAAGGAGCATCTGCAGATACTCTGCATTGCTTAATTTTGAGCAAACCGCAAGTGGAAATGAGAAGCACTAATGAAGATATTTGTTAGTTCATTATGGGGAAAACTCAGTTATCAGGGAATTGAAAGCAGGCAATTTTCCTGGTCTCAGGGAAGAGCACAGGAGAAAGCAAAATGCATTTAGAATCTAACTAAAGAAACATTAAAAGCATAAATGAAGTATGAGATTCATTTACAGCCTATTCAATAACAGTTAATGTCAGGAATCCAAATTTCAGCCCCTTGCAGGAATCACGCGGAGACCGATGATGCCATACGTCAGAGAACTTGGTAAATTAGACGCTCTGCTGTGTGAAATCAGCTCTGCACCTGAGAAGCAGCCCGGGTTATTTTACACATACTGTCATCACACATGGGAGTCACGGGACCTGCGCTCTGTCCTCCGTGCCCAGGCAGGTGGCATGGTGCCCTGAACACAGCGATCGTTCCCAGGCCTGCAGTCCCTCCTGGGAGGTGTGAGACTTGCTGCCCACTGGACTCAGCCCTTCACAATCCTGGCCTCAGGCGGATGCAATCCCTGTTCCTCCCGGGTACCTTATCAATCAGAGTAAAATGACTCTGAGTGTCCGTCCTGTGGATGCACCTTCAAGGCCTTCACACCACATGCATGGATGTGGCCTGCCCACCAGGCCCCTGGAACTCAGACCTTGCGTTGTTGATGGACAGCCCAGTTCAGAGAAAACTAGACACGAATTGAATATATGGTGTTATGCAATTTGACTCAGAAAAGCATCCCCACATCATCTCATTTTCATCATCACACTGTGACACGATTCTCCTCCGTGAAGCCCGAAGGCAGAGCAGGGAGCGATTGAATTTTTGTGTCCTTAACCGGGCTCAGAACAGACCCTGATGGGGTGGATCAGAACACGCTGGTTGCAAGAATAAAGGAGACTTGCTGGTCTTGGTGCCCTTCTCAGCAACACAAGCTTACGTGTGACTTACGGAGTTTTCAAATAGGCTCCTGGGATAGGGACAAAGGCATTTAGAGGAACATGAAACCAAAATTGGCAAGGACAAATGTTTGGCCTGACGGTCCTGTCTCCCTTGCTCTGCGATTGCACAACTATTTCATTCGCAGGGGGCTCGTCCACGCCCATACACACCGTGCTTGAGACTCATCTTCCTCTTGAGTCCACACCTCCATGCGATACAAAGAAAAACACGCAGGACACCAATTCCTGGCATCTGACTCCTCGGGCATCAGTGAGATTTCTGCCTGTTTTAGTCCCAGGCGTGGACTACACACAGAGCATCCTTCTTCCTCCCCTGCGCCTCTCCAAGAAGGTATGGGACCCAACTGCACATGGCTTTGCATGGAT
>NW_012109252.1:2023893-2024817 GCF_000951045.1 Mandrillus leucophaeus
GCCCACGAAGCCGGGAGCGCTTTGCCTCCCCCACCCGGAGCCACAGCTTGCAGAGCAGCCCCTGCCAGATGCCGGCGCCCGCGCTTCTCAGGCTGCTGCTGTGCCCACGCGATGTCCGAAGCCACGGCCGACGCCGGGTGCCTTCACTTCCCCACGTGTGTCCCTGATAACCTCTGAATTTCTTCCTCACGTGCAAGAATGAATTAAGGCATAATTTTAGAGTGGGCAGGAAACTCAGAGACTGTGTCACCCAATCCCCTCACGTTAAAGCTGGAGAGGACACGACCCAGAGACACAAGGCACGTGTCCCCAAACCACACAACAGATCAATGTCACCATTGATGCTGACATCCAGTCCTCCCGGCCCCATGATTATTTCTGCCACCCCAGGCTGACTCAATTCAGCTGCACAAAATGTAGGCTATATAAAAATCTGTGATAATCTATAGAACGTGCTTTCTCGTGGAAGAAAGGTAGCCTGCCCTTCCCCGCGTGCCATGGAGAAGGCACCTGCCCAGCTCCCAAACTCACACGTACGAAGGTCCTCATCACCCAAACCAGCAGAGCCAGCGGCAGGCCAATAAGGAAGGCTGTCCTGCAACAAAAAAAGGACCCTGATGGCTTCAGCTCACTCACTCATCCGCCAAACCTCTGAGTGCCTTTTCCATGCCTAACGTTGTTCTGATTTGGGGGAATGGAGTGCGGATCGAAAAAGATTACACCAGCTGCCTCCACTATTTAACAATAACAACAGCTGCCAGCGATTTAGAAAATACACAGTTGGGGGCCCAGCACAGTGGCTCACACCTGTAATCCCAGCACTTTGGGAGGCCGAGGCAATTGGATCACGAGGTCAGGAGATCGAGACCATCCTGGCTAACACGGTGAAACCCTGTCTCTACTAAAAATACAAAACATTAGCCA
>NW_012109252.1:2025705-2026578 GCF_000951045.1 Mandrillus leucophaeus
CCCCAAAGCTGCCTCACTGCCCATCCCAGCTGCAACCCAGGCAGGTGTGGGAAAAACACCATCGTCTCTGTATCCCCACTCCCAGCGCTTCCCCGGAAAGCAAGCGGACTTTCTAGAATCTGTGAGTCAGCACATAACACTCTGTTTCTGGAGCAGAGCACGGAAGTGGGGAAGGAGCGTGGCCTGTTGCCTGCACAAGTGTCACGACAGTGGGCAGGAGACGCACGGCCTGGAAAGCCACATGCACCTTTGGTGCTCACTCTCTAGAAGGTGTTCTTTTCATCCTAGGGAAAGGACCCACTTCTCTTTGCCTCAACTGAATCCCGGGAGAAAAGAAAGAGAAATCCACAGAAGCCACTTATGTCTCTTATTCTTTCAGACTTTCATTGTTTCCTAGCCAACCTTGTCACAGACCTTCAGTGGTGTCCTTATGAAGCTTCCATTACACGTCCTGATCAGCTCCTTCCTGTACTAGGAGACCTATGACTTCAGGGAACTTTCCAGGACTTTACTCCCACACAAATAACGTTTTTCTCCTTTTGCTTGTTTCTTTCAATATGACTTTCCTAATCACATCAACCTCACCAAGACAACCACTCCTCACTGTTTTCGAACTAGAGCACCGTTTAAAACACTCACCTCTGCAGTCCAAAAGTCAGTTACGCAAAAGCCTCCCGAGAATCCAAACTCCCCCACCTCTCCGGGAGTCTGTTTCCCATGTGGCAACCCTGGACACTGGACCAAGGCTTGTCCTAACCCCCAGCCTCCACCAAACCATGCCCAACCCTGGACACTGGACCAAGGCTTGTCCTAACTCCCGGCCTCCACCAAACCATGCCCAACCCTGGACACTGGACCAAGGCTTGTCCTAAC
>NW_012109252.1:2026628-2084545 GCF_000951045.1 Mandrillus leucophaeus
AGGCAGGTGTGGGAAAAACACCATCGTCTCTGTATCCCCACTCCCAGCGCTTCCCCGGAAAGCAAGCGGACTTTCTAGAATCTGTGAGTCAGCACGTAACACTCTGTTTCTGGAGCAGAGCACGGAAGTGGGGAAGGAGCGTGGCCTGTTGCCTGCGCAAGTGTCACGACAGTGGGCAGGAGACGCACGGCCTGGAAAGCCACAGCCACCTTTGGTGCTCACTCTCTAGAAGGTGTTGTTTTTCGTCCTAGGGAAAGGACCCACTTCTCTTTGCCTCAACTGAATCCCGGGGGAAAAGAAAGAGAAATCCACAGAAGCCACTTATGTCTCTTTTTCTTCCAGACTTTCATTGTTTCCTAGCCAACCTTGTCACAGACCTTCAGTGGTGTCCTTATGAAGCTTCTGTTACTCGTCCTGATCAGCTCCTTCCTGTACTAGGAGACCTATGACTTCAGGGAACTTTCCAGGACTTTACTCCCACACAAATAACGTTTTTCTCCTTTTGCTTGTTTCTTTCAATATGACTTTCCTAATCACATCAACCTCAGCAAGACAACCACTCCTCACTGTTCTCGAACTAGAGCACCGTTTAAAACACTCACCTCTGTGGTCCAAAAGTCAGTTACGCAAAAGCCTCCCGAGAACCCAAAAGAAAACTCCCCCACCTCTCCGGGAGTCTGTTTCCCATGTGGCAACCCTGGACACTGGACCAAGGCTTGTCCTAACCCCCGGCCTCCACCAAACCATGCCCAACCCTGGACACTGGACCAAGGCTTGTCCTAACTCCCAGCCTCCACCAAACCATGCCCAACCCTGGACACTGAACCAAGGCTTGTCGTAACCCCCAGCCTCCACCAAACCATGCCCAACCTGTGGTCCTTGGGGACACTGGAAAATGGACTGCCCCCAATGGGGAACCTTCCTTGTTCAGGTGCGGCTTATGATGAAGCCCCCCAACCATCACAGGAGGAAATCTTGTCACTGCCGGTGCTGACCACGGAGGACTGAGCGTGCCCAGGATCCTTTGCCCCCACGTCCAGTAAGTCCACGGAACCCAGGGTAACTGGGACAGTATCTGGTAACAGGCCCTGGCGAGAGATGAACAGTTTTTAACTTCTGGCTTCTTCAAACTCCCTTGGAAAGGAGGAGTGGGAAAGATCAGGTCTTTTTAGGTTGCGTGTTGTCTGTGTGACTTGGTGGAGTCTTAATTACAACATGCAAGTGTGTTGCAATGAAAAACATACAAGGGGACGCGTTTATTTGCTTAAAATTCTTATCAATAAAACATACTGGAAATGTTTGCATTTCCATAATTGATCAGCTGGTGCATTAATGTCAAATTAAAATAAATGCCTTTTACTTGATTTTTTGATAAACTTTAAACAGCAATCCGGAGCTGACGAGTGATGTTAAAATCCACAAAGTCCTGAGACAGGGTTCAGAGTCACAGGGTTTTATCCATGAAGCACACTGGGGATGTTTCCATTTCCAGAATTGATGAGCTCACTGATGATTCTCAAATTAAATAAAAGCCTTCAAACTGATGCATAAAAAGTCTCGAAAACGTGAACGGCAAAAAAGGTGATTCCAAAATCAGCAGCAGCAGCATGAGCACAGAGCACATGCATGGGACTGTTACAAGGAGTCGCCAAACCCTTCGTATTAGGACAAAAGGGGGCTTCACAGAGCCTCCTCGTTTACTACGTGGAGTCAGAGCCACTCCGTGCAGTTGCGTGAGCCGCCCAGGACTCCTAACCATGCTGGGGAGAGCAGCCCGGAAAGCAGGAGCAGGCTGTGTGCGGGGATCCCCGCCTGAACCCCAGCTCTGGCACCCCAGCTCTGGGTCTGAATCCAGCCGAAGTTTCTCCCTGGCACAGCGGTGATGGTGACGCCTCCCTCACAAGATTGTTGGGAGGGTTACCTGCAACGGAGCATGCAAACGCCTCCACTGCAAGGGTTTAAACCTATGAAAACCCCAAAACAAGACGAAAATAAAACCAGTAAGATGCACACATGCCTACGTGTACATAAGGTATATGTGCACATATGCAACTATCACACTGGTAATACCATGAACGTATAAAGAGTGAGTCCACTTCTGCAGGAAAATATTAATATTGGCCAGACATTGTGACTCACACTGTGGGAGGCTGAGGCGGACGGATCGTTTGAGCCCAGGAGTTCAAGACCAGCCTGGGCAATATAACAAGGCTCTGTCTCTACTAAAAATATAAAAACTTAGTTGGGCATGGTGGTACCTGTAGTTCCATTGCTGGAGCCTGGGAGGCAGAGGTCTCAGTGAGCCGAGATCACAGCACTGCACTCCAGCCTGGGCAACAGAGGGAGACCCTGTCAAGAAAGAAAGAGAGAGAGAAAGAGAGAGAGATAGAGAGAAAGAAAGAAAGGAAGGAAGGAAGGAAGGAAGGAAGGAGAGAGAAGGGAAGGAAGGAAAGGAAAGAAAGGAAGGAAAGAAAAGAAGGAAGGAAGGAAGAAGGGAAGGAAGGAAAGGAAGGAAGGGAAGGAAGGAAGGAAAGGAAGGAAAGAAAAGAAGGAAGGAAGGAAGGCTTGTCCTAACTCCCGGCCTCCACCAAACCATGCCCAACCCTGGACACTGGACCAAGGCTTGTCCTAACGCCCGGCATCCACCAAACCATGCCCAACCTGTGGTCCTTGGGGACACTGGAAAATGGACTGCCCTCAATGGGGAACCTTCCTTGTTCAGGTGCGGCTCATGATGAAGCCCCCCAACCATCACAGGAGGAAATCTGGTCACTGCCGGCGCTGACCATGGAGGACTGAGCATGCCCGGGATCCTTCGCCCCCACGTCCAGTGAGTCCACGGAACCCAGGGTAACTGGGACGGAGTCTGGTAATAGGCCCTGGCGAGAGATGAACAGTTTTTAACTTCCGGCTTCTTCAAACTTCCTCGGAAAGGAGGAGTGGGAAAGATCAGGTCTTTTTAGGTTGCGTGTTGTCTGTGTGACTTGGCAGAGTCTTAATTGCAATATGCAAGTGTGTGGCAATGAAAAACATTCAAAGGGATGCTTTTATTTGCTTAAAATTCTGGAAACGTTTGCATTTCCATAATTGATCAGCGGGTGCATTAATGTCAAATTAAATAAATGCCTTTTATTGATTTTTTTATAAACTTTAAACAGCAAGCCGGAGCTGATGAGTGATGTTAAAATCCACAAAGTCCTGAGACAGGGTTCAGAGTCACAGGGTTTTATCCATGAAGTACACTGGGGATGTTTCCATTTCCAGAACTGATGAGCTCACTGATGATTCTCAAATTAAATAAAAGCCTTCAAACTGATGCATAAAAAGTCTCGAAAACGTGAACTGCAAAAAGAGTGATTCCAAAATCAGCAGCAGCAGCATGAGCACAGAGCACATGCATGGGACTGTTACAAGGAGTCGCCGAACCCTTCGTATTCGGACAAAGGGGGGCTTCACGGAGCCTCCTTGTTTACTACGTGGAGTCAGAGCCACTCCGTGCAGTTGCGTGAGCAGCCAGGACTCCTAACCATGCTGGGGAGAGCAGCCCAGAAAGCAGGAGCAGGCTGTGTGCGGGGATCCCCGCCTGAACCCCAGCTCTGCCACCCCAGCTCTGGGCCTGAATCCAACCGAAGTTTCTCCCTGGCACAGCGGTGATGGTGATGCCTCCCTCACAGGATTGTTGGGAGGGTTACCTGCAATGGAGCATGCAAACGCCTCCACTGCAAGGGTTTAAACCTATGAAAACCCCAAAACAAGACGAAAATAAAACCAGTAAGACGCACACATGCCTATGTATACATAAGGTATATGTGCACATATGCAACTATCACACTGGTAATACCATGAAGGTATAAAGAGTGAGTCCACTTCTGCAGGAAAATATTAATATTGGCCAGACATTGTGACTCACACTGTGGGAGGCTGAGGCGGGTGGATCGTTTGAGCCCAGGAGTTCAAGACCAGCCTGGGCAATATAACAAGGCTCTGTCTCTACTAAAAATACAAAAACTTAGTTGGGCATGGTGGTACCTGTAGTTCCATTGCTGGAGCCTGGGAGGCAGAGGTCTCAGTGAGCCGAGATCACAGCACTGCACTCCAGCCTGGGCAACAGAGGGAGACCCTGTCAAGAAAGAAAGAGAGAGAGAAAGAGAGAGAGATAGAGAGAAAAAGAGGAAGGAAGGAAGGAAGGAAGGAAGGAAGGAAGGAAGGAAGGAAGGAGAGAAGGGAAGGAAGGAAAGGAAGGAAGGAAAGGAAAGAAAGGAAGGAAAGAAAAGAAGGAAGGAAGGAGGGAAGGAAGGGAAGGAAGGAAGGAAAGGAAGGAAAGAAAAGAAGGAAGGAAGGAAAGAAGGAAGGAAGGAAGGAGAAAATATTAATATCATAAAGTAGTATGCAAAATTGATACCCAAGGACATTTACTTTAGCATTTTTATGATAAAACGCCAAGAACAACCCAAATGCCCAAGAGTAGAGGAAGCGTCAAGAAATAGACACATATTACTCATAGGAAGGGACACTGTGATAGCTCCTGTGAGAGTGTTGTCTCTGGGTACAACTGATAACGCTCACAGTCCTCACACACTGAAGCGGACGGCGTGGAAATCACCCCTGCAATTCTGCACAGGCTCATGTACACACGGAGGAAAGACTCCAAGAACTTCAACTCTTCATATTCACTTTCAAAATGTTTGCTGTTGTGGCTGTTTTGGTTTTTTTATTTAAGTTTTAAGGTCAGGGGTACATGTGCAGGTTTGTTTCACAGGTAAACTCACACCAAGGGAGTTTGTTGTACAGATTATTTCAGCACCCAGGTATTAAGCCCAGTACCCATGATTTTTTCTGATCCTCTCCCTCCTCCCGCCCTCCACCCTCCATGGGCCCCAGCGTCGGTTGTTCCCCTCTGGAGGTTGGAAGGTGGAAGGAGGGAGAGTAGCAGAAAAAAATAATTATTGGGTAGCGAGCTTAATACGTGGGTGATGAAATCATCTGTGCAACAAACTCTTACGACGTGATTTTGACTATATGACAAACCTGCACATGTAGCCCTGAACTTAAAAGTTAAAAATTTTCTTTCTTTTTTTAGACGGAGTCTTACTCTGTTGCCCAGGCTAGAATGCAATGGTGCTATCTCAGCTCATGGCAACCTCCACCTTCCCAGTTCAAGGGATTCTCCTGCCTCAGTCTCCCGAGTAGCTGGGATTACAGGTGCCCACCACCACCACGTCCAGCTAATTTTTGTATCTGTAGTAGAGACAGGGTTTCACCATATTGGCCAGGCCGTTCTCAAACTCCTGACCTCAGGTGATCTGCCTGCCTCAGCCTCCCAAAGTGCTGGGATTACAGGCGTAAGCCACTGCACCCAGGCAAAAAGTAATTACCTACAGGAAAAAAGTAGTGTAGAGGGACCAAGAATCATGGTGAGCCATATAAAGATAATAATAATAATAGTGTTTCTGTTATTCAAAATAGAATGGTGTTGACCTTACACAAAACAGAGGGAATGCCACATTACAAATCACAACTTCAGTCATTTTGGACCTGTAAAATCATGTTGCCTTTATCATCTCTTATTCATTAAAAGCACTTGTGAGGACTTAACTGTACATTTTAAAGTAACTCAGTACAACTGGATTGTAACACAAAGGATAAACGCTCAAAGGGCTGGATACCTCATTCTCCACGATGTGCTTATTTCATATTTCATGCCTGCATCCAAACATCTCATGTACCCCATAAATATATACACCTACAATGTGCCTACAAAAATTAAAAATAATTTTAAAATAAAGACAATGGATTCCACTGCAGCAGCACACACACAAAGCATTTGTGGCTTCTCTCAGTGTTCACATTTGCTCTGCAACGGGAACGTCTGTGCAGGAAAGACAGAGCCCCCGCCCCGGGCGTGCCCAACCTCGCGAAGGAGGGTCAACTTCGAAGGAACAACCTTCCGAAAGAGCTCTTTCCCTCTCAAGGCTGCAGAAAGGACATATTCTGCCTGATTGTGCCAATTTTTATTTTACAGAGTAGAGAAATTCTAAATTAACATATTTTTACTAGAAAGTGTCAGTATTGCTGGGGAACGGATAAAGTCCTCACATACAACAGTTCACACATGGAAGTTTGAGATTGTGGAACCACTTGTTAGCATCGTATTGGGTCCTCAAAATGACATTAAAATGTAGATTTAAAAGGATTTACTACGCTCACTTTATACAAAACTAGTAAAATAAAATTATTTAAGTGGGAAAATAATTACCCCTAATTGCAATATGATACTATTTTTCAATATATTAATTGGGAGATCTTTTTGCACTGATGATTCAAATCTGTTCATTTCTATCTAAATTTTTATTTATTCATTTATTTATTTTGAGACGGAGTCTCACTCTGTCGCCCAGGCTGGAGTGCAGTGGCGCAATCTCAGCTCACTGCAAGCTCCGCCTCCCGGGTTCCCGCCATTCTCCTGCCTCAGCCTCCCGAGTAGCTGGGACTACAGGCGCCCGTCACCACGCCTGGCTAATTTTTTTGAATTTTTAGTACAGACAGGGTTTCACCGTATTAGCCAGGATGGTCTCGATCTCCTGACCTCATGATCAACCTGCCTCAGCCTCCCAAAGTGCTGGGATTACAGGCATGAGCCACCATGCCCAGCCCATTTCTAACTGAATTTTAAAGGGCTCCTAATATTATTACCTGATCTTTTTATTTAAAATGTTTAAACAACTTGCTGCTTCTCTAGCATCTAGAATCTACACTATCACATAGAACAGAGATACAGATTCAGGGTATACGGCATGATAAAATCTGCATTTTTTAGAGATTTAGGTCATTCCACAGCTAAGTCAGTAGCCTGAGTCCCTGTCCTTCATCCTCTGGGGTCCCTTCCCTGCCGGGCGCAGGGTTCTAGTGGCAGGTCCTCACTCAGTGGGACCTTTCTCAGCATCTCAGACAGAAGGACTGTCTGGAATTACAGGGCACGCACAATTGTCTGTCTTGCTAGGAAGTCTCATCTGTTCTTATGAAAGCTGTCCAATTAGTCTTTAGTTGAATCATAACTGGATTTATAACCTTTTCCATCTATTGCCATTTGGGAGTGGATATCTTCACCAAGTGATTTTTTTCCCTCTCTATTTAATACCGAGGTTACTTACTGGATAAGCAAAGGAGATATTATTGATGAAATGCTCTCGTAGTACATCAGCTTGAGTCTGTCAGCTCAATCAATAATTTATGCCCGAGGGCCAAATAAAAAGAGGGAAATTTTCAAGTTTTTATTGACGATCAAACTCCAGACTGTCAGCTTCTCCTGATATAAATCTATTTTAATTTCAGTTTCTTCTGAGTCACTTAGCTTCCCAACTACTGTACTTAAAGTAAAAAGGGGCTATAAGAGGGCATATTGGTGAAATACAGTATAAATAATTCAAAAACCTAAAAGCCATGGGCCTCAGGTAGGAAACACACCCACCATATTTTCTGCTCAGCCGATGACCTCCTGTTCATCCGTTGTCACTAGCAAAAAGCATATTTATTCTCTGGTTGACCAAGGGAAGTCAGTGAAGTCTTTGACGTAGGAACAGAGAATACGTGTGGCAGCCCTGAACCAGATCTGTGGTTTCTACCTTATGCTACTCTCGAGTTAACCAAGCAAGATAAACACCTGCTTTCAGGACACATGGGTGCATCAGGATTACTTAATGCATACTTGACTATAGAAAACAGAAATAGGGGCCGGGTGTGGTGGCTCATGCCTGTAATTCCAGCACTTTGGGAGGCCAAGGTGGGCGGATCACTTGAAGTTGGGAGTTTGAGACCAGCCTGGCCAACATGGTGAAACTCTGTCTCTACTAAAAATACAAAAAATTAGCCAGGCGTGGTGGCGGGCGCCTGTAGTCCCAGCTACTTGGGAGGCTGAGGCCGGAGAATCACTTGAACCTGGGAAGCAGAGACTGCAGTGAGATGAGATTGCACCACTGCACTCCAGCCCTGGAGACAGAGTAAGACTCTGTCTCAAAGAAAAGAAAAAAGGAAAAAAAGGAAAAAAAAAAGTAAAGAAAAGAAAGAAAAGAAAAAGAAAAAGAGAAAAAGAAAAGAAGAAAAGAAAAGAAAAAAAGAAAAGAGGAATCAGTCAATAGTCCATGAACAGGATGAATACACCCATGTTGTGCTGTCTTCAGCGACAGGAAATCTCGGAAGGAGAGTTGATCTTTGCCATTCATGGTGGCTGTGCTGAGTAAGTGACTCCCTGAGTAAACTGAGAAGGTACTGATCAAACCCAACCCTTTCAAGGTAGACAAAACATGACACCCTTCAAAGTCAGAAAGAGTCACCAGACGCCATATAATGTACGTGCGTCCATTCAGTCAGCACAGTTAGTACTTGCCAAGTTCCAGGGACTCTACAGAGCCTCTATGAACAGAAGCAAACAATGTCTCCCCACTTTGGGGATCTTTCAGTCTAATGAGAATTTGATGTAAAGTAAAACTTCAAATAGGGATTTGAAATGGTTCTCAATTTAAGGTGTGATATAATAATTTTCATTCACAACACAAGGGCTTTTGTGAGAAATATAGACACTATTGTCTGGGAATTTTGTTTTCTACTAAGAATAGCTGGTCATCCAGCAGCTCACGCCCACCAGGTGGGGGTACAAAATTCAGTCTCGAATTATCCATGATCTCCGGGAAAATTTTCCACAATTCTTTGACTTTGCTCAGGCTCTCCTCCTAGACAACAATTCTCCCTCCAATTCAACTTCCCACCCATTTGGAGGCTGAGCCACCCTGGGAACCTCTTCTAGGAGGCCCTCTCAGGTGTCTTGGAGGGATGCACTTCTCCCCTCTCCACATCTGTGCCAGGCTCTGTCACAGTCAGCTGTGCACACACGGGAAGCCACTGTGCTCACTGGTGACATGAATGCACTGCCTTCCTCAGTGGCTGGGATGGGGCTTGTTCATGGGCCTAGGCCCCAGCAAACAAAACAATAGCTGGCTCAAGTCCATGCTTCATGGATGTTTTTAAAGGAATTAAATGGTGATGACATTTAAAGCAGGGGTCCTGAACCCCCGGGCCATGGCCTGTTAGGAACCCAGACACACAGCAGGAGGTGAGTGGCAGTCCAGCAAGTGAGCCAGCGAAGCTTCATCTGCTCCCCACTGCTCACAGTACCGCCTGAGCTCCGCCTCCTGTCACATCACTGGTGGCATTAGATTCTCCTGGGAGCTCGAACCCTGTTGTGAACTATGCATGCGAGGGATCTGGGTGGTACGCTCCTTATGAGAATCTAACTAATGCCTGATGACCTGCGCTGTCTCCCATCAGCCTGAGATGGGACCCTCTAGATGAAGGAAAGCAGGCTCCGGCGCCCACTGACTCCACAGGATGGTGAGTTGTGTAATTAGTTCATTATCTGTTACAATGTAATAATAATAGAAATAAAGTGCACAGTACATGTAAATGCACTGGAGTCATCCTGAAGCCATCCCCTCACCCCGTCCATGGAAAAATTGTCTTGCACGGGTTCCTAGTGCCAAAAAGGTTGGGGACCACTGATTTAAGGCATCAGGGAACTGTATGGTTAAGGTGTGAGTTAAATTATCACCCACGGGGCAAGTTAGTGATCATTTTACCAGTGGAAAGCTAAGCAGTTGGCTATGGTTCCCTCCCACACACTGTTACAGGGGAGCGGGGACACCATCGGGTAGAAATCCCACCTCCCCACAAGGTTCAGCCATCCTCAGAGGCCTCCCCGTGCCCCGCAGGGAGCCCAGGGCTTTGCCCCACCATCCTAGGCCTCATCTGAGCCCAGCTTTGACCCCTGTCCTCCTCCGCCTTTAGTGAGGCTGATGAAGCACCCCTGACATTCAGCCATTCGAGAGCCTTCCATGGATTCTTCTAGAAGGAGGAGCGGGATCTGATCAGCTATTCTCTTCCTACATCTCTCATCAAATCCTTGGTCCTACAAACTGATAAGGAACTCCTCCAAGACATACGTCCCTGAAGAGAAGGAAGAAACCCTGGTTACACACGATGAGATTTGGTTCCTCTCAGGTTATCTTGACCACCCGGGGATGTTCAGCCCCATAGCTAACTGGCTCAAGGAAGGCATTGAAGGGCAGGAGGAGACTTTTGGGGGTCTCCTGAAAGGCTCGATAAAACCCTTTACAGTAGCCCAGGAACCTGAGTCATCGCGGGCCTTCGTGTTGACAGTACAGGCACGTCTGAGTCCTCTGGCTCTGGAATGACTTCAGTTCGTTCGTCTAACCACCCCGCTCATGGACATCGACCTGACTGAGGACCCCTTAATCCACATAAATCCTGGCAAGCACAGGACCTTTGCAATAATTTTTCCCAGTCGTGGACATAACTTACAAGCACTGCTGAATGTGGGCCTACTTGGCTCCACACAATAATAAATTTAAGTCATAAAATCCAAAACATATGCCAATACAGGACTCAAATATAAATAGCTAGCAGACTTTATCCTGAAAGATAGTTTCAGTATAATTTTATAACATTGCAAGCAAGGAAGTCATTACTTTACCCTAAATTCTTTTAGAGAAAGTGAGACCTCCTCCCAAGAGGAACATGAATTTGGCCCCAATGAATTCTAACTCAAAGTATAATTGCATTTGGTGACTTGATCTCACCTTCATAATCGAACCTCACATGATTGAAAAGATTGACTAAGACTGTGAAACTTGAGTAAGAATGTAGGCACCCCATAAGCAGCCTGTCATTTCTCAGAGAAGAAATTAAGGATTCCAGTGACTTCCAAGGTGATGGAGACAGTGACAGGCCAGAGCTGTCTCTCTCTCTCCTGTAAACTTCTCCTTCTCCTTAAAATAACCGGTGAGTGCTATGACTGTCATCTAAGACCACTCTTAAGAAGCAGAGGTGGCCAGATGCGGTGGTTCACACCTGTAATCCCAGCACTTTGGGAGGCTGAGGTGGGCAGATCATGAGGTCAAGAGATTCAGATTGCATGCACCTGTAGTCCCAGCCACTTGGGAGGCTGAAGCAGGAGAATTGCTTGAACCTGGGAGGTGGAGGTTGCAGTGAGCAGAGATTGCACCACTCCAGCCTGGATGATAGAGCAAGACTCCATCTCAAAAAAAAAAAAAAAGAAAAAAGAAGAAGAAGCAGCAGCATGACATTAGTGCAGGTACGGTGATCCTGATTAGCTCTCATTGTATCATTTAATCTGCATGATTGTTTGCATATTATACTTCATGTTTGTGTGATTTTCTCATTTGACTTTTTCATACATCCAATGAAACATAGAGCTACATAAGACAATTTTCTTCTCGTGACTGACAAAGGTGATATAAAATTATTTGGGGTTTTCTCAAATTCACATGACTAGCTGGTGATGAGGTTGGGATGAGAAGCCTGGGACCCAGGTTCTTTCCCCATGTCCTCACCATTACCCACTAGGGACCAGTGGGTTGGGAGGTCTCAGCAAGGTGTGAAAAATAACCTTCTTATTACAAGGACTATTAGGCACCCAAGCCCATGCCTGTGAGAAACAGTGTAACTGGATCATTTGAAGATTTCTTTTTCCAAGATGATTCGATTATTATTTTCACTAAGAGTGAGCTGGGAGGTGGAACTTGACTCCAGAGGTAGGGCTTGGACAATGGACCAGATTGAGGACTAGCTAAAACACAGCCCCTGGGGCAAAAGCAGCTTTTGATCAGACACGCCCGCCAGTGTGCCATGTCAGTGTAATGGGGAGGCTGCGCCTGAGTGAGGCAGGGAGTGTGTAGAGAAGGAGGGTGTTGATAACGGGGGCTGTGCCTGAGTGAGGCAGGTAGTGTGCAGAGAAGGAGGGCTCAATTTTGCTGTGAAACTAAAACTACTCTATACATAAAGTCTTTTAAATAAATAACACATGCATGGAAAGTGGACAAGCTATATATATACACACACATACACACACACACATACATATACATATATATTATGTATATACAAAACTCTATGAATTATTGTCAAATGAACACAGTAACGTAGCTACCATCCCCATCAGGAAACGAACCTCTAGGAAGCTCTCAAGGGCTGTCTTTGCTGGGACCTCACAGTGTCCTTTCTCCATCCTATTAGCCTCTGTGTCCAGCTCTGATCCTGGAAACTGTGTTAGACCAGGGCAGCTGGGGTCAGCAACAGGCACCCAGGAGGAAACAGGCTCAAGCTAAGGAGGCCAGAAAAATGCCACCTCTGAAGGAAAAGACTCTCCCATAACAAGAGCCTCAGGCATGTTTGTAGACCAAAAAAAAAAAAAAAAAAAAAAGCTATTTACGAGCAGGGAGGATAATTCTATCACCCCTCGCACTATTCCACAGAGGCGGCTGCAGTCATAGAACATGGCAATTTTTCTAGGTGATGGGGGAATTCCATGGCCTTAAGTCAGACTTGATATTCAAGTTGGTATTTACCAATTATAATGTTGCAACGTGTAATGCTAGATGAAAAATTATAACATATGTGCAACTCCAGAGAGACCCAAATCCAGGTAGCCTCATTAATCTGCCAAATGAGGGGAGGGTGCGATCTTCGTGGTCTGCAGTGTTATCCCAAAAGTGCCTGTGCGTTCATGAAGTTTTGAAAAAATCCATGCGGCAAAGCTCAGTCAGGTGTCTCACGGCCACTCTGGTATTAAATGTACATTTGTTTATCAGCACGAAGCAGACTTTAATCCCCCTTCATGGCCAGAAGCAATCCCAGCTGACATCTAAATAAAATGTTCAGTTCTAAACCTGTTGAGGTTACTGTCTTAGGGGGTTCACATTCCTCACCTGCCCCATCAGCCACGTGTGTAGAAAAGCATGTCTGTGCAGAACCCGCCATTGCCCTTTGGGAGAAGGAAGAACTGAGACCGGACGAGGGAGCCCACACTCGTGGTTGGACAGGCGTCCTTGGATTCCAAGCAGCAGAGTTAGGAACATGCACTGCCCCACTCAGAAGAGCATGGCTTAGGGACTCAGGGCCCTCAGCCCAACAGCTGCACAGGGAGCTCCTTCCTCAGGGACCCCTCTTCCACTCCCTGGAAACATCGGAAGAGTTAACCCCAAGGTCTTTTGGCTTCTGAGGCCAAGGCTGTGTAACTAGTTAGTAGGGACCCAGCATCTGAGTCTGATCTGCCTTTGCAGTAGGATGATCCGATCTGCCTTTGCAGTAGGATGATCTGATCTGCCTTTGCAGTAGGATGAGTCCATAGCAACAGAGGTCAGCTTCAGCTAACGTGGTGTGTGTGTGGCTGTAGATACCCCGGTAAGACCACCTTTGTTTCAGGAACAAGCAGCTCTTGTTAAGGAATCCCCTGTGCCTTCCCTCCTATGCCAGTCACCCCCCAAAAACCCCTGCAAGACACCTGCAGAGTTTCTTGCTCTGAAAACCTAACCCCACTGACATCATCACTGTCACCTCTGTGCTCTGGGGTTAAGCAGCATGGCAGCAGGATGACCTGACCTCCCTACCACCAGGAGATTCAGGCCCCCTACCTAACAAACCCACCAGTCAGATGCAGGGCAGGTCAGACATGCAGAAAGACGATTTTCCACCTGCAGCTGAGCTCACCTGGAGCCAGCCCACGGCAGACACTCCGTTCACATTGGCCATCCAAGTTTTAGGTGGGAATTTAGATAGTTTCCAAAATGTATGACATAGTGGCTGTTATGCTTCCATGGCAGCCTTTGAAAGCTCCATATCACTAAGTAAATTACCTGTTAGCTCGGCCTTGTTTTAACGAGCCAAAGGGTAGATTGAGAGAACCAAAGAAATCAGTCAACGTTTTCATCAACTTGTCAGAAATTCCCTCTGTTAGTCAGAATTATATCAAAGGAACTAGAGACCCCAGTTTCTCTATGGTTAGAATTAGAATTGAATTAGCTAAATCGCCACGTTTATTACTCAAAATTGTTTCAGTTTAAATCAAAGAAGAGATGAATGTGTTCAGGTAACATATTACAGATCTAATACATGAGAACAGTGACTTCAGACAATGCTGAGGGGTGATGAAGAACATAAAAAGAGTATTCAGTGATGTAGTAGGGGCCTGGCAGAGCCTCCTCCCTTATTCATATTTGATACATTTATGAGAACAAAAAAAAATTATACTGTTCAAGGGCTACCGAGTATTTAGGCATACGTTGGGAGAGGCGCAATTATCTTGCTTCCCAGGGTAATGTGACAGTGTTATAATCCCATTTCACAAAGGAAAAAGGTAGCCTGATTGACAAGGTGATTTTCATGTTACCACGAGGCAGGAAACCCCAGGGCCGGGCTGTAACTTCTGTCCTCAGAGCCGCCAAGCAAAAGCGTTGTGCGGTGATGCTTGCCGCCAGAACAGACATGATTGCTTGGAAATTGAGGTCACACCTGCTGAAACTGCCAGTGGATGTTCGACCTGCAAGCAGTGTCATTAGAGCAGGAGGAAGCATGAAAGCTGGAAAGCCGGTTCATGCTCAGTTTGGGCACAAACCTGACCGGGAAAAGCTCACCGGCTCTGAAAGTCCACTCAGCCCTTCGTCAAAGGAGAACATGAATGTTCGTTGCCAGATAAAATCGTTGCTCATTCGTAGGTTTCAGTTTTGAAAATTCATGTTGAGTAGCATTGTGTCACTGAGGTCGGCACTGACTGACCTGATGTCCTAGGCACTAGGGCTGCTGATTCCCCAGGAGTCCTGTGAGGCAGGGGAGAAGAGAGTCTTCGTTCCCGTCACAGAGTAAGGAATCGGCGTCTCAGAGATGCTAAGTGATTTTTTCAACATACAAGACACCAGTCGAATGTGCTGAGGTGGAAACCAGGAGAGCCCGGCCACCCCAGGGCCAGCGTGTGCTGAGACTTTCCCTCGGAGCTGCCCGCGGCCGGGCACTGAGGGGAGCTCACTGGAGCGACAGAGGCTCACGCAGACACGGGACTGCTGGGTGCAGGGTCTGAGCTGACCTCGGAAGGTGGAAACATGATCGTGGCCCCTGTTAAACCAGGGAGGACGGAAGCACCTCCGAGGGCTGGGTGATAAGAAAAACGCTAGCAGAATTCCAGCTCACAGCAGGTCCCTGGGGCCTGCACACCCAGATCCCAGCCTGTGGGATCAAGATCCTTGCAGTGCAGTAACCACTACGTGGGGGCCCTGCTGCCACCATGGAGAGGCTGAACAGGAATGTTCTGAAACGACCTCCTGCCCATGCCAGCTCTTGGCCAACTCATCAAATCAAAAACAATATCCCATTCCCAGGAGCTGGGGGACTGGGGCTGAGGAACCTGCACAAAGACCCAGAGCAGAGGTCGGCAAACACGTTTTGTTCAGGGACAGACAGTAAATGCTTCAGGTGTTGCAGATCACAAGTGCCGCTTTCGATGCCTGAAAGCAGCCACGGAATATGGTAAATGAATGTGCTAGGCTGGGCTCAAACAGAACCCCATTTACCAAAACAGGCAGAGGGCTGGACCTGGCCCTACAGGCTGTAGATTTTGGACCCTTGACCTGAAGGGTGCAGGGTGGTGGTCGCTGTCCCATCCCACTGGACTCGCTGGGACCAGCTGGATCCAGAAGGACTGCAGACCACCACAGGTGTGACCAGGTAGCAGCAGCCCAACCGTGGCTCCTGTAGAGATAATAACGCTGCAGGTGTGTGGTCTGTGACCACCAAAGGGGTTGGTGAGTCCTTTCCCATTCCAAACAGGAGAGGGGATGAGAAACGCCGTGTTCCCCTGGAACGCACAGCGGAGTTCATTCGCAGCTTTGCCTCAGGGCTACCCTTCCTGTCCAGCCCTCTTTAACGCTGACCTGATCAGTGCAACAGAAATGCGATGTGAGCCATAGGTCTCATTTTAACTTCTCCAGGAGCCACATTTTAAAAAGGAACAAGTCAGATGAATAATTCTCATGATACAGTTCATTGAGCTCAGTATATCTAAGATATCATTCCAATGTGCGATCATTATTTTAAAAATACTGTATATTCTCACGTACCTCTCAGTGTAGACCAGCTGTGCCCCAAGTACTCAGCAGTGACAACCATTTCGGACAGTGTCATTGTAGTCAGGAGGGATCTGGGCCCCAGGACACGGCCTAGGTCACCACACTGACCCACACATTGAGGACGCCCCGCTGATCAGATGGGACCTGCACGCTGTAGGCCTCGCCGACACCCAGTGTGCTGAGGAGGGGTGGACAGGCGTCTTTAGGACTCAGTTTCCTCCTCCATAGAATGACAATAACAATAACACCAGGCCACGGGTCACCGGGAAAATTAAATGTCTTATTGTGTCTAGTGCCTGGTACATTTCAAGTGGTCGTAAGTTCCTTTTATTCTGAAATGTGTGAAACGACAAGTTGATGAAAGGAAAAGCAATTTACCAATAAACAAAGGAAAAAAATTCTGAGCCTTGAGCACTTTCAACTAACCCAGACTTCTTTTGTCCCACCTTTAAGGTGAGGTGAAAAGAAAAACACAAGGTGGGTCTGTGTTTTCAGACTCGCTGGTGACATGTAAGCTTCATGTTTGCACAGCTGTAATTTCTCATTCATGATGCTGGTGCTGAGCTGTTCCCACCTGCACGAAAATACCTTTCGCTCTCTTCGGCAAGCCCAGTGTCCCCGCCGACAGCCTTCAGGGCTCCACAAGCCCATCTTCGGGGGATTGGCCCAAGCAGGCCTTGTCTGCGTACCTCCAAACGAGGATTACCCTGAAATTGAAAACACCAGGAAACACTGCGGAACCTACAAAAGCCTCTTAATCAATTAAAGCATGAGAGAGAGGGAGAGCAACCTTGGTCTGAAGTGAAAGAAACGCCAGGGCACCCACCCCCTTCAGCCTCTGCAAACCTCTGTACTAACGTTCTCTGCGCGGCACCAATAAAGCAATCAGGCATCTCAGGACTTCAGCAACAGCACACGATGAATTAACAACCTGAACATCTGGCCATCTGCAGACATGACAGGAAAATATAATGCTGAGGCCAGGTCTCCTAGACATGTCTATTTTATCATAAACATCCAAACTTATGTCTTTCTTTCTCTGATTAACTGTGAGAGCTCAATTTCTGAGGTCTCTGAGAGAGACCAAGTCCAAGGGCAAGATCACAGGAATGGAAAATCCGAAGAGAGATTGCAATATAAAATAAAAAGCATAAATGGGATACTTTGAATTCAGTTAATAAAAATTGTATTTCTGAAACGTGAGTCTTAAACTCTAATATTAAATACAAATTGATTTACTTATGCAAATGATGGGTGAACATTTTTGGCAGGCATGCACATACGACAAGTAAATTTAAAAATAAAAATATTATGATGTCACTTTTTTCTACAGAACAAATAAGCGTGAATTTTCTTTGGCATTACATTGAAAAGAGCATTGACCTTCCAGCTAGATTCAAATCGCCCAACGATGTCTCTTTGTTTGGGTGTGGCGCGTTGCAGACATCACCTACGGGCATGCAAGTCTGCTGTTTGAGGAGCTTCCGGCTTCTACCCAGGGTGCAGAAAGCTGGAAGGAACATTGCTCCTTCTCAAACAAAAAGAATAAAGCTGGAAAACTATACAATTGCAACTTGCTTGAATCAGAGGAGAGTTGAGGTTTCAGGGCAACACACTAGCCCAAATTCTGAGGAAAGACAGGCCCCTACAGCACAGACGACACACACACCGGCTAAACATCAAGGGAACGGGAAGAGGGGCACAGAAAGGCCCACCCTGCTTGTGAAGTGTTTTGAAGAGGAAAAGCTCCGAGAGGACAATGACAGCAAATCTGTCCATCTCTCCGAGTTGGAAGATTGCACCCTCTGAAAAAGGAAAGGAGGAAGACACCAAGCCTTCCATTGCAAGCACTTTTATTTTATGCATAGAAGATGCCAGACACTATTACCCCATTGCTTCATTTCACAAATCTTACCCAGATTCAATTTTAAAAACTGCTAGGGATGGTGCATAAACAGCTTAAAGACAGACATAGCAGCAGATGAGGATGAGAATGTGGGAAGCTGGAACCCAGGTCTTTGGACTTCGTCTGAGTCACCCGGAAGGAACGTTGCCTTGCACAGTGAAGATGGATTGGCCCTAAAGAGCAGGACGAGGGGGTCCGTAGTCTTCCACTGCATATGCCGGACGGCTTTCTGTAAAGCAGTGGCACAGTGAAAGCGATGACTGACAAGGGGAGACCCATTCTTACTCGTCGTCTCTAGACACAAGGGCCGAGGAGCAGGCCTGCCGCTGGAGTCAGCCACACCTGCTGAGGGGTGCACACACAGCGGCTGAGGGGCCCATGGCCAGGGCATCAGCCACAGCTCAGCAGAAGCGATGAGGACGCTTGATAACTTCGCTCCTGTCTTTCACTGCCCTCCACGTGGAAAATGATTTCATCTTTCTAAAACTGGGCAATCGAGAATGTCTGGCTGTGTTTGGTCCTATCCTTAAAGAACCTCACAATCTAATTTGGAGAACATTTCGTATTTTAAGTATATTTCTTATAGCACACAGCATGGGTCTAGCCCACAGTGGGGGCTCAATCCATTTTTTTAGTTGGATTCAAAAAAAAAAAAAAAAACTTCATTTTCTCCGTCAACCTAGCTTCCCAATATACTACTTCAATATTTCATTGCAAAAATAGGCTATAAATATGAAAGGAAGTGGTACCATTGAGAATATTTTTTAAAAATTTTGATAGGTAATTTATTGTTATTTCTGTAAATAACAGATGTGATGCTGTTCAAATGTGGTTGCAATGATGGCCTACCTGTCACAGGGTGTGATTTGTGAGGCTATAATCTGTCCCACCTATGAATCATGCAGTGTGATTTTTCTCGCACACTGTCCTCAGCTCCATGCTCCAAAAAAGCGCATAAATATCAAAGGAGTGAATGCATTTAAGCAAGTGTGTTGTGATCGAGCTTAAACATACGCATATCCATGATGGAAAATAATAAACAAAAGAGAAAAGATAAACATATCGATAAAAGATGCAGAGGGGCCAGGCACGGTGGCTCATGCCTGTAATCTCAGCACATTGGGAGGCTGAGGCAGGAAGATCACTTGAGGTCATGAGTTCGAGACCAACCTGGCCAACATGGTGAAACCCTGTCTCTACTAAAAATACAAAATAAAAAATTAGCAGGATGTGGTGGCGGGCGACTGCAATCCCAGCTACTCGGAAGGCTGAGGCACAAAACTTGCTTGAACCCAGGAGGCAGAGCTTGCAGTGAGCCGAGATCGCACCACTGCACTCCAACCTGGGTGACAGAGCAAGACTCTGTCTCAAAAAATAAAAATAAAAATAAAAATAAAATGCAGAGGCAGTCATCTTCACTCCTGGAGTCACGATGCCCATGGCTAACTTGGTATAGACATGTTTCTAAAAATAGTTTTATTTTCCTCTTCATAATGCTCTGGTTTTGCTCACCTTTCTTTGCTTGTTTGCAGTCTGAGAAACTGTTATGCTACATAATTCCTGAAGGATGGATTCGGAGGATGAATCATAACCAATCCTTGTGACATCAGACCTAGAACATTCTTCCAAATATATGCATGTATATGGGCTTTTCCCTTTGTTATTTTAACAAAATCCAGTTGTACTTTAATTGCTATGTAGCAAATTTGTTTTCCTTTTAACAGTTTATCATACACAACCTTATCTTTTTATCCTCAAGTTTCTGTGTACACTCACATTGGCACATACGTGATTTTATATTGATGAGTGCTGTATTTTTCCATACATTTTTTTTTGCTTGCCTCCTCTTTCCCCCTCTAAATCCTACACCCACTGGCATCCACTGTCACCCCCACCCACCGCACAAATACAACCAGCTCCTCCGGTAAACTGAAAACAACCTGGTGTGTATCCATCCATAATTTCCTCCATATTAACATAAAATACATATGAACGTGCTTCCATATATGCATGCATCTACTTTTATATAACATTTGTATAAAGTGCTGTGGTCAATGTTTGCTTTACAAAAAATGAGGTCTTTTATCTTCTTCTTATTCACTCAACAGCACTGTGTGGAAACCTCACTGAATTAATTGGCATAAATCAGATACATGTTTTAAGGCTGCATAGTATCACAAGATGTCTTTACACTTACTGAGGAGCTTTCACTGTCTCCAGGAGTTCTTTGGGTCACTCTGAACAGTGTTACTAGAACAATCTTGTTCACGGAGACTTTTATGGTACTGGTGTTTCTGCGGGATAGTGTCTGAAGTGGGTTGCTAGGTGACAGGGCATAGGTATATTTAATTTGCGTAGAATTTGGCATCCTACTCTAAAAAACATGTTGTAACAGTTTCTATTTCTGGCAACACTGTATCTGTGCCCTGTTTTCCATGTAGCCCTGCTTGGCAGTAATAAGTGTTACTGCTGTTTAAAATTTTTACCAGTGTGATGGATACCAGTAATACCTCATTGCTATTTTAATTGAAAATTTCCAGTCTCCTTGTAGTTTTAAACATTTATTCATATGTTCAATGGTCATTTTCACTGTTCTTCTATGACCTGCTAAGTCATAACCTGTGCTTATTTTTCTATTTGTTATTTGCCTTTTTCTTTTAATTTGTAAGAACTCCCTGTATAGGACATAAATTCGCAAGTATATTTTTCCATATCTATCACTTGTCTGTTGACTTTATTGAAATTTTTGTCACCTTTCTATGTAACTTTAAGCATCTGGTCTTGACTAAAACAGCATCTCAAATCTCTAAGTAGAAGAGTCGTTGGGGAATTTTTTTACATCTTAGGAGCGCAATGTTGGATGATATCATCTTTATAAAAGATTCTCATCTTTATTTTATGAATGACACTCATGTTTATTTACTTCAGTGTTCGGTTAGTTGTTTTTCCATAATTTACCAGTCCAGCATTTAAAATAAAAGCTGGGACTTTGACAACACCTACATCTCAGCACACGGTAGCCCTCCCTCACCCGCTGCGTGTCTGGGCCTGAAGTGGCCGTCACGCCTCTTGCCCAACCTCCTTCCTTTCCTCTTTGTGTAGTTGCATCTTTTTCTATAGTCACGGTGCAGCCTCAGCCTCCAAGGTTCAAGTAATCCTCCCACCTCAGCCTCCTGAGTAGCTGGGACTACAGGTGCACAAACCACACTGGGCTAATTTTTGGGTTTTGTGGGGTTTTTTGTTTTTTGGTAAAGACAAGGTTTCACCATGTTGCTCAGGCTGGTCTCAAACTCCTTGGCTCAAGCAGTCCTCCTACCTCAGCCTCTCAAAGGGTTGGGATGACAGTCATAAGCCACCATACCTGGCTGAAATTCATATATTGACTCCCTAATTGGGACCCTGATCCAGTGGAGCTGCTGTACTATTCAGAAGAGGAGGAGACGCCAGGGATGGGCACCAGGAGGCCCACGTGAGGACACTGTGAGAGGGTGGCCATCTGCACGCCCAGGAGAGAGGCCTCGGGAGAAACCAGCCCTGCCACACCTTGCTCTGGGACTTCCAGCCTCTAGAACTACGAGGAAATAAATATCAGTTGTTCAAGCCGCCCATTGTGTATCTGATTATGACAAGCATAGCAGACTAACACCCCTGAAAGTAAAATATGCTCTTACATATTAACACATATTAGCACCTAGGATTTGCTACAGAAGTGACGTGATCAGGTAGCACGTGAGGTGACTCTCCGGGGACTGGAGTGCCTTCTCCTGACGTCACAGGGGAACGTGGCACCGACCGCGCGTCCCTGCAGGCCGTTCGTGCAGCGGGGAATCCTCTCCTGATATCGTGGGCTTTGTTTGGCGGCTCACAGTTTACTTCGCTGGTCAGTTTGTTTCTTCTCCCACCCAGGCAATATCGACCTGATCGTGCTGGCTCTGCAGCGTGTTCTCGTCAGGCACAATCCCCCTCCCGACTTCAGCTATTCCCATTTTAACTCTTTCTCAGCAATTTCGGATTATTGATTTTTCAAATCCAGAGAGTTTTGATAGGATTTAATTTTGAACTGAACGAAGCCTACGGGGATTGGAGAAGAAGGCATGACACAGTGTCTTCTCTTGCTAGAATCTGGAACATCTTTCTATTCTGTCAGACACTTTTGCTGTAGTTTTCAAAAAGTGTCTTAAATTTTCTCTAGGAAGGCCAGGCTGTGTCTGTCCTTCTATCACTAGACCTGAGGGCTAGTACGAGTGTAAGTGGAACGGGGTCTTTCCCCTGTTCATCTTGGATGCTTAGTGAGTTTAAAGAAATGCTACAGACTTCTGTATATTTAAGACATATTTTTAATTCTAGTTTCTTCTTAACGAAAATCTCTTGAGTATTCCCCATCAAAAATTATAAAATCAGCAAAGGTAGAGAGTGTAATGTCTTTTGCCTCATATTAAGTTGGTTTGATTCACTTTATTCTTACTGCTATTTTTAGAAACTTCTTGTATATTAATCACAAAATGATCCATCTAATTCGTGATTTTCATTGACACTTTTCAAGTGTTTCGCTGCTTCGATGACATTGCTTGTTCTAGCAGTATTTTCTGCCCTATCTATCTAACCTTCTTGTATTCCTAACACACAGAGAGGTGTTTTAGGACTGCCTGCTGTATTCTACCAGGTGCAGTTTTAGCATGTAATGATGTGGTTATTTGATTTTTTCTCTTAACTTATTAATGTGCGCAGTACATCAGCAGATCTCCTGAAAATAAACGTCCTTTTGACTCTTGAAATCAGCCACAACAGGAGTTAGTGTATTATGTCTTTAACATTGTATTATATTCTATGTACATAAATTTTTATTCAGAATTTTACGTCTCTCAACTGAAAATCAAAGTAGACTATCTTATAAAGTGTCGATATTACAGTTACATGGTACTTTTAACACCAATTGTTCTACACGATATAGATTAGTTTAAGCAATGTTCCATTTATCTTTTCTTTAAAGCAAGTTAGATATTAGTGGCCAAACCCCTGAATCTGGTGACGTTGAGAATAACAAACCTTAGATCGCCTTGCTAGGCTCTAAAACGATAAGCGGTATGTTCAAGGCCTCCACGTCTTCCTTGTTAAGGAGCATTTCTTTTTTTTTTTTTTTTTTTGATATTTATGCTTTTATTATGACCATTTACATTATGCATTTAAGGACATTTAAAAATACTTGGTTAAAATAATATCCTCTTTTAAATTTCAGCTATTATCAATCACTACTCAAACTTAAATCTTTCTACAAGCATATTCCTACTTATTGGGAGTTATACCTGATGTAAATGACGAGTTGATGGGTGCAGCACACCAACATGGCACAAGTATACATATGTAACAAACCTGCACGTTATGCACATGTACCCTACAACTTAAAGTAAAATAATAATAAATAAGTTAAGGAGCATTTCTAAATTGTTGCCATTGTTGTTTCAGTTTTGGTTTTGTCAGCAAACCCCTTGAGATGTGAGAAAATAAAACTCTATTTTTAAGCAATGGTAGGTTTTGTTACCTGGTTCCTTATGGGCAGGCATATCCTAATTGATATGGAATTTGGTAACAAGGGGGTGTGCTCCAAGAAACAGACCCTAAAGTGTGGAAACAGGTGCCAACGTGTGGCTCAGTGGAAAAGGCAGGGCAGCAGATGTCAAGGAGAGGAACAGCCCCCCATACCTTCTCGAAGGAAAGAGGGATGCTTCCCGTACCTTCTAGAAGGAAAGACAGATGCCTCAGGCCCCACCTCTTCGTGCTTCCACCGCTGTGAGGGCAGGCTGTAGGCACGGCATGAACCTGCCTTTTGAACATGTCACCTACCATTTTTAATGTAAAAAATCGCCTTCTACTCATTATGAAGTCACGGAGCAGAACTTTGTAACATTTTCCTGTGATATTTACACAGAAAACGATCTATAACATATGCACATTTTGTATTACACATGGCATCTTTTTAATTTATTAAGCATTTTCACACATCCAGCTGCACATGAGCCTCTGGGAAGTCCATGAGCTGCCCCATTACACACAACACTCTACAAAGATGGGGATGAAACGGCTCTGGCAGGTGGCACCATTTGTCAGAAGCAGAAATGGAGTCTGAACCGTGTGCTTTGATCTCCAAGTCCCGTCACAGGGCCACTGGCTATGGCTACCTCAGTCAACATTACTAAAAAACTCTCCACTTGCCACGACTGCCTCAATTGACATTACCTCCCATATATGACTCACAGCAAATCAGGGAGCCCCCTTCCCAAGCACAGCATTCATGCAGCACTGTGGGTATGCGTGAGCCCTGGGAAAAATAAACACAGTCCCCAGATGCAAAATGTAGCCTCAGTTATGAATTATAGGAGCTCTCGTTTCAGAGGCAGTCTATAAACACAAACAAACAAATGCATGACAAGGCTAAGACAATTATATATATGTGTGTGTGTGTATGTGTGTGTATCTATTTCTATGTATATTCAAAAATATATATAAGAAATATAATAAACCAATAAATGTGGCTATGATCAAGTATTTCCTGATACTCTTCAAATCAAGAGCTGTCAGACTTAGAAAAACCAACCGTGTAAAACTGTAGCAATTTCTCAGTAAATTTTAACTATTATTGGCCATGACAATGAGCCAGGCTTGTGCTTAAGCCCTCTCTGTGCCCTGTTAATTTTGGCACTAATTACATTGTATGGGCTTTTATGTATCTTTCCATTGTTTGTGTTTTTAAATTATCCTTCCATGAGTACTTTATGCTTGCAAAATCATGAAAAAAAATGTGTTATTAAAAAAAAAACACACACACACATGAGGTCTATATCTAGGCTACAACCAGAATACCAGGGTGTGAACCTGCAACCCCAGGGAGATACACGGACTCTGACTCGAGGTGAGCACTCTTGCCCTTGGAGTGAATTGCTTCCCTCTGAGAATTTGCCCATCATCACTCAGCTCTGACACGAGGAGGACATCTGGTAAGTAACCTTTTCTAGCAGACAGAGAACACCTGCAGATGCAGGTCTGGGCATCACCACCTGCAGACAGCAGCTGAAACGAGACAGCCAGTCAGGCAGCACTGGGCGAAAGCAGACGAAGCCCTGGTTATGTCTCCAGCCCTGTGGCTCTGCACTCAGCTTCCATAGGAGGGGCTCTCCAGACCGATGCACAGATGGTCTTCAATGAGGGCGTCCAACCCTCCGCAGGTGCTCATGCCACACTGCTCACCCCTCTGCAGGTGCTTGTACCACACTGGCTCACCACACTGCCCTCTTCACTCTGCTCTCAAGCACCCTTCATTTGCTCCCTCCTCACCTCCTCTCCAGCCCCCTGTCCCCAGTGGCCCATCTGCCTCTGTATTTATGCCGTGCCTGTGGTGGGCATGATCTGTGACAAGCTGTCCCGTCCCTAGAGGAATGAGAACGGAGCCCAGGCCAAGGGTGTCCAGCAGTCAGAAGTGATGGGCAGATTCCAGAGTGTTCCTGGGACTGTCATAGGGCCTCACCAGTGACCTCAGCCAGAAAATGGGCACCCAGGAACAGAGAATTAAGGTGTCTTCCTTGACCTAGAGCAACCACCACATCCCTGAGAAAAGGCAAGTATAAAGAAAGAGAACTAATCTTTATCGAAGCAATTATTGAACCTTGTGTTACCACTGAGAAATTGAGGTTCAGAGATGTAAGTGCCTGTTCAAAATGCACACGGATCCCAGACCCTGCAGCTCCAATTCCCCAGCTGGCCCCACTCTGCCTTCCTCCTCCTCTGGCCCCAGGCCAGAGCACCTGCTTTCCAGCTCCTGCACCATCTTGGGCAAAGATCCCAACTTGCTGCTCCACTGCACTCCTGGAAAATTAAGCAACTGCATTAGACAATCTCTGGGTTCCTTATGAATCTAGGACTTTCTGGGTTCCACAGAGATACTGCTCAAAGACCACTCTGCCATGCATGAAAAGCATGTGGAAAACCATGATGAGCAGCCAGTGAAACTCCTGTCGCTCCAGAGAATTCAAGTATTCTTCCTTAGCTGTTAAATCTTCACTGCAATGGACGGCCACACCACGCGCTAGAGGATCAAGATCAAAACTGTCCAGGTGTAGCTGCCGTATGTTACGTAGTAGTCCTCTGGGAGCTCACCCCAGGGTATTAGATCTTCCTTATCGTAATGACCTGTAAGGAAAGCAGTGGCCTGAAGTGACACTTCTTTCCCATGACTTGTCCTGCCTTTTGTTGTCTCTTTAAAAAAAAACACCAAGATATCAGATTGCAACTACTAATATACATATAACTCAAGCTTTAATTGGAGTGAGAATAATTATTCCCACTTATGTGCTAAGGATAATGTACTATGCGTGCTGCCCTTTCTTAAAATGAGTGATTTATAGATCATTTTAGTAGCATTTTAATCATTTCATTCTGTTTTTTAATTCAGTATATTAATCTGTGGAGACACACCAGCAGCATTTAAAGTCTTCATGTACTTAGAAAGCAACATGAAATGAGGCACTTTCATTATTCATCAGGCGGAACAAGATCGCTACAAAGACGGAACTTCGTGTTTTTGCATCTAATATGAAAATGCTCCCAGTTTATATCAAAGACTACCAAGCAAGCGGCTTGATGAAGAGACTAATTTTTAGATATTGTTATTTGTCCACAAAAAAGGGGCAATCCAGGTAAGTATTTCACTTAATTCATTTTACCAGGCACTCCTCAGCATTCCATGAAAGAGCTTCATATGTGTTTTTGTTTGGATTTTTCAGAAAAGGTAAATTGAGTGCTGAGAAACGCACAAGTCAAGCATACAAACACACACACACACACACACACACACACACAAAACAAAAAACAAAACAAAAGAAGACCTGGCCTGTGAAACACCAGGTTCAATCAATAGCTACTTATTGAGACACTGCAGCAAGGAGCAGCTTTCATAGACAGTACAGAAAATGCTCTGCCTGGATTTTCTACAAATGGGAGACACGTGAGTGAAGAGAAAGGACACAAAGTGGGTGGGGGAGTCATAGAATTGGAATGTCTCTCCTGCCACCTTAGCCTCCTGCAAAGGGTGTTTATTTGTAAATGACGACTCTTCCTGAGCGTTGTTGGTATAAAGAAATGAATATACATGGAGGTAAAGAGGACAGCTCCCAGAATACCTTTTAAGAGAAGTGGAAAGAGTGTGAAGGAGGCAAAGAAATATCCCTCATGCCATAATTTCCCTCCCCTTCTCTCTCTTCCCTCCCACTGTAGAAGGAATGTCCCAGGGAGCAAGAGAAGCTATGAGGCGTGCTCAGGGGGAAATTGATATTTCTCCTGTCGCTCCCAAAGAGTCACTGTCAGAACCCTCCTAAATACTGATCAGTGGAGAGATTTGTGCTCCTGATACTTCTAGCCTAAAACAATAAGCTGTACCATGCCATATAGCAGCTATATATTACATCCCAACCACATTTTAGAAAACAACATCCTTCATCCACACAGAGCCAAAAAATAATCTAGCCTTTCCTTGAGTCTTGGATCTGATGAACAGCACTTACCACTCGTACTTCTGACAGGATTCGCATAGCAAGGGTGTGCTGAAAGTATGCAATATTGTTTATGGAAATATCCCTTTAGCCGAAGGGATGTAATTTAAATTCACGCTGCAAGGAAGTAAATTAAACACTACTAAGGGGGAAAATCCCTTATCAGGGAAATAAATATGCAGAAATTCTCCTTGAGACTATAAAACTGAGCAAGGTTAAATCGAGCCAAGCCCATCTGTTTACAGTGTGGATTGATAAATGGAATAAGAAAAGGTTAACCATAATGTGATCAAATGTGCTTTGTCTTCCCCAAGAGAATGTTAATTGCATAAAACATGTTACAATAAGCTAATTACTTACAACCCTGATGATTGTTTTTATCTGTTGGTGTGTCAGAATGTATTGACATTGCCAGTTCTTTTAAATAAAATATTGATTCTTCCACAATAAAAAGTCACAGGAAATCAGTTGCTAGAGAAGATTCTATCCTTGTGGGCAGCTTTGCCTACCATTCTCCATGTACCCCACATAATATCCCTAGGAGCAGGCTCCTCACAGCTCCTGCTGATACAGGGAAAGAACATTCCTGTTTTGAATCACGTAGACACCTTTCGTTTTTACTTCTAGAGAATATGTCTTCTGTTCTCCATCACTCCCTGGTGTTAAAAAAATTCCAGGACTCAATCCCACAGGTAGCATCATTGTTATCATCAACCTGGGAGGTACATCATTGTCATAGTTATCACCATTACCACCATTATCATCACCATCATCATCACCATTACCATCATCGCTACCATCACCAGCATCATCATCATCACCATCATCACCACCATCATCACCAGAATCACTCCCATTACCATCATCATCACCATCATCACTATCATCATCATCACCATCACCACCATTATCACCACCATCATCACCATCACCACCATTATCACCACCATCATCACCATCACCATCATCACCACCATTATCATCACCACCATCATCACCATTACCATCATCACTACCATCACCAGCATCATCATCACCATCATCACCACCATTATCATCACCACCATCATCACCATTACCGTCATCATCATCATCATCACCATCATTATCATCACCATCACCACCATCATCATCACCATCATCACCACTACCATCATCACTACCATCACCAACATCATCATCACCATCATCACCACCATTATCATCACCACCATCATCACTACCATTACCATCACCAGCATCATCATCATCATCACCATCATGACCATCATTATCATCATCATCATCATCACCATCATCAGCACCACCATCATCACTGTCATCATCACCTTCACCATCAACACTATCATTATCATCACCATCATCACCATTATCACCATTATTATAATAATCACCATCATCACCACCATATCACACCCCAACCACATCACCACCATCATTATCATCATCACCATCATCACCTTCACCATCAACACCATCATTATCACCACCATGATCATCACCATTATAATAATCATCACCACCAGCACCACCATATTACATCTCAGCCACATCATCACCATCATCATCCTCATCACCATCACCACCATCATCACCACCACCATCACCATCATTATCATCATCACCATTATCTCCATCACCATCACCTTCAGCACCATCACCATCACCACTACCATCATCATCATCACCATTCTCATAACCATCATCATTTTCATTATTGTCATCATCATCACCGCCATCACCATTATCACTATCTTCATCATCAAATCCTATGCCAGGTGCTCTTAAACACTAGATGTTCACTTTCTTACTATCTTTCTCAGTAACCTATGTAATAAGTACTATTGTCATCTTCAGTGAGAAAATTGAGGCTAAGGAGTTGCTAAGTAAACTTCCCAAGATTCCAGAGTTTGTTACAGGGAGCTATCAAAATTTTTTAATGTTCATAAAAGCCCAAATTACAATCACATTCACAGTATATTTCCAAATAAACAAATGACAAAAACACAAGCAGCTCACCAAAGATGACCTACATATACATAGGCCCTATGTAACAAATCGACAAGCAAATATAACAGCCCCATTAAAAAGTATCAAAAGGACAGAAACAGACACTTCTTAAAAGAAGACATACAAGCAGCCAACAAGAATATGAACAAAATGCTCCACATCACTAATCATCAGAAAAAAAATGCAAATCAAAACCATAAGATACCATCTCACATCAGAATGGCTATTATTAAAAAGTAAAAAAATAAAATAAAAAGATGCTGGCAGAGAAAAGGGAACGCTTACACATCAGTGATGGGAATGTAAATTAGTTCTGCCACGGTGGAAAGCAGTTTGGAAATTTCTCAGAGAAGTAAGAATTGAACTAGCATTTAACCCAGCAATCTCATTGCTGAGTATACATTCATAAAAAAATAAATAATTCTACCAAAAGAATACATGCACTCTTATGTGCATCGCAGCACAATTCACGATACCAAAGACCTAGAGTCAACCTTGGTGCCCACCAATGGTGGACTGGATAAAGAAAACGTGGTGCATATATACCATAGAATACTACACAGCCCTAAAAACTGAAGAAATCATGTTCTTTGCAGCCACATGGATGCAGATGGAGGCCATTATCCTAAGTGAATTAATGCAGGAACAGAAAACCAAATAACACATTCTCATTTGTAAGGGAGCTATACCTCAGGTACCCATGGATATAAAGATGGAAATAACAGACACTGGGGACTACTAGATGGTGGAGGGAAGGAAGGGAGCAAGGGTTGAAAAACTAACTGTTGGTTACTATGCTCACTTCCCGGGTGACAGGTTGAATTGTACTCCAGACCTCAGCATCATGCATATACCCATGTAACAAACTGCACAGATACCCTCTGAATTGAAAATGAAAGTCAAAATTATTTTTTAATCTACATACTGTAAACTATTGCTACCACCTGGACTAGTTATTTTGCAAATAAATTTTGCTAGTAATTAAATAATAGAAATTTCTATTTAAATAAGTGAAAATTACCAGGCTATCCCTGTTACTCTGTCAAAATCCTAAGTGTTGAGAGCAAAAAGTAAGTTTTCAAAAAACTAACTGAAAATGAACTTCCAATGGCAGAAGAAAGGCAATATAAATTATGGCACATGGAGTAGCCTGGCTCATTCTATTACATGCATGATTGTTACATCTGTAGAAAGATAGAAAAGTGTATACACAATATTGCGATGTGAAAAAAATAGTTGGAAGCACAGAACACATACATGTTACAGTTCCCACAAAAACACAGATGACTGTACATTATGGATTCAACAATAACATTAATTGTGACATAATTGGTGGAAGAGGTGGAATTATAGATTGGTAATTCTTTTATCTTAGTAAAACTTGTCTATTTTTAAATAGCTATTATTGCAAAATTCTGGAGAATTCTGTCATCAATCTCTACTGGACCTTTTATATTTATTTTCATCCATTTTCTAAATGCCTTCTTCTTATCCTAATTCTGACCCTAGAACAGGGATCTGCCTTTCAGAAGTAAATACCAAGGTGCAAAGCTTTCTTCCATACACGATTGCAGGTGCGAGGGTGCATGAAGATCAGGTGGCCAAAATTCTCCCCCACCACACATACATGTTATCCTGGCTTACAAATGCCTTCCACACATCTTGAGAAAAGGAGCTTAGAGCTCAGATTTCTGCTTTGGTGGGATGTATGTTCCTTATGGGCACTTTGATCTTCAAGACTTCACTTGACTAGCCACGTTGTTACTGTCTAATTGCCAAATAGCAGCGCATTTTCACTCTTCAGTTTAATGAAGAAGGAGCATTTTAGAGTTGGGGCTGGAGTAAGAGAAGTGCAGAACATTCAAGAGGAATAAGCTATAATGGCATGAAAGAAGTAATGCTCCCTTAGCCAAGATCATTATTTATCCGAATACCTTTCTTCCCTTTTGTTTGTCTCTGCTTACACCAGAAGTGTGGCTTTATCTGTATGTGGCTGTGTTTACAGCACAGGGCAATCAGTCACCTGCAGTTGTGGCCCTGCCAATTGACATTAACGAAGTTGCTGTTCACCCTAACCCTAGTGACCACCAACAACTTCTGTGAAGCAAAGCCCTGCTTTCCCAGAGCTGACTTTGTCAGGTGGCTTCCTAGCTCCTATGTGTCTAAATATTTTTGTTTTGTTCTTATTGTCATTGACACATTCCAACACTGTGGAATGACTGGATGACAAGCCAGGTGGTTGTTGACTGAATCACACTGAGATATGTGCACTTCTGTATAGTGTCTTCCATTTTCTGCCTAGCAAATGTCCTCCAGGTGAGAAGGTGTCTGTCTACAGCTTCTTCAGGGGCAGGACCTTGCATTATCTAGCTTCCATTCCCAGTTCCTTTTGAATATTAGAGCCTCAGTAAAGGATGTTTACTCTTCTTTTTTCATTCTTCAAAAAAGTCTGTCACTCAACAAGGTTCAAATTAACTGAATTGATAGATGACCTTTCATTATATTCTAGTCATCTCTTTCTGACACATTATTCTGGTCTCTTGGTCTCTTGGTGTTGCCTTGCGTGTCATCTCACCCTTGCTCATGGTTAATCTCATTCTTGTGGCTGATTTTTCAGCAATTTCAATTTCAGAAGATAAACTTGTTCCCAAATTTCAGTTTAGTCACCGTGTTAGAAATCATTAACTTGCCTGTTCTCCCTGCCCTGAAAATGCTGCTCTCTCCAAAATAAAAACCATTTTTATCCAGATGTGTGCTTAGGCTCTGGAACCATTCACATCCCAGGTGAGATGGGGAAGCCGGGTCCACACTCAGGGAATCGCTCTTGGTTGGGAGTGCTCCCAAGTCCTTGTGGCCCAGATGTAGTAAATGGTCATGGTTTTGTTCTTAGGTTGCTCCCACACCACCATCAAGTTCTGCAGGTGAGTCACATATTATTCTCTGCACTTGAGTTTCTTTATGATTGCTCTCTCAACTTCCACCAGCGGCCCCCTCCCCCCGCCCCACCAGGAATTCCTGTACTGGGATTCTGGGGCTGGGGTGCTGATATCTCCTGGCCAGTTTGTCTATTATGATCCCCTACCTGATGCATCTCTCAGTAGCCCTTGTTCCCAGTTTGCCTGTTGGGAAACCCCGTGAGACATTTCCAACACTAAGTGCTTCCTGGAATCCCACCTGTCATTTGAGACCATCATTTCTGGTTTACTAAATTTTGCCTGCCTGGCTTGACATTTTTCCATCCTCAGCAGTTGGGTCTGTTCCCCGCGATAGGTGGATGAACACTAAATCCTAGCTCTTTTCACTTGGCCCAAAGCTTGCAGCCAATTAATTCCTTCACGCCTGGCCAGATCACAAAGTATACCACAGATGCGTTTCGGGAAATCAGTGATTTGCATGGTTCTGTATATCCTCTCATAAAACAGGCAAAGTTGGGCAAGGGTAGACATGGAGATACACAAGTCATTAGTAAATATTTTAAAGTTAAAATCAAGTTAAGGAGCAGTGAAGCAGAATGATCTAGAAACTCCTGCCCTTCACAAGCATACTTTCACAATGTTCAGATATCCCATATTTTCCCTGAGAGCTGTCTGTGTCCTCGTACTCTGCCCCTGAAAGTGGTGGCTTCCTGCAGGAGAGCGGGCATGTGGCCTCACCCAGCCCCTGTGTCAATGCCCACAGCAGAACATCCAAGCTCCAGCCACCTGCCCATCCCTGCCAGCAGGTGCCTTCTGGGTGTACACTAGTAAACAGATGTGTCCCTTAACCAAGGAACCCAGGAAGAGGCCCAGAATCCCCAGAACCAGGTCCAATTCATCAGGGAGTTTCAGGACCCAGGAACATCCCCTGGCCCTGCTGATCCCTCATCATGTGGGTCATAGGAGAGCCTGGGAGAGCCAGGGCAGAGACCAAGGCAGCTCCTGCCTGGATCCCAGGGCACAGCTGCTCTCAGAGACAGGGTTTGCAAGCAGGAAAGGTGCTAGGACCATTGAGGGTATAACCTTGCTCTGTCCCCCAAAAAGAGGAAAGGCAGCACCATAGAGATCACTAAGGGAGTCTCCTTAGAGGGAACTCACCTGAGTCACTGAATATTAACTTCCATTTAAAACCAATGCACCCAAAACAGAAAGTCCATGTACTCAGACCCTTTGTGTCAGGGGGTTAAAAGGGAAGAAGGGTGTGGATTCCCGGGCTCAGAGGGAAAGGAATGGCGGATGTGGGTCAGTGTTCAGGCAGTCCTGGGTCCAGCAGGGGCTGCCTTAGCATAAAGAAGTCAACAAGAAACATTGTACCCACAGGATCCAGGAGGGAAGCTGGCCAAGGTGGCAGCAAGGACATCGAGGTCCCCCACCCACGGCAGCTCTTGCAGGCTCTCCATCAGGAAGACAGGGTTTCCAGGGTTCCCAGCCCTGGCCCCCCATTATGAACTGAGGGAAGCAGAAACCTGTGGCTTGAGCTCATCCCAATGGTCTCCCCAGCACATGGGGGGGTCAGGAGGGTTTCCTTGGATTCCCGCAGCCTGTGGGAATCTTGAGCATTTCAGAGGGTGAGAAAACCCTCAAAGTGGAGGTAGAGAGAGGGACGTCCCTCCAGATAATCTGCTGCAGTTTTGAAGTCAGGCCAGTCATAACCCGTGGGGGCAGCAGCCGCTGTGGTGCCAAGAGACACATACTCTTCCTTTCTTGGATATGTGTTTCATCAAACGCTTCAAATCTTTCTCAAAGTCAGCTGAATCATAACCGACCTTGAGGATGTACTTGATGTGTGTAGATTTCGCCGAGCTGTGCACTTTGAGAGCTTGAGTTTGTTTGGTGGAGTTTGGTTTTGTGATATTTCACCCCTCACATGTGGGGTATGAAATCCTTTCTGTTCAGCACTGTGGGGACATCATTAACCGTGACACCCCGGGTAATAAGCCTCCAGCACCGCTACCATAGCCTGCCTGCCGACGTGCACTGTAGCCATGCATTTTTGCACATAGCCTGCCTGCCGACGTGCACTGCAGCCATGCATTTTTGCACAGATGTCCCTGTGGCACCTGTGGATGATGTACAAAGATTAAGCACAAGGTGTTCCATGAATAAAACTTGATTTTAAACCTAAAAAGATTATATATAAGAACAAAGAAGACATTAACGAGTATTTGTAAAACAGCTAAAAGAACTGCTAGCACTAACACCACATCAAATGAGCTGTGAAAAATATGTCACTTTTCACTTTTATTTCATGCTTCTGGAGCTGACATTTCATTCAATACATACTTTTGGACACTGGGAATGTGGTTCAAGGGAATCCAGTCCACCGGTTTTGCTGGTTTTTTAAAAAATTTTAATTAAACATATTCTGAGTTTGCCAAGAACAAACCTACTTTTCCTTTTGTTGCACTCCCCAAACCATCCAAGCACTCAGCACACAGGATCCCTTCAGCTTTTCCTTCATACCTGCTCATGTCCTTTGTTGTCTTTGGATGCTACCGAGCTCAGAAGCAAATCTGTCTTCATCTTTAGTCACTGTGTAGGATCTCACCAGGGCACTCGCTTCTGTGTGCTCAGTTTTTTACTTAACTGTCCATCTTCGTTTTCTCTTTGACTTAACTTTCCTATGCCTTATGTTACTGTACTACATACATCATTTGTAAATTTTCCTCTAAACAGTTTTGAAATGAGGGAGAGCACAGATTGACTGGCTGGGCGGTTGAATAATAGATTATAGCTGATATAGATAGATAGATGATAGATAGTAGATAGATAGATGAATGGATGGATGAATGGATGGATGGATGGATAATGGATAGACAGATGGATAGATGGTAGATTAGATAGATGATAGATAATAGAATATTTAAGATGTTATTAATCATCTACACCTAAGTTGAAAAAAAAAACCAAATTTTACCATTGGTTACCAAGTTTGAGAGTTGAGGAAGAGAGTACAAGGGAGAGAGTTGGAATAAAATTAAGCAGGAAATTAATTTTTATCACTCTCCAAAATTTTTTTTTTACAATAAGCACTTACTACTTTCAATGTCCTAAAAATGTAAAAAAATGTAAACACATATGTTCTATAACAAGAAATGTTAAATGAAGCATTAGACATGCAAATAAATGTAAAGCAAATATGAGGCTGACATGTAATGTGTCCTTAAAATTTCCCTATAAAATGCTGTGAAACACATAAACATATGGAAATTTATAGAGGCCCAATTATTGGTTTGCTTCATGCCGAAGTAAAAGGAAGTTAATTCATTAATTCCTAACGCATGTTCGGTAGTTATACCACGCTGCTGCTGGGGATATAAGGGAGACAATGTCAAGTCCTCGCACCCAGGATGTCTCACATGTTAACATCTGTTTAAACCAAGAACTAGGATTTCAACAAGACTCATGTGAATCAGGATGAGCCAAAAGCCTACTTTCTGATCTATTGTAAGACTCAATAGACACCTTCGTGATATACCAGCCTTGCATTTGAAGATAGGAACACGAATATGGCATCTGAGATTGGAGGCGGAGCAGAGAGTGACCGGGATGGTTTTTAACCCACTCTCCACAATATAACCTAAACATCTACAACTTTCGGTACATTGATAATGGTACATTAATTTTAATTTATAGTGGAATATTATAGCACACTCATTAGCTGTTTCTATCAAATGACTTAATATTTGTCGGCATAGTAGATATAATCAATGGTAAATTTAAATAAAGTACAGAAGATTTTTAAACAAAATATATTAATAATGTAGAAATAGGTGCTATATGTATAAATACTGAAAACTAATGAAATCTACAGGGCAAATTCAATGTGCATGAAATAAAACATGGACTCTAATAATGATGCACACACACTTCCCGCTGCCTTCTTTTTCTCTTTTCTCCACTTTCACATACTTTGACACAGATTCCATGAATAAAACTTGATTTTAAATATTGTTCTAAACTAAGTATTTTTTCTAAGATATGATCTTGCTATTTTGCTCAGGCTGAGCTTAAACTCCTAAGCCTCGTGCCTCAGCCTCCCAAAGTGCCGGGATTACAGGGGTGAGTCACCGCACCTGGCCTAGGAAAGCAGCTGTTAAGCAGATAAAGCAGCTGACAAAATTATTCTTAATTTAAGGAACAACAATTATACTGAGTTGCAAAAACGACACAGGAGGAAGAGGCTTTTGGTTTTAAAACGATGATTATCCCGGAGTTCTGAGGCCAAGCAGGGAGTCCCTCGTAGGCTGGAGTGTCAGAGAACTCGAGTTCTAAAAACATTACTCCCAAATGTAAGAGTATTTATAGACTATTGAGTTTCATAAGACACATAAATATTAATGTCATTGGGAAAGAACACTGACGGGTGTGTTATCTCCGTTGGAACTGGGCAGGACACCTGCTGTGTGCAAGGATCCTTTCTGCCGGTTGCACAATTTCCAGCTAAAGTCGTCAGCCACACCCTTCCTCTCTTGGTCACTGCCGCCTTTCGGCACAAAACGTCCAACGCTCAGCAGTTCTTCACTATCCCTCACAACCAGGACCATCGCTGTTCTGGAGACAAAGCTCTATCACCCTCGCGCTCTGAGAAACAGACACGACAGCACTACCCAAAGGCTCATCTCTCACAGCCACTAACATTTTCAAGAAGACAAACATCACCTTCAGAATCAAAAATACTGTTCTAAAGTATTTTTTCTAAGATAGGATCTTGCTATTTTGCTCAGGCAGAGCTTAAACTCCTGAGCTGGAGTGATCCTCCTGCCTCAGCCTCCCAAAGTGCCGGGATTACAGGTGTGAGCCACCGCACCTGGCCTAGGAAAGGACTTTCCGCAGCAGGTAAAGAAGCTGACAAAATTACGCTTAAGGAACTGAATTTAAAAGAAATCAGTATCTGCCCTTGGAGAAAAAATTTCTGCCTATTAAAAATGGAATGAAGATGACAGTCCACCAGCAGGGTAAGTCATAATTTCCTAGAAATGTTTGAAGCAGAGTTCAGTCTGAGGATGTAAAACAAAGTACCCATTAAATCTGAAATTGATGAAGTTTGAAAATCCACAACTGGTGAGGTCCATGCCCTTCAAAGACCCGGTTGGATAGCCATCAGGTTCCACATCACACCTGCCCCAACTTTCCTCGGTGAAGGTGGGCAAGATAGTTATTTAATCTCATAATCAACCCTGTGGAAGAGCTACTGCCTCAACCTCACAAATAAGGAAGCGAAGTCAGACTGCAGAAGAGCCGCTGTCTCACCCTAAGGAAGCGAAGTTAGAGAGAAGTGAGATCATTTTACGTCAGGGCTCTGGCACTGATCACGACACTGTCATGAGTAAATAATCGGCTTAGATCATTTTCATCACTGAAACACATTGTGGTTGGAGCAAACAGGGATTGAATATTTTGTACTGAACTCTCAGTATTTGGAACTTAAATAAAATCAGCCAATTAGAGCAGCAATCAATGAACTTGAATTTATTTCACTCCACCAGCCAATGAGATGTTGATGACATGGAGACAGACAAAAATGTTTTAGGCGATCCTAGAAACAGTCCACTCTACCCAGAAACAAATAAATCCTGCCTACCAAATAGAATAATTGAGGATATTCTCTCTTCACAAGATCACTATATAACAATTTTCCTACCATCCTACTAAAAATAAGATACGAGATGTTCCAGTAACCCATTGGAGACAGTAGGGAAGCTACTCGCCCTCTGATTTGGGAAAACAGCAGGTGAATGAATGGACGATAGGTCAGGGAAACTTTCTGGAGAGCATCTGCTTGTTTGCTGAATGAAGCCTTGGGCCAACCGTGGAAAAATGAACCAAGTTCTAATGTTCACTTTGCCTCACAAAAGCCAACCTTTTATTCTGTGGGGATAACGGTATCCTTTGTGTAAATTTAAATGCACTTCCTAAATACTAAACCTGCGCCAACGTTTCCCCTCTTCTAGTTACCCTTTCCCCTTTTCATGCAAAATACGTCACTGTTCACAGAACACATCAAAGTAAATGGCTGGTGGGTCTCCCCTGCCAGCCTGCCTCGAGGTTACCGCCCCTACATCCTTGCTTCTGAGGCTCTGCTCTGTACCTCTGCTGTGACACCCCTCTTAGCATGTTACCTCCTTGATTTTTCACATATCTGCCTCCCAACCAGAGAGACGGGCTTTGTTATGAGGAATAAATGATAAAATGCCTCAAACAGCAACATGGTGGATAAGGCCAAATGAGGCAAATAATTGACGCTATAAACACCTGTCCCAAAGCAGGACGCCATGTAAGCCCGTGACTGGAGGAGGAAGGAAGAAGAAAGGCTGCAGGTTGTCCCCTGGTTGGGGAGGGGCTGGTGGGTTAACCAGTCTCAGGAGGTCAGCAAAAGGAGGAGACCACTGGCCTCCCTTCCCCCGCCCCCTGCCTCCCGCAGCTCCCTGGGCCACTAGAAGGAAAAGGCAAAGGGGAAAATAATGGTGGGGAAGTCCCAGCTTCAAGGGAGTTTTGCAAATGTCTGCTTCCTGAAATTTCTGTTGGGGACAATGAAGCTCGGGGCTCAGGAGAGCACTTTTCACTGAGACTGTGGGAGGGAGAGTTCAGAAAACTACACGTGGCTTATCCAGGAAGTGGCACTGTCTGCATGCTGTGGGAGGAACTGAGAGCATGCAGTGAATTTCTTTGCAGTTTTGGCTAATTTTGACATAAGCACCTATCTTCAAGTTGCTGTGCCTGTGTATAGGACAAACCAGACCTCACTCCACTGAAAACTAATGTTTCAGTCGCCATGCGTGCTGGACATTCTAATGCTTGTGTTCAGCTCGTGTTTTACAGTTTAAGAATTTACTTGTCTCACCTGAAAGGATGTTTTACTTGTTTTTAACTCCTCGACCAAATAAGCCCTTGCAAATTGGGTCTCATCAGGTCTCATGTTAAAGAAATAAGATAAAGTAGCCTTTCAGAAAGACTGTTATAAACATGAGAGAGATAATTATAAGGTATCAAGCGTGAAACTGATTAGGTTAATTGTTCCAGGCAGTATACGGTGTTGCACTGTGTTTTAATTAAACTCATAATCCTAAAATGTTCTGCCGGTGGGATATGAAGTAACCAGAAGAAAAGATTCTGAAAGCTATTTAAAATCAAGAACAAAAACACATAAAGTTTCTTATCCCATAGACCCTTTAAAGAATAGTGATGTTTCAGTGCATATAATAAATACCAAATTTATATGGAAAACATACACACACATATTAAATATTTAAAAGAAGAGACAATGATTCAACAAAGAGAGATCTTTCCATGGCCAGGTGATGGTGGATGGCTTTGTGACAGGGTTAGATCCTGAACAGGCAGGTGCAGAAATTCCTCAGAATGCCAAAAATGTACTGCATCTGCCATGATTACAGCCAGTTCCCAGGGACAAGGCATTGCATAGCCTTAGAGGTCCTAAATGAGCATAGGTACTCAGAAAATAACAGTTTTTTAACCCACTGTTCTCAAATAATATGCAAACGTTTATTAAACTGAAATTGTAGAAACTTGACAAAAAGAGTGACCTGTTCAATGGAACTATGAATTAAATTGTCATAATTGACATGTAAATAATACCATAACTTCGACAAAGCACTTTCATGAATATTTTTCTTATTCTAGATACCATGCATTGAAGGGAATATAAATAAACTTGCTGAGACTTAGCCCAGATCTCTGCTGCCCTGGTGGGATTTTTCTGTCTTTGATTAGATATGATAGTACTTGATGTATTCTTTCATCCCTTTGACCTTGCAAGTAATATTAGGCAACAACCACATCTTTGTCATGCATTGACAATTTTGCTCAAACATTATTAGGTATGTAAATAAGAGTCTAAGTCCCTCCTCTCCTTGGAAAGTCCTCATTTTACTTAAATTACTCAAGCAACCACCAAGCTCCACCTCTCGGGCATAGCAAACAATCTTGGCAAACTCTGGAGTGGCTAATTTTACCATCCTGCAGATGAGAAAATGAGAGTCACTGGCTCATACCTGACATTGCTGCCGTCTTTGAAACTCAAGACTTTCTGGTTCCAAGACCTCTAGACTTTGTCCTTGCCTTCACATTGGACGGCACCCAAACAACAAAAATATTAAAATATTGCAAAATGTTAATTTATACCACTCCTTAAGCTATTCTTATAAGGCAGGTCTAGTGGTGATAAGCTTCCTTAGCTTTTGTTTATCTGAGAAAATCTTTATCTATCTTTCATTTTTGAATGGCAGAATTGCTGAGTGTACTATTCTTGATCAGAAGGTATTTTTTTCTTTCATCAGTTTGGCTATATCATCACACTAACTTCTAGCCTGCAAAGTTTCTCCTTATAGTCTTATGAGGGTTCCTTTGTACACACCAAGTCACTTTTTCCCACTACTTTGAAAATTCTCCCTATCTATTGGCAATTTGATTATAATGTGTGTCAGTGTGGATCTCTTTGTATTCATCTGACTTGCTGTTTGACTTCTCAGATTGAGGTTTCTGTTTCTTTCTCCATGTCTCAGAAGTGTTCAGCCATTATTTTCATGAATCAGCTTCCTGCCCTGTTCTCTTCTCCTTCTTGAACTCCAGTAATGTGTGCATCCACTTGATGGTGTCCCACAGGTCCCTTAAGCTATCTCCACTCTTATTCCTTATTAATTTTTTCTCCTCAGATTGATTTCCAATGCAATCTCTTCAAGTTTGCTGATTCTCTCTTCTGATTGATATCATTTGCTATTGAAGCCCTCTATCGAATATATTAGTTCAGTTGTTTAGCTCTATGATTTCTGTTTAGCACTTTTCAATATTTTCTCTTTGTTGAAATTCTCACTTTGTGCATGCATCGCCCTCCTGACCCCAGTTAGCATTTTTATCACTGTTATTTCAAATTCCCTATTGGGCAAATCACTTATCTCCATTTCATAAGGGTCAGTTTCTAAAAATGTATCTTGTTCTTTTATTTGGAACATATTTCCCTGTCTCTTTATTTTCCTCAACTCTCCATGTTGGTTTCTGTGCATTGGATAAGACAACTACCTCTCCCATTCTTGTCAGAATGGCCTTCTGTAGAAGATGAACCTCACCCATCAGCCTGATCAGAGATTCTAGGTGCCTTTCAAAACTTTGTGCTTGTCTAGCTGCTCTCTTTGCTCATAATAGTCCTTATGAGACTGGTGTAGGCAACATCCTGTCAGCCCTACAATAGTCAGGAAAGAAGCTGGTCCCTCAAGACACAGCTGGGAAAGCTGGAGTGGTAGATGTGTGCTCCAGTACTTTTGATCCTCAGGGAGAAGCTGAGAGCTGGAGTTTATCTCCCACTTATTCTGCATTAAGCCTGGGAGAGGATCTGTGGCAAATGGCTGCACACTCATTCAGACCACACACTCTGATCCTAGGTGGTGTAGCCACTGGACACGCTTGCACACCTGTTTAAAACTGACACATTTGTTCTCTGTGATCTAGGGACACTTGTGAATTCCAGGTACCTTTTGCTTCCAAAGCTAGGCAATTTAGGAGGCAGTTCCTCAGGTGGGAGCTGTAAAAGTTGGGATAACCAATCTGTGGAAAAAAAAAAAGAAAGAAAACTTCCAGGGAGAATCTGGATTTATTACTAGAACGAGCCAGGGAAGAAAATGTAAAAGTTCACCAATTCCTGTTCAGGCTCCTTCACCCCCTCTTGTTTATCTACCCTGTAGACTCTCAGATGCAGGCTAGTGAAAGCCTGACCCTCAGGTATGTGCAGAAAATCCCCTCCCAGGAAGAAAATGGGAGCCCTGCATTTTAGTCTCTTCTCTGCACTAATTCTGGGGTGCGTTGTCCCTGAAAAGTCCTCAAAATGCTCCCTTAAAACCACCTCTTGGCTCTCTGTGGTCTAGGAATGCTCACAAACACCCAGTCCCTTTTGCTTTTAGAGCTAGGTGACTTACAAAACAAAGCCTTCAGGAGAACCACAAAAGCTGGAGCACCATATCTGTAGTTGAAGCCTTTCACTCCTCAGGAGTGGTTGGGAGCTGGGGGTTCCTTTTTGATTATATTGCACAGGGCTTGGGGAGGGACTTGTGCCTGGATATGGCTCATCTTTTCCTACGTGTTTTGATGCAGATGTTTTCTCAGTGACCCATGGTGTAGGAGTGTCTCAGCCAGTTTCTGAATTCTCCCAGAGGAAATGTTCCACATGTAGATGCTTATTTAGTGCACCCATGGGAGGAGGTAAAGCCAGCAGCCTCATTCTGTAACTCTCCCGACACCCTTCCTCCTGCTGTATTTTTCCATTAGTGGAATTAGGGGCCTCTAAGCAGCATTTTGGTCTGTCTGTGTGGTTTGTTGTTGATGCTGTTGTTTGTTTTTGCTTTCTTTCTGATAAGACAGGTGGTCCAACACCAGCAAACATTTAGGCAATGCCTACAGTGTGCCAAGGACTGCACTAAACCCTCATATGCTTCTTCAGCAACAGTATCTCTTTAGTATAGAAAAAGACAAGATTCAGCTGATCATTTTTTTTTCCCGTTGGGCAAGAAAATATTTAAGCCTTTATCTTCAGCTTACTCATATCTGGGAAGACTGTTATCTTAAATCTTTCTTTTCCCAGTTTAAAAAAAAAAAAAAAGTAGCCATGAAAAAGATTTCCATAACCCTTAGGTTTGATTTGTTCCCAGGTTAGTAATAGGTGTTCTGTTGAGAATCCCCTTACTAGAGTCTACCAAAAGAAACACTATTTATTACTTTCCTTCTATTTCTATAGTCAGCAAATCGGTGTTAAGAGTACCATGTAGGTGCTGGGAAAATTGGCTAGCCATAAGTAGAAAGCTGAAACTGGATCCTTTCCTTACTCCTTATACGAAAATTAATTCAAGATGGATTCGAGACTTAAATGTTAGACCTAATACCATAAAAACCCTAGAGGAAAACCTAGGTAGTACCATTCAGGACATAGGCATGGGCAAAGACTTCATGTCTAAAACACCAAAAGCAACGGCAGCAAAAGCCAAAATTGACAAATGGGATCTAATTAAACTAAAAAGCTTCTGCACAGCAAAAGAAACTACCATCAGAGTGAACACGCAACCTACAGAATGGGAGAAAATTTTTGCAATCTACTCATCTGACAAAGGGCTAATATCCAGAACCTACAAAGAACTCAAACAAATTTACAAGAAAAAGACAAACAACCCCATCAAAAAGTGGGCAAAGGATATGAACTGACATTTCTCAAAAGAAGACATTCATACAGCCAACAGACACATGAAAAAATGCTCTTCATCACTGGCCATCAGAGAAATGCAAATCAAAACCACAATGAGATACCATCTCACACCAGTTAGAATGGCGATCATTAAAAAGTCAGGAAACAACAGGTGCTGGAGAGGATGTGGAGAAATAGGAACACTTTTACACTGTTGGTGGGATTGTAAACTAGTTCAACCATTATGGAAAACAGTATGGCGATTCCTCAAGGATCTAGAACTAGATGTACCATATGACCCAACCATCCCATTACTGGGTATATACCCAAAGGATTATAAATCATGCTGCTATAAAGACACATGCACACATATGTTTATTGCGGCACTATTCACAATAGCAAAGACTTGGAATCAACCCAAATGTCCATCAGTGACAGACTGGATTAAGAAAATGTGGCACATATACACCATGGAATACTATGCAGCCATAAAAAAGGATGAGTTTGTGTCCTTTGTAGGGACACGGATGCAGCTGGAAACCATCATTCTTAGCAAACTATCACAAGAACAGAAAACCAAACACCGCATGTTCTCACTCATAGGTGGGAACTGAACAATGAGATTACTTGGACTCGGGAAGGGGAACATCACACACCAGCGGGGCCTATCATGGGGAGGGGGGAGCGGGGAGGGATTGCATTGGGAGTTATACCTGATGTAAATGACGAGTTGATGGGTGCTGACAAGTTGATGGGTGCAGCACAGCAACATGGCACAAGTGTACATACGTAACAAACCTGCACGTTATGCATATGTACCCTAGAACTTAAAGTATTATAATAATAATAATAATAATAATAAAGAGTACCATGTAAGGAAATATATTTTATTTGCATTAATTTTAAAAAGTTATCCAACCTCGATGCAAATGTCTGCAATAACCCATTCCTATGGCATGGAGGTGGTTTTGTGGTTAAAGGATATAAGGATATGTGGCCTCATTTTCAGTCCTCACACCAGTGACATGGAGTTGGCTTTGTGTTTGTGTAAAAGGGAGCTGATGGGAGACTGAACAAGGTGAACCCCAGGCCTTCTCAAGGAAGCACACACTTCCCCAGAGAAGTGCCTGGACACGCAACTGATCCACTTCCAGTTTCTCAGAGATGGAATGGGAGAACAGGTCCCATCTCATGGAGTCATGAACGCCAACCACAGAGGTGACTTAAGGCTTCCACGGCCAGCCTGTCAGTGCTGCAGCCCCTCCTGGGAGTCCCTCTGCTCTGCTGACCACTGGACATTACCTCCCACGAGCAAAGGAGGTCCTCTGTGGTTGGCCTACCCTTTCCTTCCATTTCTTCCCTTTCTTGCTCCTATTTTCATAAGGAGCAAGTTCAATCACACACCTAGGTAAACTTGTAGTAAGCATCAACCAAATACCCTGAATCTAAAATAAAAGTATAAATATATCTAAATAGTTCAGTTCTCAAGTTTCCATTCACTTTTAGCAACTAGTGACTTGTTTCTTCTAACATACAAAATGTCTGATACTCCAATCAGGATAATGATTTAAAAGCAATGTTTATGGGATCCTATCATGTGACATGCCCCGAGTTAAGTATTTTACAAACGCAATCTCATATATTCCTCATGGAAATCGGAGGAAAAGGTGACATCAGCCCCAATATACAGTAAGGAGCCTAACGAAAGCCCTTTCGAGGCCAACGAAAGGGGCCCGCAGCCCTGGTCACAAAGCCAACCAGATCAAAGCCAGCCTTGTCAACGTGAATATCCACATGCTTTCACTGAAAAGTTTTGTTTTCTCACAGATCCAACTTCCCTGACTTATATTATTGTTTTGTGCTGGGTACCTAAATCATATTTCTTCTTTGCCAAGGCAAGAGTGAGTTTTCACTGAAAATAAAGACAAGTTGACTTGAGTACAAATCTTGAATCAGGTTAAGGGAAATACCACCTATTATGGTCAAAACCTTAAATATATACAATTTTTATATTTCAATTATACCTCAACAGAGCTGGAAAAATAAGATTACTACAACCTCAGCATCAATGTTTCTACCCAATTCCAGTGAAGAACACATGATCCTTTAGACAGATAAAAGGGGCACTAACTTTCTTCCTAGTAATGTTTGTTTCTCTCGTGTATTTTCCCTTTATCTCAGTTGTCTTGTTTACTTTTACACAATTTTATAATAACAGGAGCTCTTCTTGGAATAAATATATATATGACAGACATGACAGCAACAACTTCTGGGAAGCAACTTGCTGATCAAATGACTATATATTTATAGAATTCTGTTCCGTTAATGCCATTTTGGTGCTTAATGTGTGTCACAGAAATATTTGAGGAAAGATGGCTGAATATCAAGGCATTTCTGTTTTCTAAAGCTCCACAGTAAATAATGAACTCACAAATTAAAGCCACCTAAGGGGAATATTTGAGTCTGAATTGAAGGCAAATGACATGTTGATTGAGAAGCACTTTCAACAAAAATCAACGAGAATAAAAGTGTTCAAGGCAGCAGAAAACTCAATGGATCCCTGGAGGACCACACCCTCCAGCTCCCTCGGAGATGGATCATTTAGCTCAAACTTCTTATTATCAATTACTGAGTAATATCATTGAGATACACTACGATACAGTTTCTGTCTGCTACATTAAGTATTAATGTCCCCACCCAAATCTCATGTCGAATTGTAATCCCTAATGTTGGAAGAGGGGCCTGGTGGGAGGTGACTGAATCACCAGGGTGGATTTTTCCTTGCTGTTCTTGTGATAATGAGTTCTCAGAGCAGCTGGCAGTTTAAAAGTGTGTAGCATCCTCCCCTGCCTCCACTCTCTTCCTCCTGCTCCAGCCATGTAGGACTTGCCTGCTTCCCCTTCGCCTTCCACCATGATTGTAAGTTTCCTGAGGCCTCCCCAGCCCTGCTTCCTGTACAGCCTGAGGAACCATAAGCCAATTAAACCTCTTTTCTTTATCAATCACCCAGTTTGGGGCATTTTTTGAGAGCTGTGTGAGAAAGGACTAATACAACACCTTTCATCCACCAGGTCAGCACCATTATCCAGTAGATACTTGGGACCAGCTGATCTAGTTCATTTGTGGGATTATCATTGGGTCTTTATTTTCTATCTTCACAAACTATAATAAGATTTAGCCAAATATTATATGTAACATATATTTATATAATAAATATATATTTTATATGATTAATATATATTTTTATAAATATATAAAATTATATTTATACAATTTTTGAAATAGATGCACTTATTGGAATATGTATATATACACAAGAGCACCTATTATTTCAAAAATTATGTGAAAGTAAACAAGAAAACAGATAAAGGGAAAATAGGATAGAAGAAAAACGAACAGTACTAGGGAGAAAGTTAGTGCCCCACGTATCTAAGGGATCATGTGTTCTTCACATGAATTGGGTAGAAACATTGATGCTGAGGTTATAGTAACCAAATCTTATTTTTCCAGCTTTGTTGAAGTATAATGATATAATTGAAAAATAAAAATCGTATATATTTAAGGTGAACAACTTTACATTTTATATGCATGTACTCCGTGAGGTCATTACCATGCTCAAGCCAATTAACATATCCATCCCCTCACATGGTCACCATGTCCTGGTTTTTAGGGTGAATAATTACGTTTTAAATGGCCATTTGTAAAGAAAGCAATGTCTGTGTTAGCATATTGATAGACCTCAATGGAATCCATGATTACAATTTTTTGGAAAAAAACCATTTTCTTTATCAGATTAACTTGAGACAACATCATCTTAGAAAAGCTGCTAGTTGGCTTGAACATAAAAATCAAAAAGAAGTATGTTCCCAGGGGGAAAAAAAAGGCGATAGAAGTGAAACCTCAGGAAAATAGATTCAAAACATGGGGGAAAAGCACATATAGGAAAACCAAAAATCTTCTCCAGCCCAACATGTGGGCAGGACATGAATGAGATAAGTGGGGCAGGTAGAGATCGATTTGAATTCTAAGACTTTTCAGCTTCTTCGTGTTGTCCTCTAAATAGGCATCTTTTCAGGCGAGAAACCCAGTAAAATTTGGCAGACGGCATTCCAAAGACACGTGGTTCTGTGGCAGTTACATGAGGAACCAAAAGTGAGCTGAGAGCCAGGTTCTCCTGGTATGACTGACCCCTCCCACGGGCTTTGATCCTGCCACCCTGAGGCACAGAGGATGCTCAGACAGGTCCAGAACCTCTCCCGAACTGAGTTGAGGGGAGCGGGGCTTAACATCGGACAGGTCCCCAGAACCTCTCCTGAACTGAGTTCAGGAACTGAGAGGGAGGGAGGGAGGGAGGGAGGGAAAAAAGAGGCAAGAGAATGTTATGTACCAACTTCAAACAAGACAGTGGTAAACTCTGGAGTGGAAGAGAGGGAAAGGATGGGCGTCCAGATTTCACGACCTCGAATATTTAAGTGTGTGCACATGTGCCTGTGTGTTTCCCTGTTACATGTTCTTCTGAAGTGTTCTAAGTGTTTTAAATTTTTAATTATAAAACTATAAAACTAAGATAGATCAATGCATAGCAAGCACAGAAGGGAGAGAAGGAGAAACGGAGGGAAGAAAAATAAAGAGAAGAGAGTACCCCAGCAAAAATTTCCAAAATTATCCTTTAAAATTTACAAAGTGGCACAGTTGTTCTTGATTTGGCTATATATACAGAGAGAATAAGCTCATCTGGGTTGATAAATTATAATATATGCAGTCATGTTTGCTTTAATATGTATCATGGCTGATTCACAGGTTATTTTTAACTAGATATTTCCTCAAATGTCGCTAGTCCTGCCAGGTGGACTAATAAGAACAAATCTAGCAGAGGCTCTGACGTGATTTGCTTTGATTTGTTTACACTTTAGGTAATATTGGTGAAGCACCTGTTGTGGGCCAGGCAGGACTCTCAGAGCAAAGGTGCAGCTGTGAAGAACACAGGTGTGCTGCAGCATGGCACCACGGCACATAAATACCAAGGATTCCGTGCGTTAATTGCCACATGTTTGCAATCGTGCTGCAAGTTTACCAGAAAACAGTGAGTGTAAACATTTCTTCTATGACCTTGTTCACGTTCACTCTTTTGCTCAGTAAATCTTTTGCTCATGGGTAATTCTAAACAAAATTTACGTTGGTGCCAAACTAAGTTATCTCACACTTCACGGTACAGGGCCCAAAGAAAGTAAGATTGTACCAGCATTGTGTAGAGCCGTCAATAACGTGAACTCTTGCTGTAATAAATGCGTGTCCACCCACTGACGGACTGCTTGATTCTATCCCCTAGTGAGCAGCTATTCTGTGCACTGACGGCACTAAGAGGCAGCGGAGCCCAGGACTGGGTGGTCTCAAATGCTCGGGGAATGAGCGATGGAATGAATGAATGGTGTCACTGCTGGATAGAGGCAGGACGTATTTTCTCAAAACACTGTAAAGCAGGTGGCAATGGTGTAGACATGGAACATTTTTTAAAAGCTTGCTTATGGCCAGGCACAGTGACTAACACCTGTAATCCCAGCACCTTGGGAGGTCGAGGCCAGCAGATAGCTTCAGCCCAGGAGAGACCAGCCTGGGCAACATGGTGAAACCCCATCTCTACTAAAAATACAAGAACTAGCAGGGCACGGTGGTGCATGCCTGCAATCCCAGCTACTCTGGAGAATGAGGCATGAGGATCGCTTGAGCCTGAGAGGCAGAGGTTGCAGGGAGCCCAGACTGAGCCACTGCACTCCAGCCTGGGCAACAGAGGGAGACTCTGTCTCAAAATAAATAAGTAAATATAAAAATAAAAGCCTCCTTGTACTCAGGTAGCCTAGTTGACAGATAAATAGAAGGACTTGGGTTTTTTTCTTTGTTTTAATCTTTAAAAGAAAAAACATGGAAATACCTACCTGCAAGTTTTCCTCTATTTGGGCAAAAGAACGGAAGCCATACTGAAAACAGCCACTCTGTGACAGCAAACGGCAGCCTGGAGATGGGGTTGGAAGGTGCCCACTTCTGGAGCAGGCTCTGCTGATGCAGGCCCCACCCACCTGGTGGAGCTGACCACGCCCACCTGCTGAAGCATGTCCCTGGGCTCCTGTCCCTCTGGCAGGCTGCAGCCTGGCTGAGGCTACCACAACCAGCATACAATCCCTTTCCCAGTCAAAGAGCAAGAAGGTCGGTGCTGGACCCAGGCTCCCTTCTGTGCCACCAGGGAGCTCTGAGGTCGCTGGTGCCAGAGCTCCAGAAGATTTAGTCTTATTTTGCTCCTAGCTCTACACGCTGTTGCTGTCCCACTGTCCTGACATCCAGTCTGGCACTTCCTCAGCACCTGCCTGGGAGGCACTCTCTGCCTCATTAGCGAGCTCACCTGGGCTGGGTCCTGGGTGCCGCTCCCTCCTGTCTGGGCCTGATTTCTGCCAGTTGCAGGTGAGTCCTGCAGTGTCAGGATTAACCTGCTCAAACACCACCTGATTCTTAGTTTCTCACTGAGTGGGGGCTTGGAGACCCGCCATCCTCACTAGTATGGTGATCTGTTTCTTTAAACGTTGTTAATGGTTTGACTAGCATATGGGAATGAAGAGGAAACAGACAAATGGTGAGGGCCGCTGTTACAGCCGTGTGTCTGAATTGATGGTGCAGCCTCTGCTATCACTGAACCAAGAGAAGATCTCTAACGGACTTGAGATTTCTGCAAACTGACTTGGACAAGGAGCCGTGAGTGGTCAGTGCAGAAGGCCAAGGGCAAGGGGTGTGTTTATTTCCAGACACTCACCTGATGGGCACAGCTGCCTTCAGCCCTCAGCACATCTAAAGGTTAGGAGCAGAGATTTTGAATTTGCTAGTAATCAAAATGAGAAAGACAGAAATTATAATGCCTTAAAATTTTAGATCCGAGAAGTAGCTTAGAAAATCTTTGAACTACATGATTCTACCTGAAAAACAAAGACCCAAGAACTTTTGGGAGAGGATTCTTGTGGGAAAGAGCAACATACAAGACAAAACCCAAGCCTGTGACCAAGGGGTGTGACCGGGGGGTGGGACTGGGGAGTGTGACCAAGGGGTGTGACTGGGGGGTGTGACTGGGGAGTGTGACCAAGGGGTATGACTGCGGGGTGTGACTGGGGAGTATGACCAAGGGGTGTGACTGCGGGGTGTGACTGGGGAGTGTGACCAAGGGGTGTGACCGGGGGGTGTGACTGGGGGGTGTGACTGGGGAGTGTGACCAAGGGGTGTGACTGGGGCGTGTGACTGGCGAGTGTGACTGGGGGGTGTGACTGGGAGGTGGGGGCCACAGCGGGTGAAGCAAAGTCCCCTTGGGCACGTGAATGGAGCTCGATTTGAGAACTGCTGACCTGACTTTTACAGAGAAGAAAACAGGCACAGAAAAAGAAAAGCAATTTGTCCAAGGGTGCGGTATTAGTCTGTTTTCGTACTGCTATGAGGACTGCCTGAGACTGGGTAATTTATAAAGAGAGAGGTTTCACTGCCTCACAGTTCAGCATGTCTTGGGAGGCCTCAGCAAAGTTACAATCATGGCAGAAGGTGAAGGGGAAGCAAGGTGCCTTCTTCACAAGGCGGCAGGAAGGAGAAGTGCTGAGTGAAGAGGGGAGAGCCCCTTGTAAAACCATCAGATCTCATGAGAACTCACTATCAGGAGAATGTCATGGGGGAAACCAACCCCACGATTCAATCACCTCCACCTGGTCCCTCTCTTGACACGTGGGGACTATGGGCATTCTGGGGTGACAATTCAAGATGAGATTTGGGTGGGGACACAAAGGTGAACCCTATCAGGTGCACAGCCCAGGCTCCAACAGAGCCAGGACCAAAGCTGGATTCCGTGTTCTTCCTGGTGCACTTGAGGTTCACTGTTTTTTGTCAGCAATATATTAAAAGAAGTGATGTTTGTGTTCCTGGGAAGTAGACTCACATCTTAGTAACACAAAAGCAGATATGAATGAATGTGAATGATGAACCAGAGTGGACACAAGGAATTAAAGAAGCACAGGGGGTGGGGGGGGGAGCTGGGTGTTTCTTTTGGTGTCATAAAGTTTAATCAGTTTGGGATTGTCTATTTTAATTTTCATTTTAATGTACCTTTCTAATATTCCCTTTTATTATTCCCTTCAATATACCTTTTAAATATGCCTGCTTTGTTTAAAAAATATGGTCATGATCCTACAGGTAAAATGATGTCTAAGTAGAATATTCATCTATTTTTAAGCCAGTGAAAAATGAGACTATTATATGCAATCTTTCTCTCCATTCATTATTTAACTGCAGCTCAAAAAGGCAATTTAAAAAATAAAGACCACCAGTGTTGACCACGTTTAGCCTCTACAAAACAAAGGATGAGAGAAGTTTCTAATGGCTCCCAGCCACTGCTTTATCCCAAACATGAGAAAGTCTTTTTGAACATTGAGAGGCAGAATCACCACGGAGAAAATGTTCAAGGGCAGATCAGGATACTGGGGTGAACACAGCTCCCTGAAGACCCAGAAACTCCTGACTCGGGTCCTGCCTCGCCCTGTGATAGCTTTGCAGCATCGTATGCTGAATGCGAAGTATTTCAATGCTGTAATTTACTGCTTTGAAAAATGAGTGAGCCTGCTCCCTTTGACATGCCTCTTTGAAACATGGAATATTTAAAATTCATACCCAAACTTAATGTATAGATAGATCACACATTTTTATGACTTCACTGGTGTAATAAGAGCCTTGTAATATCTCAAAAGATACGTTTTATCCCTCCTAATGTGTATCATGTGCAGATTAAGAAGCTATATTATTGCCTTCAAATGACCTGCTATTTCCTGGAAACTGTAATTTGCTGGACCTGTCCTTGTCACTGGGGTAAGTATAATGCCTTTAATAATCTTCCATTCACTAAGTGATGTGTTTGCATCAAAAAGACGGATCTGGCTTGGCGGTGGGGCAGGCGCTCCGTGTCTGTTCTCCCAGTGACATCTAGAGGCTTCACAGGGCCTGGAGCAGAGGGAAGCAGGTGGGAGGACTTTTCTCCAGGTTCACTGAATTTACTCATAAGAATGTTTTAAAGGCTGAGAATCAGAGCATTTCAGGGCAAAATTGCCTCACAGCATGACTCCCAAGGGGCGCAGAGAGAGCAACCGGGTGAGAGGCAGCGTCCACAGGAAGGGGTCTGGGCAAATCGTATGAAGACACAGAGAAGCCACTGAGAGCTCTCTCATAAAACGCCACCCTCAGTTGAGCTCGAAACTCCAAGCCACTGCAAACCAGCCTCGGAAGGGCTTTTATACAGAGTTCCTTTCTAACAAGGTGGGCATCAAAGGTGATCTAAGCGAAGCAAATGTGTTTTTAAAACACCCTCATGCCTGTTTTCCCAGCACTATGGGAGCCCTGGGCAGGTGGATCACCTGAGGTCAGGAGTTCGAGACCAGCCTGGCCAACATGGTGAAACCCTATCTCTACTAAAAATACAAAAAATGAGCCAGGTGTGGCGGCAGGCCCCTGTAACCCCAGCGACTTGGGAAGCTGAGGCAGAAGAATCTCTTGAACCCAGGAGGCAGAGGCTGCAGTGAGCTGAGATCAAGCATTCCAGCCTGGGCGACAGAGTGAGACTCTGTCAAAAAAAACAAAAAACAAAACAGCAACATAAAAAAAACCCACCCCAAGTGGCCCGTGCTTTCAGCCCGAGAGTCTCAGAAGAAAGCGCACAGGTCCGTGTGATTGGCCAACGTCCAGCCCACCTGCCCCAGGCCACACAGTGCTTGAGAGCGAGCCGGAGCGGCCAGTAGGGGCATCTCAGCACCAGGGCTATCGGCTGGAGTTGACTGCAAGCCGAGGGCTCCACACTGAGTCACCTCCTGTGTGCTGTGGTGCGCGTGTGCCCCGAGAGACAAAGGTAAACCTGGGTGTTGGTGATTTACTTTATGTGGGAATCACAAATGTCATCTACAGTTTTATCTAGACATTTGTGATGGAGATACATACTTTGACGGTTGTGTTAATTATTGCCAGCAATGTATGTAGAAGTCAACTTTCTACTCCTGGGGTACAAAACAATTTTGAAAGCAATGAGGAACAAGCCCAACTTTCCCACAGCCTCATTTTAAAAAGGATGTGAAGAGGAAGCCTAAGGACAGAACGGTCCCTCAACATCGATAAGACCACATACAAGCGGGACAGGAGGAGAGACCCAGACGCCACATAAAAACTTCCATGAAGATAAATGGTAAACAGTGAAACAGGAGAGGGAGCCCCGAAACACACCCGCACACGTGTGGTTGATGGTTTTTGACAGAGGTGCCGAGAACACACAATGGAGAAGAGACAGTGTCCTCAATCAACGGTGTTGGGGAAACTGGATCTCCACAGGCACAGGGTGAAACTGGCTGTTATCAGACACCACATGCAAAAATCAACTCAAAATAGATTAAAGACTTCAATGTAAGACCTGAAACTGTGAAGCTCCTAAAAGAAAACAGGGGAAAGCTCCATGACACTGGTCCAGGCAAAGATGCTTTTGGATATGACCCCAAAAGTATAGGCAATAAAAGCAAAAATAAACAAATGAGATTACATCAAACGGAAAAGCTTCTGCACAGCAATGGAAACAACAGAACAAAGAGGCCGAGGCAGTTGGATCACCTGAGGTCAGGAGTTCAAGACCAGCCTGGCCAATATGATGAACTCCCATCTCTACTAAAAATACAAAATTTAGCCGAGCGTGGTGGCAGGTGCCTGTAGTCCCAGCTACTCGGGAGACTGAGGCAGGAGAATCACTTGAACCTGGGAGGTGGAGGTTGCAGTGAGACAAGATCGTGCCACTGTACTCCAGCCTGGTCGACAGAGTGAGACTCTGTCTCAATAAAAAAAAAAAAAAAAGAAAGAAAGAAAGAAAAAGAAAAGAAAATATTTGCAAACCATTTATCTGACAAGGGACTATTATCCAAAAATACATAAGGAACTCAAACACCTCAGTAACAATAAAAGAAATAACTCAATTAAAAACTGGGGCAAAGGCTCTGAGCAGATATATCTCAAAAGAAGATATTGGAATGGCCAATCAGAACAAAATGCTCAACATCACTAATCATCAGGGAAATGCAAATTAAAACCATAATGCGCTGTCACTCACACACACCTGTTCAGACGCTGTTGTTGAAAAGAGATGCCACATGTTGGTGAGGGTGTGCAGAGGAGGAACCCCTTGTGCTTTGTCAGTGGGGATGTAAATTAATACAGCCATCCTGAAGAGCAGTGTGGAAATTCCTCAAAACACTACAAATAGAATTACCATACGACCCAGCCATCCTGCTTCTGGCTACGTACTCAACGGAAATGAAATGAGTGTGTGGAAGAGAACCTGCACCCCCGTGTTCATGCAGCGCTGTTCACGGTACCCCAGACAGAAAATCAACCTCAGTGTCTATCCAAGGATGAGAGGATAATGGAAATGTAGAAATGGAATACCAAAGTGAGTCTTAAAAAAAGAAGGAACTCCTGTCCTGCGCGGTAACACAGATAAGCCTGGAGGACATTCCGCTAGGTGAAATAAATCAGGCTGAGGAAGACAAATACCACATCTTCTCATTCATATGTGGAATCTAAAGAAGTCAGACTCATACAAGTAGAGGGTAGAATGGTAGTTAAATAGTAGTTACTGGAGGCTGGGGTGAGGGCTGGATGGAGAAAGGAGAGATGACGGTCACAGGGTACAAAGTTTCAGTAGGACAGGAGGGATAAGCTTAGAGATTGATTGCACGGAATGGCCAGTAACATAGATAATAATGCATTGTATATTTCAAAATTGCTGAAAGAGCAGAATGTCAATGTTTTCACCACAAAAAAAAATGGCTAGTATGTGAGGTGATGGATGTGTGAATTAGCCCGATTAGTCACTCCACATGGTAAACATATAGCAAAACTTCACAGCACACCCTATAAATATATACTACAGTTATTATTTGTCAATTAAAAATATTAAAAAATAATCATGTAGACACACACGCACAAAGAGGAATGGTAAAGAATGGCCTAAAATTGGATGGGTGAGGTGGCTCACACCTGTAATCCCAGCACTTTGGGAGGCTGAGGCGGGTGGATCACTTGAGGTCAGGAGTTTGAGACCATCCTGGCTAACATGGTGAAACCCTGTCTCTACTAAAAATACAAAAATTAGCCGGGCGTGGTGGTGGATGCCTGTAATCCCAGCTATTCGGGAGGCTGAGGCAGGAGAATCACTTGAACCCGGGAGACACAATTTGCAGTGAGCTGAGATTGTACAACTATACTCCAGCCTGGGTGACAGAGTAAGACTTTGCCTAAGGAAAAAAAAAAAAAAAGTATGCACAAGTATGCATCTGTTCCTTTGTTGAATATCATCATTACTGCAAGTGTACTTTTTTGAAATTTAATTCCTAAATCTGCTTATGGTTTTTAATTTTCTAAGTCCTTAAAGTTCCCATGATGACTCCCACTGTACTCCTGGGTTAAAGGTTTTGTGGGGGGGAAAAAATACACGCTTGACCGGGCGTGGTGGTTCATGTCTCTAATCCCAGCATTTTGGGAGGCTGAGGCGGGCAGATCCCTTGAGGTCAGGAGTTCAAGACCAGCCTGGCCAGCATGGCAAAACCCCGTCTCTACTAAAAATATAAAAATCAGTCAGGCGTGGTGGTGGACACCTATAGTCCCAGCTACCTGGGAGGAGAAGGCTTGAACCCGGGAGGCTCAGGTTGCAGTGAGCCGAGATCAATCATGCCATTGCACTCCAGCCTGGGCAACAGGGTGAGACACCATCTCACAAAAAAAAAAAAAAGAAAAAAAAAGAAAAAGAAAAAAAGAAAAAAAATGCATGCCCTGCCGTCAGCCACATATTAGTCACCCATGGAGTGAGGCTGGCGTGTTCCATGCAAGCCCTGTCTGTGGTGTGTATTTTCACTCTCAGCCATCGAAACACATATAGAATGATCCTCGTTTTCCGAAAATGGAAGTGCAGTTGTGATACGGCATAAGGAACAGGTCTTGGCTTAATGTTTGTACAGTAAAGAAACCTTGTGTGAATCCTTCAGAAAGTAGCCAATTTTAAAATAAATGGTATAAATGCCTCTTCGTTTATCTGCGGTACACCTCCCTGTTCCATATCCATTTAACGTAAAGTGAGGTCTACTGAATCCTACAAAATAAGTGGTGTCTGTTCCTGGGTTTCTCTCTCTCTGCTCAAAGCAGCACTTCCTCCAACATGCCCTTCTGAGGCTTGGGGAAAAACGTGGTTCCCAGTAAGGGATCCTGGGCTCATTTTCTAATCTTACAGTTTCATTCTGGCGAGGCCTGAGAAGGTAGAGTTGAAATGAATTAATTGGCTTCAAATTTATTTCTTAAAAATGGGATATGATCACTTCTCTGCCTTTGGCTAAAATCAAGCCTAAAAATTAGTCTATGGGCAGTCTTACTTTCTTACTTTTGTAAAATGCAAAATCCTTCTGTTTCTCACATGAGCTGAACACACTAGCACGTTCTCCAGGAAATAAGCAGGAATGAGTGAGTCTGCAAAAAATGTTTGTCTCACTCTTGTTAGCCCTCGCCTCCGTTTTGGAAGCCAACGACTCCTAACATTGTTAGTTTGATGAACTATTGGGTTTTTTTTTTTCATGCTGAGTCAAATTTCCACTATTTACACTCCCACAGATACAACTTTTACTTTCTTGGGCTCAGCATCTCCCAGGAAGATCACTTCTTCAGCTGGGTGTCAGCAACTTTTATCTAACGATTCTCAAGAGGTGGCCACAGAAGTTGTTGAACTGATAGACATTTTTAGCAGATACTTGATTTATTTAAAAAGCCTCACTTCCACCCCCACGCCCCACATTTCATAATCATGTGAATGCCAAACTCATCCTTTCTGTAACTGAGCTCTCAGAGTACACGTGCGGTCACACACCCGGGATACAGTCACACCCCCAGGATACGCAGCCCCGATGGAGTCAGGAGGAGCCCTCGGCAGGCCCGGGAAGGAGAACTGCTCTGTGGAACCACTGGCCTGTGCACTCCAAAATTATCCACCTGACTAATGACAAAGAAGGATCTTCCAGAGAAACAAAGCTGTGGCAACTAAACCCAACACGTGAGCCCAAACTGCATCCTGAACTCCAGCTGGGGAACCCCTCCAGGGACGCTGTCGGGATGACTGGCGAGGTTAGCCTACGGATTACAGATGGCGCTGCTGTGTGATGGTCGGTCCCTCAACGTTGAGAGCTGTGCTGTGGAAACACAAGGGAACGCTCTGCTCCTTGTTCCTGGGAAACAACT
>NW_012109252.1:2088815-2089582 GCF_000951045.1 Mandrillus leucophaeus
CCAGGAGCGAGCCCGGGGGAAACTCCAGCCCCCCGCAGTGGTGAGGCTTCAGTGTGGGTGCAGCGGTTGTAGCAAGCACCAGGAGTGAGCCCGGGGTAAACTCTGCCCCGTGGCGATGGTGACGTGTCAGTGTGAGTGCGGCAGGTGTAACAAGCACACCCCTCTGGTGGGAGGTGTTGGTTGTGGGGGAAGCTGTGGTTGGGGCAGGGGCTGGAGTGGAGATCTCTACCTTCCCTTTAACTTTGCTGTGAACCTAAAACTGCTCAAAAAGGGGATCTATTAAAAATAGTTTATGTGGCTTTAAGAAATTCACAACCATTTGAATTCTTTCCCATGAACCACAATTGCTAAACAAAAACGACTGTTTAAACTGGAAAATAAACAAAATCTGTGTACCTGAATCAAGGTCAAATGCAGACAAGTCTGTCTGGGCCTACCCTCGCCAAGCCGCTTTGGAAAATGCGGCTCCACCAGGCAGTAAGAACAAACTCCGCTAAAGTTCACCTGCTTGACAGAGAAGGGAGAAATAATAAAAATAAAATTCTTGCTGACACTCACTTTACTGCCATGGAAACCAGCTCAGCCAGCTTTATGTTATTAGGGACATATTTAATTCTCAGGATTTGTATTATTACCTTAGAAAAATATAACAAAATCTCGTAAAATTTGGATTGCCCTTAATGAGACAGAAAGGTAAAACATTCTTAATTATCAAAGCTTTTCCTGTTATAAAGCAACAATAAAACTAAAATACTGAAATGGGATTT
>NW_012109252.1:2089632-2094757 GCF_000951045.1 Mandrillus leucophaeus
GCAGGAGACTGGCAGAAAAGGGCTCCCCATGGCCAACACTGGAAAAACCTGAGCAAGAAAGTAGGCTGGGCACGGTGGCTCACGCCTGTAATCCCAGCACTTTGGGCAGCTGAGGCAGGCGGATCACCTGAGGTCAGGAGTTCAAGAACAGCCTGGCCAACAAGGTGAAACCCCATCTCTACTAAAAATACAAAAGTTAGCTGGGTGTGGTGGCAGTTGCTTGTGATCCCAGCTACTCAGGAGCCTGAGGCGGGAGAACTGCTTGAATCTGGGAGGCGGAGGTTGCAGGGAGCCGAGATTGTGCCACTGCTCTTCAGCCTGAGTAACAAAGGGAGACTCTGTCTCGAGGGGGAAAAAAAAGGAAAGAAAGAAAAAGAAAGGAGGGAGGGAAGGAAGGAAGGAAAACGCACGGCGGAGCATGGGTCACATCTCAGAGATGAAACAGAGCACAAGAGTCCATACAGGTATCAGCAAATGACGGGATAAATAAATAAATCGGGAGAGGAGACAATCTTTCTTGCAGAATTATAAATAACAGAGGTAGATGCTCCTGCTCCGAGAGGTGAACGTGATTCCACGCTCTTCCTTCTTTGAGGGTGGCCTGGGCTGAGACAGGCTCCCAAGGAATAGAAGGAGAAGAGGAACAAACAGGCATTTCATGGGAGACAGCAGGCAGACATCACCTGAGCCAGTGACGAAGGTTAGTGGATGTTGGGCGCCGTGGTGTCATGTGACTCCTCTTCCCAAAATCACACACCCCCAATCTCATCACGGGAAGATCGTCTTCCAGGGACTGGGGACCTCGACTGGGGAACATCCTACCAGATACCCAGCAAGCCTCCTCCAAGCCACTAAGGTCATGAAAGGCAAGGACAGGCAGAAACCGTCACAGGCCGGAGGGGCTGGGAGACGTGACGAGCAAATGCATGTGGTGTCCTCGATGGGTCCTGGGACAGAGAGAGGGCACTGGGGAAACCCAGCAAGGTCCAAAGGCCGCCTGGAGGTGAGGCCATCGTCTCGCCCCACAGCGACACGAGAGGTGAACAACAGGAAGACTGTGTGGCGTCCACTGGGGCTCTCTGCACCATTGAGACTATTCATTAAAAAAAATAACTTATTTAAAAAATACTATAACTCAAAATTATGGAGGCAGTAAAATGCTCAGGGGTTGAAGGGAAGATTTTTAGGGCAGAGAAAAGACTGTGCATGATCCAACAGTGGTGGACATGAGTCCTGAGCACCCGACCAAACCCACCGAGCCGACAGCGCCAGGAGCGAGCCCGGGGAAAACTCCAGCTCCCCGCAGTGGTGAGGCTTCAGTGTGTGTGCAGCGGTTGTAGCAAGCACCAAGAGCAAGCCCAGGGTAAACTCTGCTCCGTGGCGATGGTGACGTGTCAGTGTGAGTGCAGTGGGTGTAACAAGCACACCCCTCTGGTGGGAGGTGTTGGTCGTGGGGGAAGCTGTGGTTGGGGCAGGGGCTGGAGTGGAGATCTCTACCTTCCCTTTAACTTTGCTGTGAACCTAAAACTGCTCAAAAAGGGGATCTATTAAAAATAGTTTATGTGGCTTTAAGAAATTCACAACCATTTGAATTCTTTCCCATGAACCACAATTGCTAAACAAAAACGACTGTTTAAACTGGAAAATAAACAAAATCTGTTTACCTGAATCAAGGTCAAATGCAGACAAGTCTGTCTGGGCCTACCCTCGCCAAGCCGCTTTGGACAATGCGGCTCCACCAGGCAGTAAGAACAAACTCCGCTAAAGTTCACCTGCTTGACAGAGAAGGGAGAAATAATAAAAATAAAATTCTTGCTGACACTCACTTTACTGCCATGGAAACCAGCTCAGCCAGCTTTATGTTATTGGGGACATATTTAATTCTCAGGATTTGTATTATTACCTTAGAAAAATATAACAAAATCTCGTAAAATTTGGATTGCCCTTAATGAGACAGAAAGGTAAAACATTCTTAATTATCAAAGCTTTTCCTGTTATAAAGCAACAATAAAACTAAAATACTGAAATGAGATTTTTATGCCAGAAGAATTTCAGCCTCTTTCCAAAGGAAGAAAAAGTTCAAAGAGAGGGTATGTTCCTCCTAAACATGTTTTTTAACTTCACCAAGAGGCCTTGTGTAGGCCGCCAAGTTTTTATTTTTCCTCCATGGCTACTACAGTGATCATTCCAAACGAGTGCCTTTTTTCTTTTGATATCCCTTCCTAATTCATTAGCACACTAAAAAAGAACAGAGCCATCTATGCATTTTGTTTTCCCCGTGGTATAATCACTAGGTGACCTTTCTAAGCCTTGCACAAAACGCACACTTCTTAAGACTGGTGCTGTCTTGGGTGCCGCTTGGGGCTGGCAGCCCCGCCCCGCAGGTCCGAGGGGCTTTGGAGGTGTGATTCATCATGCCCTGCCCTCTGGAGTGTGAGTGCGCTGTCTGCACCCCACCAGCCGTGAAAGTGCATGATACCCCATGAATAAACAAGCCAGGAGGGTGAGCAGGTGCAGGTAGGTGTGATTTGGTACAGGAAAACCACAACAAGGTGATTTTTAAAGTTTTATTTGCCTAAAGCAAGAAAAAACAAGCTTAACCAGGTAACACATGCTTCAAAGGCTCCACAGCCAAGATTTCAGAGCTGCTAGATCCCGCGGCTCCCAAAGAGCAGCACGGCAGCTTCTCGGTGGCTTCACACAGACCGCCACATGCTCCACACGTCCGGGTGCCGCGCCCATGTGCCCACACCCGTGCAAATGCTAGTGTGTGATCTGCCAACCCACTCTCTGTCAGGTGCCTGCCGTCTACCCTCGTGTAAACACGTTGTTCTGTCTTGTGGAAAATGTTAGCTTTCTCCCTTAGACGGGTATAATCATCACCAAACGCAAAAATCAAAAGCACAATGTGTGATCAACTACCGGCCCACACAGGACGCCACTCGGACGCCGGCTGCTCCTCTGGAACAAGCACACAGCACTCCTGTCTCTGCCAAGCATATTTTCCCCTCTCCAGGCCGGGAAAACGCCTTCACTGGCCTGGCGCCGAGGCAGACGCCGGGATGAGCTTGGGTTTGGCTTGCTGGGGTGGGGCCACGTCCGGGATCTTCTCCCCGTGTTTGTACACGCTCACCGTCACATCGATCTTCTCCCCGCCATACTTGTTCTTCACGTTGATGCTGTACTTGCCCGAGTCCTCAGAGGTCACGCCTTTGATGGTCATGCTGACGTACTTGGCCTGCTCCACCTTCACCGAGAAGTGCTCGCTGAGCTCGATGTCCTGGTCGTTCTTGAACCAAACCACTTCGGGGTCGGGGTTTCCAAACACCGTGCAGGTGAGATTCAAGGTCTTTGGAAGGAAGAGGTTGGTGGAGAAGGAAGAGTTAGAAAAGGGAAAGTCCTATCACCGCCTCAGACGGGGTGCTCCAGGTCACACTCAGTGACACGTACTGGTCCTTCAATGGCTTGTTTAGCAACAAGGCTTTATGTACATAAGCACCACTCTAGACAGAGCAGCCAGAGGACAGTAGGGAACAGGTTCACTGTGTCACAGGGGAGCTCATAAAAAAATCAGTGAGCACATGTCCTATTTATTCTCAGCTTTTATCCATAGCCTAAGTCAATTAACTAATTTGAAAGTAATTTAATTAAGCTCTATGTTTTATAGTAGATATATCCAGCCTGCTCCCAAATTCCTTTCTATTTAGATGTATGGGTCCCTCTTACCAGTTCCTCTGGCGGACCCCATGAATATATTGTCTTATAACTGGTAAACTGGAGGCAAAAAAAAATGCATTCTTGAAGCTTAGTTAAAATATGCTTTCAGCCTAGGATAAAGTGAAACGATTGCTAATTTCTCAATTACATCCTAAGATGACATCTCAAGGCTCTCTAGGCTTTTCCTTTAACTGCTAAAGAAGAAGTCTATACACTTTTGTCTTCTGGCCTAATAAAATTCTCTCAAGTATCTCTGTCCCTGTGACATTGAGTTAGACCCACTGAAGCAACCAGAGAAGTATCAATTAGATATCAATAATTCTCCTGACAGGCAACAAATTACACTCCAGTAAGCGGCTTCCGCGATGTGTTCCACAGTGACCTTGAGAGTGGGAGCAGAGATTTTCTTCTTCCGTGTAGCAAAAGCTGTGTTCTCTCACACGGGAAGAGGGGGCCTGCACCTTCACACAGGAAGGCAGGCCATGGCGGGTGTGGCCGCCTCATCCTGCACTAGCTCCTCTGGGTGAATGGCCACAGGGGCAGGTGGCACCAGACCCTGGCAGACCCTGAGGGCCTACAAACACCCATAGCCACAGCACCTGCCTTGAGGTGCCCAAGTGGCACGATGTGTTCCTGTGACCACAGGTTTATGGATTCAGAATGTTACGCGATTCCTTCCTTGGAGAATACAGGGGTTATCCCAGGCCATCTAGGAAGGGCAGGAAAGTGGGGGGGACTCTGGGTTCCCTGCAGGCTGAGTGAGGACACAGAAGCCCCTCGCTGGGTTCCCTCTGCTCTGCCCCAAGAGGAGGGGCTGCGTGCACGGCACCGCGCTGACACCCCACCCCGGCCGCGTTTAGAATCCTCACCTTCCCTTCCATGATGGTCACCACATCAGGCAAGCCGCCAATCAACCTGCCACGGTCTGCAATGGGAAAGGGAAAGCGCCTCAGTTGGGAAAACATCTGTGGGGCGTTCCCGCCGAGCGGGGGCCGTGTAAGCAGCAGCGGGTACCAAGGTGAACGTGGGGAGGAGTTTATGCCCAGGAGAGAGGGCACCAAAGAAAAAGATGTATATGCTGACAGTTGAGGGATAAACCAAAGCCAAGGGAAGGTAGGTGAGGAGATAATAGACTCTGTGAAGGGCCGGGCGTGAAACACTCCAGGGGAAATGTGAGATAGGGGCTGGTCTTGAAGGGTGAAGAATTCACCAAGGACTGAAAGCCTGGAGAGCCGCGTCTGTCCGAGTTGGGCAGAAAGTGAAGGGGTCCTGGCCGTGCGTGGTGGCTCACGCCTGTAATCCCAACATTTTGGGAGGCCGAGGTGGGCAGATCATCTGAGGTCAGGAGTTCGAGACCAGCCTGGCCAACATGGTGAAACCCTGTCTCTACTAAAACTACAAAAACTAG
>NW_012109252.1:2095264-2104085 GCF_000951045.1 Mandrillus leucophaeus
GGGGAGGGGAGGGGAGGGAAAGAAAAGTGAAAGGGCCCTGGGTCTCTGGGCTGCAGATTCTGCAAGGGAAGACGTAGGACAGGAGTGAAAGTGGGGGCCCGAGGGGTGACGGGGCTAAGGCCAAAAGCAGTGCAGGGACCAGTAGTGCAGGACGTGGGGCTCCAGGACAGGGTGCAGTGTTGCTAGCATTGTTACATCAGGGTGGGGGGTTGCTGGTTATTATTTAATACACAAAGTTGGTACTCTAAAATATAGACCTTTTTGCCCCACCCAAAACAATTTACCACCCTGGTTACAATCTAACAGGTACTTACTCTTCTCTGCAAAAGCAGCAGCTCTAAAAGTTAAAGGGGACAGAGAGGAGAGAACGAAAAGAGAGTATGAGAAAGTACTTCCAACAAAATGTACAGCTGAGAGACTCACTAGCGATGAGAGCAAAAGAAAGAAGGAAATACGTCTGCATTCTCTTAGAGGAACACGTTCAGATCACAGGATCCCAGCATGGATATCACCGCTTTTTCCTGATGGTTCCCACTGCCCATTTTGAGGTGGAAAATGCCCTATTATCCAGATGCTAAAACCCACAGAAAAGTTTAGCATTCCAGTTCACAGGTTGAAGAGATTTTTTTTTTTCCACAAATTCACCAGAGACTTGAGATATTTTTGGAACTTGTCAGTTTCTGATCTATCTTGCTCATCCCTGTACCCGATCAACAAATGTTTATTAAATAAGCTAGCACAGGCCAAAGACTGTGGTCAGCTTTGGATGTGCGAAAACTCGATCGTGCATTTGAAAACCCTGAATTTTCCTTAAAAAGTTGTTCTGTGTAATGTGCAGACTGATGATAATTGACAGCAGCAGCATCACCATCTTGGACTAGCATCGCCATTTTAAGTTTTCCTTGATTAGAAACCGCCTAAGTCCAGCTCAAAAACATCAGCTTAAAGGCTAATGTCAGCATGACCATAAACCACAAATGACACCTCCAACGAAAAACATACCAACCTTGGGATAACCTACCCTCCAATCAAAAATATTCCAACCCTTAGATAACCTCCCCTCCAACCAGAGGCATTCCAACCCCACAAAAAAACTCTCCTTCACACAGAAACATTCCTAGCCTGAACCAGAACCTTTAAATACCCTTAGTCTGTAAGAGAAAGTGCTTCTGACCGAAATCTGCCAGAAGCACCACTCAGGTCTATTCTCCAAAATAAACCTGTCTTTGACTGTTAAGCTGCTTTGCGTGTTTCTTTCCTCTTTCTTCAACTCTTACAATAATGATTTTCGAAATTCATCCGGGGTTCCGATGACCCTGGACAGTCCGTTGATAAACGCATTTCTGGTTTAGGAGAATGCCCACCCCTCCACATACTGCATTGCTTAAACTGCCACTTCTGTCCCAGGAATGGCTCTTTCTTTGGGTCACCCAGGCTTCCATACAGATTCCCACATGCAGCCAAATTGACTGGGACTCAACTGCCCTCAGGATGATCTCATAGTAACCAAATACACAAATCTTACTTGAGTTGCTGGAATTCTGCAAATGCTTCATCAAAAGCTGTAAGGAAATAGTTCTTATGTTAGTAACCATTTCAGTGTTCACATTTTATTTATTCACTCAAATATTCTACCAGTGAATCTGGTTCATGAAAACTGATATAATGAAAGAATAAATAAAGTGATTTTTTCATTTTCTCTAAATGAAAATCGTAAATTCATATTGTCTCCTGTATCCATATCCCCTCCCTTCAGCATCTAAATGGATTTCTAAATAGAGATTGTTAAATGCTAAAGAAGAATTCTCTTACCTTGTCCGGACAGGTCGAGGGAGCGTTGATGGTTATCTTTGCCATCGAAAATCTCAAAAGTGTATTTTCCTTTGTCCTTCTCCGTCGGCTCACATATCTGCAGCCAGGCCATCTCTTCACTCCCCCCGATTCTCATATGCTCACTGGATGAGATCTTAGCATCTCTTTAAAATAGCAACAGGAACGTATCCAAGTTAGTGTCTCCATATCACATGCACCATGTCTACGGGGCAATGTCCTGCTGCTGTGACAGCCTTCTCTAACTTGCTGATGCCAATATCACAATAGATTATTCTGGCTGTTATGAATGTATTGACCACATCAGTAATATGTGGTCTATTCAAGACACCTTCTAACATTAAATGATACTTAATTTTCAAAGGTATATTATTTAATATATACTTGTCACAACATAATGGACTTAACATCATTCTATACAGTATGGTAGTTCCTGAAAAAATTAAATCTAGAACTATTATATGATCCATTAATTGCACTTCTCCGTAGATGCCCTGAAGAATTGAATGCAGGGTCTTGGAGAGAGATTGTCACACCACATCCTTAGTAGCATCGTTCACGACAGCCCTGGTGGGGAAGCAGCCCAAGCGTCCATTGGTGATGAGTGGATCAACAGATTGTGGCCCATAAATACATGAGAGAAATCCCAACGCCTGCTGCAATGTGAATGAACCCTAAGGACATTTTGCTAAGTAAAATAAGCCTGTCACAAAGAGACAAACACGTACTCCTATGAAGGGCTTAGGTAGTCAGATTCACAGAGACAGGAAGTAGAACTGTGGGTACCAGGGGCTGGGGGAGAGGAATGGGGAGTGAGGGTTTAATGGGAACAGAGTTTCAGTTTGGGAGGATGAAAAGGTCCTGGGTGGTGGTGGTGGCCACACAATGATGTGAATGTACTTAACACCACTGAACAGTACCCTTAAAGATGGTTAAAATGTTAACTTTTACAGTATGTGTATCATGCCACAATTTTTTAAAGTTTAGATAAAAACAAGGTGCTCATACCATTCCTGCCTTCTAAGATTCCCATATCTGCAACGTATAAGGCCAACCTGTTTACTGCAGACAAATGTGTATAAGTTATTTCCCAACATTACTTCAGTTTAGAGGGAGCCTGAGAGATTTGTGGAAGTCGCAGTCACGGGCGCATGAAAACAGGACTGACTCCAGGGCCACACAAGAGCTGGAATGTGGACCCGTTTCTCTCAGGCACCGGCTCCAGAACAGCTGGGGCTCAGGGAAATGGGCTGTGTCAGCTGCACAGACAGCCAGCTGTGGTGCTTGTGGCATCTTTCATTACCCTGGCCGGCAACCCAGAATGCCTTGAGTTCCATCAGGAAAAAGAATTCTCCAGCCCTCCTCACCATCATAGCCTTTTTCTCTGTTATTCTTCCCTTCAACAAATATATCTTAAGCCTATAATAAATGCACAGCTTGGGCCAGGTGCAGTGGCTCATGCCTGTAGCCCCAGCACTTTGGGAGGCCGAGGTAGGAGGATCACACGAGCCCAGGAGTTTGAGACCACCCTGGACAACAAAGCAAGACTGTCTCTACAAAAACACAAAAATTAGCCGGGCATAGTGGCAAGCACCTGTAGTCTCAGCTACTCAGGAGACGGAGGCAGGAGGACTGCCTGAGCCAGAGAAAGTCAAGGCTGCAGTGAGCTGTGATTACACCATCACACTCCAGCCTGGCCGACAGAGTGAGACCCTGTCTCAAAAAGTATATATGTAAAAATAAATGCTTGGCTCTGTGTCCTGGTCTCTGGTGGTGGTGCTGACAGTGTGTGTCAGAATCGAGTCTGTCCAGATAGCAAGTGGGAGCTCCATGAAGGCACAGCAGGATCCTGGTGCACACTAAGCCAGAGAGGACGGAACGGCTGCTCCCAGGGATGGTTTTGTGGGATTGGCTTCGGCCTGAGACTTAGCATCTGGGATCCTGGACAGAGAAGGGAGGATCTAACACTGCCCATGTGGGGTTGTTTTAGGAATCCAAGAAGATATGATCAACATCTATTGAAGCAACTCTGGAACATAATTGATACACATTTGTCTACAGTCATCAGGTCGGCCTCCCCTATTGCTGATGAGGGACGAGCTCGTGCTGCCTTAGAAGGCAGGGCAGTGTGAGCACTTGATTTCTATCTAAACTTTTAAAAACGGTGTTAGAACGCACATAATGTAAAAGGGACCCCTTTAGCCCTTCACAGTATGTTAATTATCTCCCTTTTCCCATGAGCTGCCCCTCCCCGGAAAGCGGCAGGAGAATCGGACCAGCCAATCCTTCAGGAATCTCAGTCCCACATCTGGAATTCTGTACGTTGCTGACCCGGGAGCCTCACAAAGGCTGACCCTGCAACAGAGCCCCATGCTCTGCCCAGCTGCTCTCAGTTCACAGTCAGCACGGGCTGCGTGGGGAGCAGGAGAGGAAACGAGAAGCGATAAGGCCAGGACCCCAGGACCCCAGCACTCAGGAGCCACAGAGGGCCAGGCCGTCAGTGCCATGTTTGCAAGCTGCAGGCTGGCGCTCACATTCCAGGTGACACGGACTCGCCAGGTTCTCCATCCGTGGTGTGGCCAAGGGCAGGTGAGCATCAGGGGCCACACCGGCCGTCCTGTGAGCTCACAGCAGGTCGCCAGTACTAAAGTGATTGATGGGCCATTCCAGCACTCAGACCTACTCATCCCTGTGTACAAAAGGGAAATTAGACTTTACACGGTGATTCTCAGCTCTGCAGAAAAGAAAAACCTTGCACAGAACATACACCAAGCAGCGGATTAGCCAGTCAATCCCAAACCCTGGCGTGCGAGCAGCAGCAAGAAAGCCCATCTGCGCATCTGAGACCTGAAGGTAAAGAGACACTGACACACTGTAGGGACCTCACAGCTTGATGAAGAAAGACTTCTTCATCCCCCCACCCCCCGCCCGTATGCACTTACAGCTGAACACTTCACAGACCAATCAGCGGATTGGAAATTACAGATCAGTGGGGAACTGAGCCCGCTGTAATCATTTATTGACTAAATGTACCCCATCCAAGGAAACAGGGTTCAACAAGGGTGTGGAACTCTTCTGGTGAGAGTCAGAAAAACTTGTTTTGCCAACACTGATGGGCCTTAGTCATCCTGTCACCCTCTCTTGTTGGAACTGATAAGGGTCAAAGTTCTAACAAATGCGCACACACACACACACAACCAGGCACGGCCAACTTGGCTATATGTGCTTCGTGCACACACAAAGACCCATGGAGCAGGATTCCAGCCTGGGACTCCACACATCAATAAGGCCCTCGGTCCTGCCCGGCCCCACCCTGCTTCCCTGCCCTGCAAAGCCTGGACGCTGCTTGGGGACTTGTGATGAGCTCCCTGCTTGCGGATAAGGGGACGATTTTTGTCATGCCTGGTGTCTTGAATGCTGCACCAAACGCTGTGTTTGTGCTGACGCTGGTCAGTCTCACCGAGAGGACGCAACAATCGCTGCCGCCCTGTGTGAGCTCATCCCCCTGTGTGAGCTCATCCCCCTGTGTGAGCTCATCCTCCCACATGCCACGTGAGTGTTAGGGAGAAGACAGCGTTTTCTTGATCTCCATTAACTCAAATATGTCTTCTTCAAAGAGCTAAATTATGTGCCAAACCTGTTGCATCCTAGATGTATAGACGAAGATGTTCAAACCTCTGCTCTGTGTGTGTGTATGTGTTTGTGTGTGTGAGAGAAAGACAGAGAGACTAGAATTTCTTCCATGGGGTAAAACTGCAAACAGCCCCGAAATCTCACTGTTTAGACTCGGAGCCATGAAGAAAAGCTAGTGAAGTTTCCACCGTATCAGCCACGTCGTACACAGCTTTGTCCAACAGGTGAAATTCACTGGGCCGCTAAGTCACCTTGCAAATGCTTCATGAAGTGGTGACATTTTAGCCTTTGCGGCGTTTATGTTCTGCTGGACTATGTCCCATTCCGATGGTGATCCGTTCTACTCACACAATTAGCAACTTGCTTATAGACAAAAGAAAGATAATTTTATTTTTATATAGGTGACAAGGGAAAAAGGTACGCCTTCACACGAGCATTCATAAAATGGCCGTAAATGTGTCCAACCGGCCTTCTGGCTTTGGTGTAACTGGACACACTGGCTGGGCAGCAGTGAAGACAAGGGCCCCACTGCAAACAACTGCTTCACTGGCCTCACGTTGACGGCCCTAGGCCTTTGGAGACTTATCATTCAAGTTTCACGTTTAAAAAGTGACCCTCTACTTCAATGAGGGATTCTTTACAACAGCCACACAATTTGGGGAAAGAACACTTGAACCCAAATCTCAGCCAGTGACAAAGGGTAAAAACCACTGTAATGCAGGAATGGTGTCCACTGAACACCAGATCACACACTGGCCCACTTGGTGCCCTTCTCAGAACCCACATGCTTCTGGCCCCACCTCCTGCGTCACAGCTGCGGCCTCCGCTGCCACCCCGGGATCTGGGTAAACATGCACGCATGCGAGATGCCCTGAGCCAGGACCCCACAGCCTGCAGCTGGGACACTACCCTTCCCTGAGCTGCAGCTGCAGAAAGGTAGCCGTGAGCTTGGGATCGGGAGCCTGTCTTAAACCCCAATCCCAGCCTCGAGCTCCCCATGTTGGTGTTCTGACCCTGGCTACTCTTGCATCACACACACTTCTCTTGGACTGGGTTCTAAGTCTGTTCCCTCAATATGACTCAGACAAAGTCACTCACAGAACATGGAGAGCCATTAGCAGAGGCTCCTGCTGTCCCTGATGTCTGCAACCCTGGCTGCTCACCTTGAGGGCAAATGCTGGTTTCCAGCTTCCTACTCCCAGCTTCAGGGTCTCACCCTAGACCCCATGCCCTCTCATTTGGCTTCCCCTGAACGAGCAACTTAAAAGACGGCCAAACACGTCCTAGTGCTCAAAAATAGCTGTTCATTTCTTTGACTACCTGGTTGCTGAATTAATTATAACTGTTGTCTTACCTAGACAATGACTTGGACATACAGGGATTTTAAAATTATTATTATTGTTGTTTGAGACATAAATGAGCCCAATATGACAAAACCTCTCCTTCGTATCACTTGACTACAAAACATGACCAAATTCCTTCATTCCAAACTAAAGTGAAAATGGTTTGTATTAATATAAGACAGTGGAGGATAGAAGAAAGCACACGTTTCTGCTCCTTCGTGCAAAAGCAACCAGCAGTTCGGTCGCCTGTGACAGGGTAGGTGGGAAGGAGACAGGTAAGGGGCATGGGGGCAGGTGAGCAGGGAGGAGGAGGGAAGGTCTGGGCTCAAGTGCTGTAGCTCAGACTCTTGCAACCACACTGCCTTTCACATTTCCCAAAATAAATGAGGAACATCAGTGTGAAAGCAAGGGGAACCCAAAAGAAAATACGAACAGTAACAAACCAACATAACGATGTTGCAAATAAATTGCTTATCACCCAGAACACAAAGAAATACAGTAGCTTTGGAAAGCAATATTTTGATTTCATACTGTATGGCTAAAGATGAAAGGAATTAATTGCAGGAAACACTGAACTCTAGTTTGCACATTTCTTTCTCACAGAGATACGAGTTACTAATTCTAAACTGCTTGATGTAAATACTAGGATTAGGGGAAAAAAAATAGATGAGAGCCAGGCTTCTCCCTGGGGAACCGAGTTACAGCTCAGGAAAGGGGCAAGGCTTGAATGAAGCCTGTGGAGTTGGACTGGACTGGGATCCTATCAGATTCTAGTACACAGATGGTGAGATGCAGAAGTGGACACGGATGTACAAGTGTGTGCCTCCGTGTGCACCCACATGTCACCCAGTCCTGTCTCCAGAGCGTGTAAGACCTGCGGCTCCCTGAGACACTGACAGTCTCTGATGCCACCCTTGGTCCAGGAGCCAGGGCTTCTGGGATTGTAGAACTGGGGCAGAAAATACAAGATGAGTTGGGAATGTTTTACGGACTCAGAAAATAAGACATTGCTGCTAAGAAGATGCAGGCACGCACGCTAGAGCAAGCAGGTGTCAATCGGAAGGAGCTCCCAAAGGCCACAGCTGGAACAATGTGAGCAAAGTAACAGCTCACAAAATAAAATCAGCATCCCTGAGTCCAAACGGATGCAGCCGAGCAGCTGAATGAGGAGGTACACAGAGGAGAGGCCAGCGCCTCCCAGCAGAACAAACATAGGAGGAAGAGGGAACTAGAAAATTACCCTCTACCCAGCCCCTCAGAAATCAATACTGCAGGCCAGATTCACTGCTGAACCTCAAATCTCAGCACACAGGTCTGCGGGGGGACAAGAGACTTGCCAAGTCCTAAAGTATTTACTAATTACCAAGGGAAAAATAATAACGTTCCCAAGAAGAGACAGGGCAGACATTGCCTTAACCCAGTGATCAGATATCAGCACGGCTTTTGTTGTATTCCAGCTAAAACTGAGTCACCAACCCAAACATGGGAAACACCAGATAAACCCAGATGGAGGGGCATGCTTCAAAGTGACAGACAGATGGCTTCAAGGCACCCAGGCCAAGAGAGACGAGGAGAGCCTGAGGAACTGTCCTAGACAGGGGGGAACCAGGAGCCAGGACACCTGATTGCAACATGGGACCTGAGATTCAACACAAGAACACGGAAAAGGGCATTCCTGGAAAAACAGGTGCAATCTGAACTGGTCTGTAGCAGAGTTAATAGCATTACATCATCATTCAGCTCCTGGTTTTGATGGTTGTAAGGTGGCTAGACAAGACGTTAACCGGACGGGAAGAGGATGGAGGATATAAGGGAACGCCATACTTTCTTCCCAACTTTTTTATGAGTCTAAAATTATTTCACAGTGAACGATTTAGAAATATTATATATTTGTAACTGAATATTATATATAGTAAAATACATGGTTGGAACTAACACAAGTGCAAAAATCTAAAAACTAAGTCTGAGCTCAATAATGGCTGAGAGACCAGGCGTGGTCGCTCATGCCTGTAATC
>NW_012109252.1:2105585-2109345 GCF_000951045.1 Mandrillus leucophaeus
AGATACTTTCAAGACTTCAGTGGTCAATATGTTAAGAATTTGAGATCTAGCCATGTCTAGATGATATATTAATCTCACTTTTGAGTAGGAGGACAAAATCTCTTTTCTGAAGAACATTTTTGCTGAATTCCTCTTTGCCTGCTTCTAACTCATGTTGATTAAGTTTCTAACCTTCCCTTAAAGTGACATCTTCTATAGCCTCTGATGTATTACTCAGCATTTTAAACTAAAGAACAATTGTCTTTGCTTATGTCTGCATTTCACAAAATTCTCATTGCACTCTATTGATTCCATGTCACCCATTAACACAAAATATTCCAGGACCCACAGCACCAGTCTTTGGCAGCTCCATTCCCTGGCTTCATAGGTTTTGTGAAGTGAATTATTTAGCCTCAAATGGCTAAAGTATATTTCAACAAATTTTCCAACAAATTTTCATATTATTCTTTTTTTCAGTTGCTATCTAGTAAGAACGCATTTAGTCATCAAGCAGTGAATTACAATCATATATAATGGCTACCTAATATAGTTTCACATTGTTTAATAGTCAGATAGTAAGAAGTTAAGGTCTTAAAGTTACAGTTTAGTTACAAAGGTGCTAAAGAAATGCCTGTTTTGCTGTATAATGAATTTGTTTGGGGAAGAGAAAAGAGAAATAATGTTACTTTTACAAGTCTGTGGAATTTACAGTAACACCTCCTTCCCTTTGTGTATCTAGGGATGCTTTCTACTGATCCAGGGTCACTGAAGAGTCAGATGCATGAGCTGTGCCCCCATCTGCCTGCCTGTCCAGGACCCATCTCCTCCAATGGGCTTGGAGCTTCTCGGGAGAGCACTGATTAGAACCAGACCAGCCAGCATTCTAATCCCTGCTCTTTCACTTAGCAGGGCTGTGACTGACAAAATGACATGTGTCTCTCCCTGAACCCCAGTTTCCACATCTATAAAATGTGGGCATAAATACCTAACTCCCAGGGCATTTGTGAGGAGTAGATAACAAGCGTTGAATGTGTAACACAAAGTACCTGCTTGTTAACACTAACACGACCTATATCTACACACACATTTCCTGTGTGTTCACACACATACACAGGGCATGTGTTTAATCCTGTGTGTAGACATGTGTTTAATCTCTGTACCTCCCAGACCCAGCACAGTGCATGGCCTGTACTACAAACCCCACAAGGCTGAAGAGGGGGGTGGCCTCTCCCAGAAGATGAACATGTTCACGATGGATGGCAGGACACACATTACAACTGTGTACAACTTACAGCAAGACAATATGCTGTAAATAACAAGGAAGCTCAAAGATGCTGATGATTAATTCTCCTTTTCCAGGGGAAGGTTTGATTCAGCTAGAAACATAGATTTACTCATTGTCCTACAAAATAAATCCTGATAAACAACTATATCACAAAAACACACCAGAGTTCCAGTCCTGTAAGCTCCTGTTATCACAGTCCTTTAAAAAAAGACCCTGCCTTTAATACACTTTCCTAACAAATCCCTTAACATGGGATCTATAGTGACTTCATTTGAGTTTGAATACCAGACTAGTAAACTTAAAAGACGTGCGAGATTCCAAGCACGGATGTACTGACTCCATTACAAGATGAAAGCATAGTATGTCAAAATTGAAATAGGAAAAAAAGCTAAGAACATATACGCTTTCAACACTTGAGTTTACTTACAAATACAGTCACCTAAGCAAATCAGTGATATTAGGGCTGTTAACATTTAGGTGCCTTGACACCATCAAATAATTGGCCTGAACACGTCATCCTTTGGAAAGCGAAGAGATCGATGAAAAGCCACCGTCCCTGCTCTGTCTGTACTTCCCACCCACCTGAAGTCCACTTTTATCTGCAGGGATGTCTAAGGGGTTGGTGACCCTGATGCGAGTCCTGTTTTCGGGGACTCCTCAATTCAGCCAGCGGATTACCTGGTTGTTTCAGATGTTGGCTTGTGCTTTGGCTGGGAAGGAACCAGATCCCCGGGGCAGGGCAGCAGGGACCTGCCCAGTGCTATGGATTGCATGAGAAGTCTCTGGTAGTTTTCTCAGTGACCCGTACCAACCCAGAGAAGCATGAAATACAGAAAACCTTGCTGTGTCTTCAGACTTAGTCTTGTTTTCTTCCTTTTTTAATTTTAATGATTGGGCTTGTTTTGGTCCTTTTACTTTTAATCAAATCTAGTGGGAATCCAACAGACTGGAAATTTGGAGTCTGGTTTCTACACATTATTTATTAGTTCTGCCTCAGCTCTCTGTTCACTTCCAGAGAAAATGTGTGTTACTAGCAAAGCCACCTTTGGTGACTGAGACATTGGAGAAATTTGTCTGTAACACTGTCAGGAATTTCGCCTCCGCCTCCTTCTTTCACGTCCTCCCCACTGCCATGAGGGACCCCTTTCCTGAGCTAAAAGTTGTCATCACTGCTCAAAATTATAAAATTTTGAGAGGAAATGGCAGTGCCTTCATGTTCCCCACGGAACGCCTGGTCCCAGCTGTGCGCCCTGGACAGCCCCGTCTCCGGCATGGCTTCCATCGGCTGCTGTCACACTTACCTGTGTTGCCAGTTCACTTTCATTTCTTCTGTAAAATACTTCATGAAACACTGAAGTCGTATTCCTTCTGGGGTGCAGAGTATCTTCAGTGGAGAAGCAGATTTCCCTGCAGAAAATAAAACATCCTCAGATCTAGGAAAAGGAGTGCTTGCTGTGCGATCACAGAAGGCGTCGCTGCGGCAAGCCCTCCTGTCCCCACCTGCAATCCTGTTCACACGTGTGTCTCTCATAAAGTTGGCCAGGCACAAATTCTTATACTTTATTCCCATGCTGTATCCATTCATTAAACAAGCTCTTATCATGCTAGAATTTTCTGAAAAGCTCTTTGCAGAATACTGTGAAAGACATAGAATTGTCTAAAAAGATTCAGCATTTGCCCCTCAGCAGCTTTGCTTAAGAAAAGGAGGCAAAGTAACAACAGCGTATGGCAAATGCTATGTCAGTTGACCCCACGCTGAAGTATTATAGAAAATCCGCAAAAGGATTTAGCAGGACTCTTTCAGGTGACAGTCAAGGAGACGGGAGCACCTCAGTTGGTTCTTCAAGACCAATGAAGCTTGGGTCAGAGGAAGGAAAGCAGAAGAAAGCCCAGAGGCCACAAGAAAATGCAAGAAACGAGAACACATAAAGTGTGCTTGGAATAAAAATGTAGACTAATTCGATAGAGGTAGGTGATCTATGGGTCAGATGTCAGAAAGGAGAAGATAAGGAAGTAGCATTGATGAACGCAGAAGCGCTGAACTGGGTAGAGATTGTTATCAGATATTCAACCTTTGGAAATTTACATTCACATACAGTTACCTAGAAAATTAATTTACATAATTAGCACAGATAATGGAAAATAAGATGGTCACCAACTGTTGCGGAGGATATTGTAGCAAACAGCCATTTTAAATAGTATTTTTTCATTTTAGTAAGCAACTTGAAATTTATATTATGAATCTTAAAATTATTCTTAGTTTTCTACGTAGTTATTGTGCTTCCAGTTCACTCAAAGAACATATTCCTAAATATTGAAAGAGCCTTTTCTTGCCCAAAGATGTGCATTGTACATTTAAAGTAACGAAAACTCATTAATTTCTCAATAGAAAAGAGCTTAAACCATGATATTGTGATTCATGAAACAATAAGTAATTATTTTCAAAAGTTAATGTGAATGTAACATCTATATAAAACAAAGAAAATTATTATAAAA
>NW_012109252.1:2112178-2112567 GCF_000951045.1 Mandrillus leucophaeus
CCCCCAGTGTTCCTCCAGCCTCTATCAGCCTCTTCCAGTGCTCCCCCAGACTTTATCAGTGCTTCTCTATCCTTCCCCAGTGCTCCCCCAGACTTTATCAGCCTCTCCCAGTGCTTCTCCATCCTCCCCCAGGGTTCCTCCAGCCTCTATCAGCCTCTTCCAGTGCTTCCCCAGCCTCTATTAGCCTTCCCCAGGGCTCCCAGTCTCCATCAGCCTTTCCCAGTGTTTCTCCATCATCCCCCAGTGCTCCCCCAGCCTCCATCAGCCTCTCCCAGTGCTTCCCCAACCTCCCCCAGTGCTCCCCCAGCCTTCATCAGCCTTTCCCAGTGCTTCCCCAGTCTCCCCCAGGGCTTCCCCAGCCTCCATCAGCCTCTCCCAGTGCTTCCCCA
>NW_012109252.1:2118087-2118917 GCF_000951045.1 Mandrillus leucophaeus
CCTCCCTAAACCCCGCTAGTCCACTGCAAGGGAGGAAAGCACCCAGGAACCCGAGGGACAACAGGGGAGGAAATGGCAGACTTTGAGCCCATCCCCAGCGCTTCCGGAGGTGGAGGGAGGGGCATGAGGTCTAGGGAACTGTGCGGGGCTAAGAAAGCCAAGAAGCGCCCAGGGAATGGAGTGAGCTCAGGACTCGGAGGGTCCCCGCATCTGGGCCGGCTGCAAACAAGAGGGTTATTGAAAATCTGTAAGAAGCAGAGGTCCCTGACCACCATCTCCCCTCCCCAGTCAGGTGGGACTCTGTTTCCTCTACCAGGAGACAGCAGTTCACCCTTCAAGGAATCACAGCTTGAAAAACAGCTTGGGAACTGGGTGAAGTTAACACACTGCAGAGCCGTAGTCCCCCACCCAACCCCATTCCCTCCGCTCAAATTCCCTGACACTGACTCATGAGACCACCACCACCCTAACCAGGCGGAACACGGGAGGGTCGGAGCAGCCTGAGAGCAAAGCACACAGACCAGAAGCAACTCCCCCAACCTCCATCAGCCTCTCCCAGTGCTCCCCCATCCTCCCCCAGTATTCCTCCAGCCTCTATCAGCCTCTTCCAGTGCTCCCTCAGACTTTATCAGCCTCTCCCAGGGCTCCCCCAGTTTCCCTCAGCCTCTCCCAGTGCTTCTCCATCCTCCCCCAGTGCTCCCCCAGCCTCCATCAGCTTCTCCCAGTGCTCCCCCATCCTCCCCCAGTGTTCCTCCAGCCTCTATCAGCCTCTTCCAGTGCTCCCCCAGACTTTATCAGTGCTTCTCTATCCTTCCCCAGTGCTCCCCCAG
>NW_012109252.1:2119232-2126383 GCF_000951045.1 Mandrillus leucophaeus
AGTGCTCCCCCAGCCTTCATCAGCCTTTCCCAGTGCTTCCCCAGTCTCCCCCAGGGCTTCCCCAGCCTCCATCAGCCTCTCCCAGTGCTTCCCCAGCCTCTACCAGCTTCCCCCAGTGCTCTCCCAGCCTCCCAGGGCTCCTGTGTATGAGTCTGTATGCATCGGTGTGTGAAAGTCCACATAAGTGTGTGCCCATATGAGTATGTGAGTGTGTGTATGAGTGTGTGGGCGTCAGTGTGTGAGAGTTCACATGTGAGTGCATGTATAAGTGTGTGTGTGTCAGGTGTGGGTATACTGGTGTGTGTGTGTATGAGTGTGAGTGGGAAATCGTGTGTGTGAGACTGCTGTGTGAGTGTGGGGATGTGTGTGTGTGTGAGTGTGTGGGTGTGAGTGTGTTGACAACGTGGCTTCCACTTCTTTCATTCTGATAAGTCAGGGAGAGACTACGGCCCACGGTGTCTGGTTTCCCATGAGAATAAAGGTTCCCTAGTGACGGAAGTTCTGGGCCTGTCCCCTCTGTCCCTGTCCAACTCCCAACATAATGTATATGTCCCCTCAGCGGCTGCATCTGTGCCTCAAGGTGACGAGCACACAGTGAGGACTCTGCCTTTTGCATTTGCCTTATACACACTCACTCTTCAAGACCTTCTGGTCAGTTCTGTTATCCATGAGTGACCCTTGGGCACATTATGAGATATTTTAACACAAAATAATTTCATGAGTGTAAGAGTAAAGCCACATTTTTACTACCCAAAACAATCTAAAGATTTAATGCAATTCTTATCAAGATTTCAATGTTGTTTTTCACAGAAATAGAAAAATAATCCTTGGCCAGGCACAGTGGTTCAAGCATGTAATTGGGGAGTCTGCAGCAGGCGGATCACATGGTCAGGAAATGGAGGCCATCCTGGCCAGTGTGGTGAAACCCTGTCTCTACTAAAAATACAAAAAAATTAGCTGGGCGTGGTGGTGCGTGCCTGTAGTCCCAGCTACTTTGGAGGCTGAGATAGGAAAATTGCTTGAACCTGGGAGATGGAGGTTGTAGTGAGCTGAGATTGACCCACTGCACTACAGCCTGGCGACAGGGAAGGACTCCATCTCAAAAAAAAAGAAAAATAATCCTAAAAGTTATATGCAATCAGGAAAGCCTAAGTCTAAGCAATCTTGAGGACAAAGAACAAAGCTGGAGGCATCGCACTCCTTGATTTCAAAATATATAGTTACAGAAACCAAAACAGCATGGCACTGACATGAGAACAGACAGATCAGCCAATGGAACAGCATAAAGAGCCCAGAAATAAAACTAAACATTGATGGTCAATTGGTTTTCAACAAAGATGCCAAGAAGACACAATAGGAAAAGACAGTCTCTTTAATAAATGGTGCTGGGAACACTGAATATCCACATGCAGAAGAGTGAAATTGGTGCTTTAACTTACGCCACAAGGGAAAATTAACTCAAATTGGATAAAAGACTTAAACGTAAGACCTGAAACTGCGAAGCCGCTGGAAGGAAGCTTGGAAGAGACCCTTCACCCCATTGATCTGGGCAGTGATCGCTTGGATAGGACGCCAAAAATAAAGGCAGCAAAAGCAAAAGTAAATAAATGTGACTGCACAAAACTAAAAAAGCTTCTGCACAGCAAAGGAAACAATTGACAGAATGAAGAAAGAACCCATGGGATTGGGAGAAAAAATATATTCAAGCTGTGCATTAGCTAAGGGACTAATACTTAAAATCCATAAGGAACTGAACTCCACAGGAAGAAAACAACCCATTAAAAATGGGCAAAGGATCTGAATAGATATTTCTCAAAAGAAGACAGAAAAATGGCCAACAGATACATGAAAAATACTGAACATCTCTAATCATCAGGGAAATGCAAATTAAAACTGCAGTGAGATATCATCTCACACCTGTTAGAATGGCTATTATCAAAAAGACAAAAGATAAAATACTGGCAAGGAGAGAAGGCTACGCTTGTGCACGGTTGGTGGCATGTAAATTAATACAGCCATTATGAAAAACAGTGTAGAGGTTCCTCCAAAAACAAGCTGAACTGACATGTGATCCAGCAATCCCACCTCTGGGCATTTATTTGTAAAGATAACATATGGTTTAACGTGTACGACGCAAAGTGAGAGGTGTAAAAATTCATTACGGCTATTCAACACGTGTACAAAGCCGCTCACAGCAATTGTGTACAAAGCAATCATGTCAGTTAACCTAAAGCAGGATAGAAGAAGTGGCTAATCAGGAAGTCCAGACAGTTTCTTAAAGTAAAACCCAAACTCCAGACAAAACTGTGGGAAGTCCTTGAAAAAGCCTCATGGGCAGCAGATCACCACCCTGCCCTTCAATCCAGGGCCTCACACAGAACACCCACCGCAGCGCCGTCGTGCCCTCTTTTGCAGCAGTGACTGCTCATCTCAGGAAATAGTGATTTCAGCACCCCAAATGACTTGAAAATTAAAAGGCATTTACTTACCACAGACTCTACTCATTGCCAAAATCATATCGTCGTACACTGAAAATGAGAAGGGATACGCACCATTACGACATGTAATTTTAACAGAAAGCCGCATTTTCAATGTTTAATTAAATGGATACAGGAAATTGTGATGTTCAGTTGAAAAATGAATCATTAAAATGGCAATCTTTATCCATAAAAGGCTTATGTGTGCAATAAATCCTTCTAACTTATTCACTTTTAAACAAGGATCCAGAACGTTTTACTTAACATAAATCCAACTCTACATTTAACTGAATCACTGCCTCAGTGTTTCTATCATTTTAACTGCATTAGTAATGGGCTACTTGGCTTCTGATGATGGACCGAAATGACATTTCATATAAACCCAGAGTAATATCGTGCATGATTCTAAAACACTGAAAAAACTCTGAAGGCAACCAAAGAACAAATATATTTTCTTGTACAGTGTTGCTGCTAAAGAAACAAGGTGTGCTATAGCTGAGGCTAGAGATAGACCTGCCTTCAGAACACATCGCATCCTGTTGGTGAAAGGAATTTCTTGTTCGCAGAACAAAGGTTTTCTTTTACCTTTGCCAGCTATTTCAAGGATGGACGCATCTTGGCCTCTGTCATCTTTCAAGGTTGCCTTGTATTCACCATGGTCCTTCTTTGATAACTAAAAATAAAACACATTCCATATTTATGTAAAATCAATACAGCAATAGGAAGTGTAATAAACTCTAATACATTTTCTTTGCAAACCACTGAAATTCAGGATGCAAATTAGAGGAATGCAGAATTTCGAGTTATTTGAAAGTGCCGTTTTTGTTTTGCTTTCGTCTTGTATTACTCAATGCCTGATACCTTTGGGATGAGCAGCTGACAGGTTCCCCTCTCCAGGTCAGGCGATGTCTCCGTTTCATATAGAACGTCATCCTTGAGCCATTTGAAAACGGTTTCTTTCTTGGTGTTTGCAACCTATGAAATAGAAATCTTAAGTTTAGTATGTAAATCATTCTGACTCATGAGAAAAAGAAAGTCTATTAGAATTTTAAATCACAGAGCCCCCTCAAAAAACCTTAATTTTTACTATAGACAGTCTCAGATGAAGGCTTATGGAAAAGCTGTCGCTTGTAATAATGTCAAACACATTTCTAAATTCCAGCTTCTAAAGTTATTAAGTCCTCACAGTTGCTCACAGAAGGACAAATGATTCTCGTCATTCTAGTCCATGAAATTAGAGGGCATAAAGATCTTTGGTCTATATGAAATGTCATTAACAAAGACAAGTCTTAAGCAATATATACAGGGATTTCTAAATAATATAGAATATTCTGAGGGTCTATAAAGCTGCTTGGCTGCTGCTCTTTTAGCGGCATCACATTTCAGGTACAGGGACACAAAGGAAATGAAACCTTAACACAAAAAATGCCCACTAGAGGTGAGGACCTTCCCTTAACTGAAATTCCTCACAATTCAATCACTGGCTAGAAACTAAGCTTTGCGGACTCCAAAGATAAGTGAGCATTCCAATTCACATGCTCTGGCATTCATCTGAGGGACGAGGAAGAGTTCATATTCAGCATGGCAGGATATACGAATCCCATCAGACTATACGAGTCTGACAATTCTACGTTCACATCCATGTGGATTCAAGAAGAGTGATGTTGATGACAAAAGATTGCAAATGATTCAACAGTGTGATCAGCTCTGCTAGGGTAACAGTACAACACAGAATTTCCACATGTACTATGGGAAATGGCATCGTTCTTGACAGCACTGGGACTGAATCTCTGTGAAGCAGGGGTTTTGTCTGTTTCAGTAACACTTGTCCCCAAGTGCATGGCTGCCTGCCTGGCACACAGAGGTTGTCCTGTCAATTTTTGTGGAATACACAGATGGAAGGTATCCCACTGAGCTCCTAAGTAGGGTCTCCTTCTAAAGTCAGAACCACTCCTTGATAACAAATCTTAGAATGGACTGAGGCTGAGGCTCCACGACTCTAGCACACGATCCCCTTTAACATTTCAAGATTTTCTTTGGTGTCTCTTTTCAATGCCAGTCTAATTGCTTACTGTCTCTTAAATCAATACTGTTTTCCCTTCCTCTCTTCTTCAAAGAAATTTTACATTGCTGGTCCTTTCCAATTTTACATTGCTGGTCCCTTCCAATAAATGCCTTTCCAATGACCTTCAATTTCTGTTTTCTAAAAAAAAAATCTGTAATCAATCTCTTTGTCCTATAAGTGGGGGAGGCAGTTGTAATTCCCCAAAACAACTCATTTGTTTCTTCTCCGCACTCCCTCAACTTCTCTCTACCATAAACTCTTTAAAATATGGGCACCTAAACTGTACATGAATGTCTAGGAAAGATTATAACATCACTTCTTAGGCTACATATGGCCCATTCCTGACTCACACTTCCTAAGAGTCAGTGCTAATTCTCCACTTCTGCTGTGTAACAGATGTTTAACAGATTTTCTTATGTTTATGATTGTGGTTTCTCTGTGTCTTAAACTTTTAAAAATGATTTTCTCTGAAGTTATAATGTGAATGTATCCCTGTATAAATTTTTCTCCATGTACTTTTTTCATGTAAATAATTTTTTAAATAACCATCTGCACCACATTATTAAATGAAAAACCATGTAGACAAAATGGTGCACAGAATCACAGGCTTGACAGGGACACAAGTATGTAAATCAAATGTATTAAATTGCACAAAAAAACCTCAAATCTCAAGTAATATTAGTTTTCCCAATATCTGTGTTTAAAGATTTATGAATTACTTTAGTCAGGGAACCTAAAATACTTTTAAATATTTATAGATGGTTCTGTCCCACTAAGATGATATCAGAGCCCATGGAAAGCAGAACTCGGGGGTCTCGCCACTGGCCTTGGGAGTGCACACACACGTTTTATGGCACGGTCAGAACAACAACAACAACAAAGAATAAACTGACGCCATAACCGAGTCACTCTGACTTGCTCTGGGCTTTGAGTTGCTGACTCCCTAAGGAACTGATTTTTGCAGTGCTGATGTCTACAATTTTGAGGAAACACACCTTTCTGCGTAGGGTAAATAATTGGAGAAAGTTGCTTTTCCAGCATAAACGGACTACGTACACAGGCTATCATCAGTCACCTGGTGGGTTTCTTCCCTTTAAGTATCCATTATGCTTTTCATTTGTTGAGCAAGACTTCTAAAGACCACCTCCCTTGCAGCTTCCTTGCAAGTAACCTTCTTCTCTTCTTTTATCAATGTTTTCATTTCTGAATCTTCCTTTTAAACATACTAGCGCAAGAAATTCACTACCAAAAATCTAAGTATTTAATAAATTTACCACAACCTTGAGTGTGTTTGATATTAAAGCCTTAGCTCTAGTTATCACACACACACACACACACACACACACACACACACACACACATATATATACAGGAAATCAAATTGCAAATTAATTACCAATACTGAGGATAATCAAAATAGTAAGAAAGGTTCGTTTCATCACACAAATTTCTACGAGCAACCTGCACCTATCTAGGGTGTGTTCAACACCCACCTAGTTCCAAACCCCCGTGCCCACCCTCCTGCAAATCCCTGTGCCCGGGTCCACTCCCGAGTGCACTGCAGACCTCTTCATGGCAGGTCCCCATCCAACGCTTACATGCATCAACGAGTTCGCACCCCAGTGTCCCCACCGAGGTGGCCCAGCGGAGATCACCAAGGCTTAGCCCTGCCTCCTCTCCATTTGTCCTGCTTGGCCTCACTTTCCTGCTCAACTTAGACAGCTGGTTGACCAACTAACTACAGTTAAGCAAGACCCAAAGTTCCTATTCCATCTTCCCTTCTTGCAACATCCATCCAGCAAGACCCCAATCATGAATCTATCCCCTGACTCACACCAGGGTCACCAGCCACATCTGGAAACATCAACCCCAACACCCCTATTTGGGCCACTATGAACTGTCTCCACATTGGTTCACTCAACAGTGATTTCCATTCTTAATAAGGAGCTCCTGTCATGCCTCCTTCAGTGGCAATCACAGCCCACTCCTGCCACCCACCCCACCATGGGCCACCTTTCTCATCTTCAACACCCTCCAGCCTTTCACTGGAAAGAGCGTGAAATCAACTGGCTACACTGGTGGATCTGCTGCTTGCTCTGCCCTGGTTTTTGGCATCACCCACGCCCCCTCATTGTCCTTCACGGGGAGCTGCTCTGGGGGCCAAGCAGCCCCCTGCATGGCTGTGCTGACCTCCTGGTCTCATCTCCCTCCAGGCCAGCACTGCCCCTCCTGCGTCCCCATGCCCTCCCTTTCCTTCACCTGTGACTCCTCTTCTACTGACCCCTCTGCCTATAAATAGGATTGAGTGTCCCCATCCAGAAAGAGAGAAAGACAAAGCCGCCCTGACTCCCCTCTCTCTCCCTCACAGCCCGCTGAGCACCTCAGAGGGCAGCAGGCTCCTGCTCACATCCTCCCTTGTCTCTCATCTCCTCAGCCCACCACGTAGAGACCCCGCCTTGCCAACAGCACCCAGCCCGTGCTGCCTCCAGCCACCCCTCCTCACTCAGCCATGCAACACTTCCTCCAGCTGCCCATCTTCACCCGGCCATGCAGCACTTCACTCCGAAGTCCCTCCCTGCCAGCGGCACCAAGTCATTTGCTTTCCCTCT
>NW_012109252.1:2127583-2128821 GCF_000951045.1 Mandrillus leucophaeus
GGAATCATCTCTTTATTGAAACTATCTGTTTACTTTTCTCTCTTATCCAGTAGACAATAAGAAACTAGTTTGGGGGTAAAAATAATGCATTATTGATCTTTTTCCCCCATCCCCCTATCCTGAGACAGTCAAATACTAGGCGGTTATTAAATTGAAGGTTTGCTGCTTAAAAAATAGATTTTTATATTTAGTAATAAAACATTTCATTACTACATTGTTAAATGAAACTGAAAAAAGCATCTTGTCTCCAAAGCATGCCTTTTCTTTCCTGATGAACTCGTATGAGCAGCACCTCCAGTGTATTTCAGCAGGGCACTCTTTCTCATAAACTCAATAATGGTTTAAGTAAAATTTTTGTAATCCAACCTTCCGTTGCGTCCCATAACACTGTAATCTTTTCATGAAGAAGAAAAGACAAGCACTAAAGTCCAAGTAACAAAAACTCCACAGGACCCAAAAGCCACTCTGCCCATCCGCAGTTACACAGACACCACACGTTTCATCACCAGCGCCACAGACTTGGCCACAGCTGCTCCCTGAAAGGCCCCTCTGATAGTAACCAGAACGAGACTTATTGTTTCCCCATTAGAACCAGGTTTCTCACCTTGCAAACAAGTCGAACTTCACATTCTTCTGTGACGTCCCAGTGCAAGTACTCAGCAAAATGAGGGCCTAAGGAGGAAAAAAGGAAAAACAACTTTTTAAAAAGGAAAAAGGAAGTAAACAAATAAATATGTAGCTATTATATCTATACCTACACATATATGCATGGTGTGTATATATAATACAAAAACATGTATTATATATATTTAGGTAATGCATTTTTGGCAGAAGACAATAGCTGTGCAGAATGAAACTGAGATAGTTTTCAGGCCTGGGATGTCGACACATGTTAACACTGATTCTCCACTGGAATCTGTGCTTCCTGGTAGGAGCACACCATCTGATGGCTCCTCCTTACTGACATCTCATATCTATTGCTCTTTAGAAAGGAGACTATTGAAATAATTATACTTTGTTTCCCAAAGTATATGTTTAACCGAACATTCAACAACACGGTAAATAATATCTTTAATAAGAGCATAGACATGAGATGAAGAAATAACAATTTGACCTAGCAATTGTGTAAAACACATTTTCTTTAGATAGCATTCAAAATCAAAGATGGGTTTATGTAGGGTTTTTTTAAAATGTTAATCATTTTTATTTAAAATACATGTAGGAATAAGTCATACACT
>NW_012109252.1:2129796-2144223 GCF_000951045.1 Mandrillus leucophaeus
TGTATCGGAAGAACCACCTCCCAGCAGCATATAGAAGAGAGTAGTTAGTCAGCAAGTCAGTCACAGATCCTGGTTAGACTGATGGTTTCTTTGACCTGAGATAATAACAGGAAATGTGAACATTAAACAGAAGAGTCTGGGGCTTTTAAAGGTAGAAGCATTTTTTAAAATGCAGGCAAAATACATGTAAAGGACAAAGAACAGAAAAGTATACACATTTCTAGTGCTAAGAAATGGCAATGGTCTAACTTTTCTTTTTTTTTTTTTTTTTTTCTTTTTTTGAGACAAGATCTCACCTGTTGCCCAGGCTGAAGTGCAGTGGCGTGATCATAGCTCACTCCAGCTTCAACCTTGGGATCAAGCTAGGACTACAAGCATGCGCCAACATGCCCAGCTTCTTTTGATTTTTTTTTTTTTTTTTTTAAAGACAGGTTCTGCCTGTGTTGCTCAGGCTGGTTTTGAACTCCCGGGCTCTGGTGATCCTCCCACCTCAGCCTCCCAAAGTACTGGGATTACAAACATGAGCCACCATGCCTGGCCTGGCCTGGCCTAACCTTTAATCATTTAGAACAGCCTTTAGGGTCGCTTGGGATCACGTAGGATCTGCTTCTGACAAATACTCCAATCGTAAGTCTTTGCTTTATGCTGGGGGCAGAGGAGCAGGTCAGTGACTCACCTTGTTTCCTGAGAAATTCTTTCCTTTGAAACTCAGCCTCTTCCAGCACAGTCCTGAATGCTAAATTCAATATTTAAAAAAAATACATATGAAACATGTTTGCTTCTCTCCAAAAGAATTTAATTTGAATTATCTTTTATGGACATATGGAAATATTCGATATAGCATACCATCTCCAATAAGGACTAGAGAAGACTGACTTTTGGCTTTTCCGTCATGAATCTGCACAGTGTAGGTCCCCTCATTGTCAATAGTAAATCGATCCATCACCATCTCAATAATGCCAGTAGCTTTGTCACATTTAATTCTGTGTATCTGCAAGCAAAACAAGGGAAATGGAGAATTATACAAGGAAATCTCTCCTAGTTTTCCTTCTCAGCATTTAACAATTGCATCAGCCATGAGATCTTAAGGGATTATGACAGGAAGAAACCAAAATGAAATTTTATCCAGGAAACCTCCCGGTGAACACGGATCAAACTTGTGGGTATGAGCTGTCATTCACAAAGCCTGGCTGTGTGAGGAGATCTGAGAGTCCAAACCAGGTAGGTACCTTCTAGGCAGACTCCACACCTACCCAAGAATGAGTTACTAACGTGAAGCAGATAAAATTCACAGGAGAAAAAAATGATATGCAATTGATATAAATTATAACGATTGCCAGCTGATGACAAAATCCCACATGGATAGCAGCAACAGGCAATGTCCACAGCCACTGTCAGCTTCAGTTCCTGAGACACAGCACCCACAAGCCCCAACCTGCTTCTGTCCATCAGGATACAGGGGTTTCAGGTGAGGAAAGGATAAATGGACCTCCAACAGGTGTTGACTTTTTAAATCACTTTTGATTTCTTTTATTTTTTAAATGTTTCATTTTATTCTACAGTACATGCACAGATACATATGAACACATTTTATTTAGGTAATCCTACAAGTCGAAGAACAAGTGTTTCTCTAACACACAGATGCATCAAACGAATTTGATCTTTTTTTTCCCTCTGATTTTGTGATGTTTATTAAATTTTTAACTTCACTAAAACCATTTTCCCTACCTTTATTAATGTTTATTTCTCTTTATTTCTCTTTTTTATTTTTTATTTTTATTTTTTTTATTTTTATTTATTTATTTATTTATTTTTTGCTGGTTTCCTTATTTGGGGGTTTGATATTTTTACCTTTTTGTGCTTGATAATTATTAAAATTATTATAAATTAATATTAGTAGTTACATTTCACTTTTTCATTTAAATAACTCTAATTCTAATGGAATCTTTCAAAACATCAATCAGTCTGTGTAAATTTTAGAACCGTTTCAAACCAATTTCATATGATATTGGTCTTTGCCAATATATGTTCTTAATATATTCAACCATCTCTTCTTTGTAATTCTGAAAACAGGTTTTCCTTTGTAACAGTATATAAATTTGTCACATCTCTGTGGTCCCAGCTACAGAGGAGGCTGGGGCAGGAGGATCGTTTGGGCGACAGAGAAAGACCCTGTCTCAAAAAAATAAAAAGAAATTTTGTTGGGCTGGGTGCAGTGACTCACACCTGTAATCCCAGCACTTTGGGAGGCCAAGGCGGGCAGATCACCTGAGGTCAGGAGTTCCAGACCAGCCTGGCCAACATGGTGAAACCCCATCTCTACTAAAAATACAAGAATTAGCCAGGCATGGTGGCGCATGCTTGTAATCCCAGCTACTCAGAAGGCTGAGGCATGAGAATCGCTTGAACTCGGGAGGCAGAGGTTGCAGTGAGCCGAGATCACACCACTGCACTCCAGCCTGGGCAACAGAGTGAGACTCTGTCTCAGAAAAAGGGGGAAAAAAGAAATTTTGTCATATATAGTGCATACGACCAAACTACAAACATTTGCCCACACAATTCCCCCTTCCTGCCTGCAGTGCAGCTGTCTTATTGCTAAGATGGGAGAAAGATTGGGAGGGGAGGCTGTTGGTTGCTCTGAGAACATTAAACTGCATCGCTTCATGATTTCTAGGTTTTACTGTATGATGGGAACAGTCCACAGAAGCCTGGACTACCTGCCTCTCTGCTGCTTTGGGGATGAATGTAGGGATACATTTCATGCCTTGGAGTTCCCCGAGGGCCATGCCCCACAGTTCTGAGCTCGCAGGCCTCTCTGCAACCATGCAGCAGCTTCTTCCCATCCTTGCCGTGGCCACCTCACCCGAATGCAGCCCTTGTGACTGGCTCCAAGGGAGACTTCCCTGATGTCCCGGGGTGAGGCTTGGTGTTTTCTGGGGTTTCCACAGCCGTGCCTCCCCTCCCCCAGCAGCACCCTGCCCTCGGGAGCACCCTCCCCGGCCTACCTATCCTCCTGCCGTCTGTCTCGCTAGACAATGAGCCCCTAAGAGCAGGCACGGCCTTACTCATCCCTGCAGCCTCACGCCGTGCCTAGCATCACGCCTGGCAGTGAGAAACACCAAACACACGTCCGTCGAGGTCCTGATGAGAACGTCAGCTGGAGGGGGCTTAACTCATCCTGCCATCCGTGGTGTTGAGGTGGCTGTGGTCTCTGACACTACTGAGTGACACTGAGCAATTTTAGAAGATAATTATCCTTCTAGGTGAGAGCCCACGGATGTGGTCAGGACCAGAGCGTCCTTCCCACTGCAGACCCAGGAAGCCTCCTTGATCAACTGAGACCTTCCCCTCCAGATCAGTCATTGGCTGAAACTACAAACCTGTACCAGCCAGTCCTTCCTCCATCCCCGGCTGCACCTGTCACCTCCCTTCCTTCAACAGCTAACCCCCTGCGCCACCCTCTTTGACCTCCCTGCACTGGTGCAGCCATGCCTTGGGCACAGAAGCCCCAACCCAGGCAGCATCTGGGGTAGAGGCCTCCCAAGGCCATCGCCTGCTCCCAGCTCACCTTCCCCACGCCTCTGCTCGCTCAGCGTTTGGGATGCGCTAAGATACTGAAAGGTTTTATGGCTGCTAGTGGATTGCATTGTACTCTACCTGGATGATACAATGTCTGACATTGAGCAGGGTCTTGACAGTAGAAAGACCACATCCCAGTGTGTGACTTGTCCTAAATGCAGCAGTAATGCAGGGCAGAACGGCGTCGAGGGCATCCAGTGTCCAATGCGGGACTCGCCCCAGCCATGCCACCGTACAATCACAGGAGTCTGGACGCCCGGCCTCGGCTTCCTCGTGCCCAGAGTTAGCAATATGGCAGTCTTAGCTGCTGTCAATATTTTCTGCAGATCTTCATCTACCTTTGGATTGATCCCAGCTGGAATTGGGGCAAAGGCTTTGCAGCCTGAATAATGATCTTACCCAGGACCCAGAGAGGCTCTTGGAGCCTCATGAGCAAAACAAAACACCAATAGTCTGTGGCGCTCAGCAAATGAGGCAGCAAAGGAGACTCCGTCAGCCCTTAGAACCACACTCCTCTTACAACCCTTGCCTTAGCAGCAATACTACAGAGAATTTCTATCTGCAGGTGACAACGTAAGTTTGGCCAGAAAATCAGCAACCTTCTTCTGATAAATCACATGCATTTATTTTCACAATGTTCTTTCTGAGTTTACATTTCTGATATTGCAAATGCCAGTGCCACCAGAGAGGCTTTAGAAGAGGAAAATTAGCAAACTAGCCACTTGGTTCAGGTTCTCTCTCTCTGTTCATTTTCTTCAGCATTGTTTCTAAGTTCTTCTGCCTGACATTCAAAGCCTGTATCTTCTGACCCATTCCATTCCCAAAAATATTTCCTAAGATCACTCAGGCAAACAGCCCCCTCTGTCGAGCCCACCCCTCCACTTCCCTGTGTCCCTATTCCCTGATCATTCCTGGCTCTCTGTGCACTTGAGCGGCTTGGAATGTCTCATTCTCTCCCTCCCATCCCCAACCCCCACCCCTCGAGCCCCGATTTCTACCTCGATCACACCACTGCACTCCAGCCTGGGCAACAGAGTGAGACTCTGTCTCAGAAAAAGGGGGAAAAAAGAAATTTTGTCATATATAGTGCATACGACCAAACTACAAACATTTGCCCACACAATTCCCCCTTCCTGCCTGCAGTGCAGCTGTCTTATTGCTAAGATGGGAGAAAGATTGGGAGGGGAGGCTGTTGGTTGCTCTGAGAACATTAAACTGCATCGCTTCATGATTTCTAGGTTTTACTGTATGATGGGAACAGTCCACAGAAGCCTGGACTACCTGCCTCTCTGCTGCTTTGGGGATGAATGTAGGGATACATTTCATGCCTTGGAGTTCCCCGAGGGCCATGCCCCACAGTTCTGAGCTCGCAGGCCTCTCTGCAACCATGCAGCAGCTTCTTCCCATCCTTGCCGTGGCCACCTCACCCGAATGCAGCCCTTGTGACTGGCTCCAAGGGAGACTTCCCTGATGTCCCGGGGTGAGGCTTGGTGTTTTCTGGGGTTTCCACAGCCGTGCCTCCCCTCCCCCAGCAGCACCCTGCCCTCGGGAGCACCCTCCCCGGCCTACCTATCCTCCTGCCGTCTGTCTCGCTAGACAATGAGCCCCTAAGAGCAGGCACGGCCTTACTCATCCCTGCAGCCTCACGCCGTGCCTAGCATCACGCCTGGCAGTGAGAAACACCAAACACACGTCCGTCGAGGTCCTGATGAGAACGTCAGCTGGAGGGGGCTTAACTCATCCTGCCATCCGTGGTGTTGAGGTGGCTGTGGTCTCTGACACTACTGAGTGACACTGAGCAATTTTAGAAGATAATTATCCTTCTAGGTGAGAGCCCACGGATGTGGTCAGGACCAGAGCGTCCTTCCCACTGCAGACCCAGGAAGCCTCCTTGATCAACTGAGACCTTCCCCTCCAGATCAGTCATTGGCTGAAACTACAAACCTGTACCAGCCAGTCCTTCCTCCATCCCCGGCTGCACCTGTCACCTCCCTTCCTTCAACAGCTAACCCCCTGCGCCACCCTCTTTGACCTCCCTGCACTGGTGCAGCCATGCCTTGGGCACAGAAGCCCCAACCCAGGCAGCATCTGGGGTAGAGGCCTCCCAAGGCCATCGCCTGCTCCCAGCTCACCTTCCCCACGCCTCTGCTCGCTCAGCGTTTGGGATGCGCTAAGATACTGAAAGGTTTTATGGCTGCTAGTGGATTGCATTGTACTCTACCTGGATGATACAATGTCTGACATTGAGCAGGGTCTTGACAGTAGAAAGACCACATCCCAGTGTGTGACTTGTCCTAAATGCAGCAGTAATGCAGGGCAGAACGGCGTCGAGGGCATCCAGTGTCCAATGCGGGACTCGCCCCAGCCATGCCACCGTACAATCACAGGAGTCTGGACGCCCGGCCTCGGCTTCCTCGTGCCCAGAGTTAGCAATATGGCAGTCTTAGCTGCTGTCAATATTTTCTGCAGATCTTCATCTACCTTTGGATTGATCCCAGCTGGAATTGGGGCAAAGGCTTTGCAGCCTGAATAATGATCTTACCCAGGACCCAGAGAGGCTCTTGGAGCCTCATGAGCAAAACAAAACACCAATAGTCTGTGGCGCTCAGCAAATGAGGCAGCAAAGGAGACTCCGTCAGCCCTTAGAACCACACTCCTCTTACAACCCTTGCCTTAGCAGCAATACTACAGAGAATTTCTATCTGCAGGTGACAACGTAAGTTTGGCCAGAAAATCAGCAACCTTCTTCTGATAAATCACATGCATTTATTTTCACAATGTTCTTCTTTCTGAGTTTACATTTCTGATATTGCAAATGCCAGTGCCACCAGAGAGGCTTTAGAAGAGGAAAATTAGCAAACTAGCCACTTGGTTCAGGTTCTCTCTCTCTGTTCATTTTCTTCAGCATTGTTTCTAAGTTCTTCTGCCTGACATTCAAAGCCTGTATCTTCTGACCCATTCCATTCCCAAAAATATTTCCTAAGATCACTCAGGCAAACAGCCCCCTCTGTCGAGCCCACCCCTCCACTTCCCTGTGTCCCTATTCCCTGATCATTCCTGGCTCTCTGTGCACTTGAGCGGCTTGGAATGTCTCATTCTCTCCCTCCCATCCCCAACCCCCACCCCTCGAGCCCCGATTTCTACCTCCTTGACACCCATTTATTTCAATAACCCTCTACCCTTGAAATCCTTCCTGACTACTTCAGCCTCTTCAACTCTCTGCCTTCTCTGAATTCTGAGAGTGTTTACTGCACTATTTTAATAGAACCTGGGTTCTATCTTTCTTCTCTGTCCTCCTCTCCTTGAAGGTGTATTTCTTTGACCCATGACAGTCTCTGTAAGGGCAGCTTCATATCTGACTATTCTGTCCCTGCTGGTGCGTTGGCCAAGCAGATATTCACCAGGTGACGTACAGGATAGGTGCTGCCATCCACTGGGAAGGGAACAGGACCGCCCAGGCTCCCAACAGCTCCCGGGGATGCTGCAATTGTTGCTTCATTGAATCTGACTTTCAGGGTTTACGTGAATAAAGTCTGCTCCACTCCTACCCCAGGTTTTGATTTCCCATAAATATAAAAATCATCTTCACAATTAGAAATTCCAACATTATATCAGAGATGTAGATCACACAATGTATACTGTGTCAGATCACTGAGACTTTTTCTAAACAGAAAACTGGCACAGGAAATTGGTACATCTAAAATGATAGACAGAAATGGATGAGAAGGCATGACCTCAGACTGTTTTTGAGGGAGGGAGATTATTTTAAGAAATGGCTCAGCTGGGCGTGGTGGCTCACGTCTGTAATTCCAGCACTTTGGGAGGCCGAGACGGGCGGATCACGAGGTCAGGAGTTCGAGACCATCCTTGCTAACACGGTGAAACCCCATCTCTACTAAAAATACATTTTAAAAAAATTAGCTGGGCGCGGTGGCGGCGCCTGTAGTCCCAGCTACTCGGGAGGCTGAGGCAAGAGAATGGCGTGAACCCAGGAGGCGGAGCTTGCAGTGAGCCAAGATCGTGCCACTGCACTCCAGCCTGGGTGACAGAGCGAGACTCCGTCTCAAAAAAAAAAAAAAAAAAAAAGAAATGGTTCAATTGCAGGAAGCACAACAACTTTGCCCCCATCCCTGGAGACTGATGTCGCTCTTGGAGGTACCATGAGCAGGAGAGGGACCTGCGATTCCAGTGGATACACTGTCCCATGGACCTCGGGTTTCTTTACAGTGCAGAGTGTTTACTTTCAAATATCAAAAGTAAACTTCAGGTTGATCAGACAAATGCACTGTCCTTGTTTGTACGACATTATCCTCACTTTGAACATCTATGAGAATGAATGATAGGAACTTACTCTAACTGGCTCTGAGTAAGAAAAACGTATGATTCTCATCAACTAGATTCTTAGCAATATAGCAGCTTTTTCCATTTTCTTAGCTGCTGTGCTGCAATGTCTGGGTAGGTTTTAGAAAATAATTAGGCTTCTTGCTAATGCCATTATGCGGCAAGATGAAGTTCAATGATATTACGAGTGTCATAAATACAGGCTTTCATATGGCTTCCACAAAATAGCATCAATCTTCAAATGTAAAAGGCACCTGTGGATTGTTAATTGAAGAAGTAAAATATATTCCAAAAGATTAGCCATGGAGCCAGGGCACCCATCCTGAAAGGAAGCTCTATACAGCAGGTAGGAAATGTTCATCAAAAGATATCCCACAAATAAAGTGCACTTCCCCTAAATTCCATTTCATTTCATAGCATGGTCTCTGCTCAAAGAAGATTTCTCCAATTACCTGGATCAGAAACTAAGTCTCCCATAGGCAATAGTTATATTATTTGCTTTTTTGCAGCCCAAAGCTAGATGTTTTCTACTTTCTAGCCAGCTCTACCATGTAGGAGTGAGTCTTAAAGTGTGTCATGATTCTCATGGAAAAGAATGACTGAAGAAGAAAATTCTATGATCCTTGTCCATGCAAGACTTCTGTCTGGTCAACATTCATCTAACTGAGTCCTGCTAAATGCCCATCAGACACAAAGGCTGGACTACAATGAGGGGTCCCGCTTAGAAATATAGTAGGTGGGCTGCCTGGGAGAGTGAGAGGCTCCTGCATCCTACGGTTCCCCTAAAACTTGTGTAATGAACAAACCAATCAACACTGAAGACTTAGTAGGCAGCTAAGGTTGCCAACCACACTCTACACTGGGCACTAAGGGAAAAAGGCAGAAGCAGTAAAGATGGGGCCTCTGAGAGAGCCCCAAGTCACCACTGAACAATAAAGTCCCCATGAAATAGGGCTGTCCTTTAACTGGGTCCCGGGCATGCTGTACTTAGAAAAGAGGAAATTTATCGAAACATAACCAATGGCTTCTCAAATATTCTCCGGACGAATAAGGAGTACCTATCATAATTGTTAGGATTCATTTTATACAATCAAAAGCAGAACCCAGGTGGTGTCTGGACCGTGACATAACATGTGCCTTTTTTGTTGTTGTTTTTGAGACAGAGCCTTGCTGTCACCCAGGCTAGAGTGCAGTAGTTCAATCGTAACTCACTGCAGCTCAGACCTCCCAGGCTCCAGTGATCCTCCCACATCAGCCTCCTAAGTAGCTGGGACTACAGGCAAGCACCACCATGCCCAACTAATTTCTTAATTTTTTGTAGAGATGGGATCTCTTTATGTTGCCCAGGCTGGTCTTGAACTCCTGGAATCAAGCAATCCTCCCACTTTGGCCTCCCAAAGTGCTGAGATTACAAGTGAGAGCCACCATGCCTGGCCAGAACATCGCTCTCGACAGCCACACTGTCAGATCAGTCTGCCACACCAAGATTACTGCCCAAACAGGTAGGGAAGCCACAGAAACTTATTCCCCAGGGATGCCTTCCATGGGAAGCTGTCGGCGGGGGGAGAATGCAGGGAGGCCTCTCTCACAATGGAGCAAAAAATAGATACCTTCAAAACCATTATCAAGAATAAGTGGACTGATTCATCAAGGATATTTTCCCCACCTGACCTGAACCTTTTTCACAAAAACAAGCTCAAAGTCATTTTTAATTCCAACGGGCTCAGATTTTAAAGACTCCTGATGTCTCCTGTCACCCAGACCAAACCTTTGAACATTGTAAGAATCAACCATCTCCATTCATCTTGTCAACCTTCCACGCCCCAACCTTTAAGGCTCAAAAAGGGATGGAAACAGACAGAGTGTTGACACTCAGTAACTGACCTACCACAACAAAGGTGGGCTCCCTGCAAAGCCAGAGATCACTCACACAGGAACTCACCTCGCTGTCAGAGACTTCTCTGTCGTTAATAATAAATCGGTAGCTGGCGTCTGGTGATAAGTGCTCAGCCTGGAGCCAGAAGCGAACCTGCCCCTTATCAAAAATCTCATAAGCTAATTCTGATTTCAGAGGAATTGCTACAGGAAGAAAAGAAATCGCAAGTCAATAATGCATGAATCCTTGTGAGGAAGAATAGCTGCAAATTGTAGGGAAATATCAATCCTAGTTATTAAATTTTTTGAGAACGCGAAACCCTGGAGTATTAGATTATGGAAGCCAAAAATAAAACATAAAACTTGAGTTAGCCTGTTGTCGCCTCTAAAGCCTCATACCACGTGAGTTCTCAGTTAGCTTTCCGGATGTATTCGATGAGTAAAGATGCCTGGATTATTTCTATATTTAATGCAATTCAATAACAGAAGATTTCACTTGATAGGAAATGAAATCTTGGATTTCACTTGGATTAGGAACAGCTATACTAAACCCAAAATTCAAATCACTCTGTACGCAATGCCAAGTTTCAACAAGCTACAATATAAGCTAATATTTGTTTTAAATCAATAGGTTTCAATCCTGTGAGCTGGGATCAGGAAATGAGGCCATCCTTTCCCCAAAGCTGTTCGTCCAAGAGCTCATGCATTAATGAACACGGCTCTCCAGCCAGCGGCTGTAAGCAGAGGTGCAGGGCTGGAGGCTTACTTACTGGGGTTCTTTATTTCATTGCTCAATGCCATCAAACGTTCGAGCTCTGAAACAAAGAAAAAGTATTTCAATTGATTTGGACCTGCACATTGAGAGGTTTGTAGACATCAGCAAGGCTACACACGAGCAAGATTGGAAACCCCAAGGATTTAATTGGAGGACATGAAAGGAATTTAAACTATAAGTCTGAGGGACATAGAGGATAGCTTTACCAAAACTTCACCATTTTAAGAACCCACCTAGTACAGGGGCAGCTGAGGACAAGGCAGGGTACAGTCATGGGGATGAAGGAATTGGGGGCAGGGCCAGGTATATCCCTGGAATATAGGAAGACTTGGAAGACGAAAGGTTAAAGGGAGCCTTTTCCAGTTGCTTGCACTTAATGTGAGCTCTTTCCTAAAATTGATTGGACTGGCTGAGAACATGCTTGTGGCCTGTGACTTTCCTTCCCCTCTCAAGATTTCCTTCTTCAATCTCATTAAAGAAAAGTATACATACCACTCATTTCATCACCATAGTGTATTACCATGAATTTAAAAAAAAGGAAGGAAGGAAGAAATAAAGCAAAAAAATAAATAAATAAACAAAATACACTGCATTCCTGAGAAAGTCCCAAGAGCAAGGTAAGAAAATCTGAGGCTCTAAGCCACTTCATTTTTTCTCCTTCCTTCCTAAAATTAGAATTGGAAACAAGATGGTGGTCTCCAAGGCCTTCAAGAACATGTCTCTTCAAAATGGAAAAATGGAGTCAGATTTTTCTGACCAAAGGTAAATTCACAGGTTTGACAGGGAAGACAGGTTTTCCCAGTTAAATCTTCTGGTAGGAATTTCCATACATGGAATGAGCTAAATCTTCAACTGCAAAGTTTCGCCTCAAATATATTTGAAGTCTATACACGATATAAGAGAGGCAGAAATTTTATCTTTTGCAAATACTTAAAATTAAGATGGAAATTTTGAAATGGTGCGGAGGAATGCATAGCTTTTCGGAATTCTTCAGGATGTCGTGAAGGTACAAAACTGCGCTGACCCTGGAGGCGGGGCCAGCAGAGGCTGCTTTAAAAGCATGCAAGTAGATTTTGGGTCCTTCCTTCCCCACCCTGCCTGTGAGCAGTGAACTGAGGACCCCAGAAAGGCCTCCTCATTTGTCCGGCTGTGTCTTGTTAAATGTACATGAGTTTTCCCGAATTTAACCAACATTGAGCCAGACCCGCACACTCAAGAAGCTGGGAGTGTGATTCTGGCTGTGCCCGCCATGGGTCCCTGCCCATCCTCCTGCCCAGCCCACAGCACCCATCCTGGGTCAGATGTTCTCAGATCACAGCCTCTGCATGATATCAACCAGGACAGTGATTGCTAACTAAAGGATCTGCTTGTCAATCGTAGGGCATCCCTGGAGATCATTTATGCCATCCGTGGAGAGCATTTTAATAGAAAACTTTTGGAAACTCACATGCCTTAAAGACCCAAAGAAACCCAGAGATCTGAGGATACCATCCAGCCCTACAAGGTCACGCTGCATCACTGCCCCTTCATTTTAAAATGTCTAAGGCTGACGCTGCCCTGCGAGTGGGGTAGATGAGGGGCCACACAAATACACGTGATACCAGACAGTTAAAAAAAACCAGCCCTGCCTGCCTGAGACTGTGTGCCTGGTGAACTCAGATCTGTGAAGCTACCTAAGAAAACTATTATTTTTCCCTTGATTACTAAACAGACTTTTCTCACTTCTCTCTGCTGTCTTCCATTTGTAAGAGAACAGCAGGTTTCACTATGGCAGTTAAACATTATTTCACACGCATAAAACATTTTTTCTTTGATCATCCAGATTTCTTGTGTTGGAAGGAAGGGAAGACTCTTCCATCCGTAGGTCTCATTAATTTCATGGATTTCTTAGCTAATATGTTACCTTCTGCATACCAAACTATTAAAATGTGACTAAGATTCAACTTTAAAAGTACAAGTTGAAGGCTGTACAAGCAATATATCAGGACCAGAAACTGTTTGGTGGAAACAGTATAAACTTTAGAGTTTGTTTAATTTCTAAAGTAAGTTTTGGCTTATATACATAGCCCCCACCGCCAGCCTCCTGCAAACATACATCTTTTTTATAAGCAAGTAAGTCTTTTCTATGTTGGCGTCAATCTTTAAAAGTGTGATAAAACCAAAACAGGCAAGGTTCTGCCATATAAATATTACCTTCTGGGTCCAGAACAAAACTGGAGGACACTCCGTCTGTATCACTTACAGACACAGAGTAAGTCCCTAAATCCTCCTTATCCGGATTCTTTAAGTACAGCTTGGAGCTAAAAAGGAAAAAGAGTAGGTGAATGTCGATCATTTCTGTTGGCAGGAACTTCTAAAAGTTTCCAATATCCAACTTCCAGGCCTGACTTACTGATCCCCCACGGTTTCGATTTTAAACCTCTCATCATCTGCAATCTCCTCGTAGGATTTACACCAGGTGAACTGAGATGCGTCTGTCATTTCCTGGCAGTCGAAGGCCAGGTAGATGTTGCCTTGCTCGTCGACACCAGCACTGATTTCCTTGGTGCCTGCGTAAGAAGGGCATGAGGTGAGCGGCTCAGGGACACGGTGTTCTTTCAACTCTTTTTTGGGAGAGGGTGATATGGTTTGGCTCTGTGTCTACACCCAGATCTCATCTCGAATTGTAATCCCCAAGTGTCAAGGGAGTGAGGTGATTGGATCATGGGATGGTTTCCCTCATGCTGTCCTCATGATAGTGAGTGAGTCTCACGAGATCTGACGGTTTTAGAAGCACCTGGCATTTCCCCTGCTGGCACTCACTCCATCCTCCCGCCCTGTGAAGAGGTGCCTTCTGCCATGACTGTAAGCTTCCTGAGGACTCCCCAGCCATGAGGAACTGTGAGTCAATTCAACCTCTTTTCTTTATAAAGCACCCAGTCTCCGATATTTCTTCATAGCAGTGTGAGAGTGGACTACTACACAGAGGTTAGCCAAAGCAGAGACCCCATCTCACACCAAATCATCCGTTGCATTTAATGACCCAGGGCTGATCAGAGAGTCCTGAGATAGAAAACACTTAGGGAGGACCTGGAGGGGCTTTGGTTGTTTTGTGGTTGCTGATTTTTTTAATTTATCACATTTCTGCCCACGTCCTTCTCTGCATCTCATACGACCGCAGAAAACCTATCAGGGCTGCCTCTCCAGGCCCTGAAGATCCTGTTTTCTCTGGAATCTCCTCCTCTGACCCTCAGGAGAAGCCCAGCAGCCATGTGCCCACCACGGAGCTCCCCCTTCACACAGCTCTGCCTTCTGCAAGGGGCCTTGCCTTGTCTTGTTTGGGAGTAGGGGTTCTTTGTGGTTTATTTCCTACTTTTTGACCCAGGTGAACATCTGACCATGTGCAAGGCAGAATCTACGTCTTAGGAAGTAGATGTGTCCAATGACAAGACACATCTCAGCCTCTGCTGGTGAGTGGAACTGAGGCCATGAAGTATCAATGCTCTCGGGTTATGAAGAAGACACAGATGCAAGGAAGGCCAGGTGGCAGGGTGAGATGAAGCAACGAGAGGCCACCACAGAGAGCCATCAGGATCTTCACAGTCTGAGGCTGCACTGCTTCCTGACACTCAGGTCACACTCTGTGGCTGTGGTTTGGATGTGGTTTATCCCCTCAAAACTCATGTTGAAATGTAAAAGCCAGTGCAATGGTGTTGGGAGGTGGGGCCTTTAAGAGGTGATTAATGACTGGGGGCAGCAGCTCACGCCTGTAATCCCAGCACTTTGGGAGGCCGAGGTCAGCGGATCGCTTGAGCTCAGGAGTTCAAGACCAGCCTGGGCAACATAGTGAGACCCTGTCTCTATAAAAAATAGAAGGC
>NW_012109252.1:2145556-2156547 GCF_000951045.1 Mandrillus leucophaeus
TGCATAATACATGTACACTCTCCCATTAATTTATCTACACACCCATACATAAACACATAATATATGCACAGTCTTCCATTCATTTATCCACACATCCATACATACATACATACACAGTACGTGCACACTCTCCCACTCATTTATCCATACACCCATCCACACATCCACACATAATACATGTACACTCTCCCATTAATTTATCTACACACCCATACATAAACACATAATATATGCACACTCTTCCATTCATTTATCCACACACCCATCCACACATCCACACATAATACGTGCACACTCTCCCACTCATTTATCCATACACCCATCCACACATCCACACATAATACATGCATACTCTCCCACTCATTTATTTATACACCCATACATAAACATACAATCCATGCACACTCTCCCATATATTTATCCACACACGCATACATACATGCACACATAATACGTGCATACTCTCCCACTCATGTATCCATACGCCCATCCACATATCCACACATAATACATGTACACTCTCCCATTAATTTATCTACACACCCATACATAAACACATAATATATGCACACTCTCCCACTCATCTATCCACACACCCATCCATACATACATAATACATGCACACTCTCCCCCCAAATCCTTGCTGTTCTGTAATTTTTGTTGTTTTGAATGACTGACAGCAAAGCCTTACCTGGTCTCGCCTCTACCAGCACGGGCTCTGACATGTCCGAGGGCTTCCCCACGCCGTTTGCATTGACTGCCCGGACCCTGAAGACATAGGTCTTACCTTGCTGCAGGTCACAGACCTTGAAACAACAGAGGAAACACCAGATGTGTGGAGGTAAAATAAAGATGACTTTGGAGTTTTTCAGATTATATTATGAACAGACCTTTTCAAAAATAGCTTATTTTTCCAGTTGGAAAAACGATACTTAATGAGCTAGAAAGGGAGGGAAGAAGAGATTCACAGCGGTGCAGAATTTGACTTTGGAGGAATAAACACATTCGCAACCAATCTGATAGAACCTCTTTCATTTTCTTATCTCTGCATATTTTAAAGCAGAAGTAAAATCATACTGACTAGTTTATAATCTGGTGTTTATGTTTAACATAATTCTATGGAACTAATACAATTTTAAGTGTGATATTTAACTGTGTAAAATCATCATTGGGACATCAAAATTAAATCCATCTCTACTTGTACATACCTGGGTTATTCCTATTAAAACCTGCTTGGATAAACATCAATATACAGTTACTAAGCTTCTAGTTGATTTATGTAGCTGATTCTTAGAAGCTGATTCGTCCATTCTAAAGAAACTGGCTGTTTCCTGTCGTCAAAGGGTTTCCAGAAGGTGTCACCCGTGGAAGCCGCTCTCGGCCTGTGCTCGGGCACCGGACCCAGATGTGACCGTGCTTTAGGGAAGGACGCAGGCCCGCCCCACCACGGGGCCCAGCACCCAGAGAAGAAAACCTCTGGGTTAAGGCAGTTGGCAACTCAGCTGGAGCATGTAGGCCTCCTGGGGCTCAGTCCTTACACCTGACCCAGTTACTGAGGAACCGCAAGTGCTGAAAACCGAAACATTTGGAGAAAGAGAGGCTGGCGGAAGTGCCACATTATAGTTTTGCTCCATGTAGGAAAACTGTGTGTAAATCTGTGTGTGATGTTTATCAAATGGACTTTAGTGATCACATGAATTAAGTAAATTCAATGCAGGGCATGAAGTGGAAGGACATAACACAAAATGCATCATCCCTGTGGAAAGCACACAGACGTAGCCCATGAACAGACAATTAACAGCTATTAGACTGCAATGTGGAAGAACACAGGCATGTCTGCGCAGCTCCCCAGGAGCGAACAGCATGTTGGTGTGAATGGAAGGAGGGCTCTGCGTCCTCAGGGCGCTGCTCCCCATCTGCTGGGACCCACGATGCGCGGCGGCTGCACCCTCCGCAGCCACGCCCCGTCCTTGGAACAGGTTCACCTTGGGGCTCAGTGCTGGCTTGCACAGAGATCGACAGCACTTTCACACACAGGGAAACTCCAAGACAAAAGACTTACCTTTATTTTTTTGTTGTTTGTTTTGTTTTGTTTTTGAGACAGAGTCTTGCTCTGTCACCCAGGCTGGAGTGCAGAGGCTCAATCTCAGCTCACTTCAACCTCTGCCTCCCAGGTTCAAGTGATTCTCCTGCCTCAGCTCCCCAAGTAGCTGGGATTACAGACACCTGCCATGGTGCCATGCCTGGCTAATTTTTTTTGTATTTTTAGTAGAGACGGGGATTCTCCATGTTGGCCAGGCTGGTTTTGAACTCCTGACGTCAAGTGACTGGCCCGCCTCTGCCTCCCAAAGTGCTGGGATTGCAGGCATGAGCCACCACAGCCAGCCAAGACTCACCTTTAAATAACGGTTGGCCGTTGTCGTCTGATTGACAGTGATCCACTCTCCAGCATCCTCCTCCCTGAAGTCCACGAAATATCCAGAAACAGGGCTGCTGCCAGAGTACACGGGGGCCTTCCACAGCATGACCAAGGACGTGTCCCTGACCTCACAGAACGTCAAGTCGTAGGCAGGACCTGCGAAGTCAGATGCCACCTTGCTTCTCTGCACACAGCCAGCCCAGCACACCCACCACCCGACCCAGCCCCAGGGACCTGCTGCTCCTCCGGGACACCCCCCACCAGGACCATCCGCATCTGTTCCCCATCTGATGTTCATCAGCCTCTCTTGGAGAGCGGGGTAAGGAGGGTGCTCAGCGTGATGTTGGGGGTCGGGGAGGAGGGCCCAGCCTCATGCTCCTGCCACCCCCTCTTTGGGCATCGGGGCCATTGTGGATCTACATAGAATCATTCAGAAGTCCACCCTGCATCGTCGGGACCAGCAGATGCTATCACAGAGAGGAACGGTGTGCAGAAAAGGACGGGTTCTCAAGTTACCCTCCAAGGGGCTGGACACCTGTCAGTCATAGTCACTTAGGCAAGCACCTGGCCAGAAGCACATCGCTGCAGCCCTGTCCTCTACGAACACCCACGGCAACTCTGAGGGCGTGTGGTGCAGAGGCCCAGGTCCAGGCAAGCACCAAGCGGTGCAGGGGAACAGAGAGGCAGCCCCGCCCCATCCTCAGCCAGTCTCGCTGCGGCCTTGAGCCTTGAGAGGCCGTCTCCTATTAACCCTCAAAAAAGGCTCGGGAAACTAGAACGGCTTTTTCTTCTGCTGGTTTTCTAAGGTCCAAAATTTAATTTCATTAAAACCAGAAAGGCAGGAAGGCAGGAAAGAAGGTGGGAGGGAGGGAAGGAGAAAGGGAAGGAAAGAAGGAAAAAAGAAGGAAGGAAGGAAGGAAGGGAGGAATTTTCTAATTGACTTATTTATCTGGATTCTTAGTAGCTGATTTGCTAAGTCAAAAGACACTGACTGAAAGGAAAAAGGCAGTATACTCCGGCCATAACATCGGAAAACACTCTGAACTTTGATCTTTTTCAGCTTCAACTTTCAGGATTTACTTTGTCAAAGTATGAGCATATTATCCATTGCATTTGATTCCTGATAGGTTAGAGGCAAAGAAATCAACATCTGGTACTTGAGAACTTGTGAAAACAAAGAGAAAATGTTAGTGGGGCACAGTGGGTGACGTGAACCTGTGATCCCGGCTATTCATGAGGCTGAGGTAGGACGATGGCTTGAGGCCAGGAGTTCAAGACCAGCCTGGGCAACGTAGAGACCTCATCTCAGAACAAAAAATCAGTAGAGTACTAGCTAAATAAATGCAGATCTGCAACAATTGGCCTTTTAGAACTGGAAGCCCCGAGATCCCCAAATGGCGTGAGAGGACAGCAGGAGCTAACCCACGAATGAGAACCCTGTTGTGCCTCCCAGCTGGGGCCCGGGCTCGCACCTTCCCCTCCAGCTGTGACCCTCTCTGCCTGCTCCTTTGGGGTAGGTGACCTGGGCCAAATCCTTGTCATAGGTCAGGGATGCATGGGAAGCTGTCCCTCCCCCACAGTCTGGATCCTCCTGTGCTCCCTCCCACCTCACCCTCAGGGCCTCCTACTCTGCCCTCATCACTGACCTGTGGACCATGCACAGTCCAAACTAGACGCTGGGCCTGCCTGATTCACAGCCCTGCACTGCACCTGGCACACGGTGGCTCTGCGGCTGCGGGTGTCAGAGGAACAGCATGCCGTGAAGGCTGGCGAGGCCTGAGCCACAGCCACAGAGGCCCCTTTCCAGCCAGCCTGTGTGCTAGAAGGCAGGTGTCCTGGGGGCAGCGACTCACCGGGCTCTGGCATGGTCCAGGCCTCACACTTGAAGTGCTCACTGGGGTCCGAGGGCTCCCCAATGCCAGCCAGGTTGATGGCAGCAATTTTGAACTCATAGAGTGAGCCTTCCGTCAAGCCGTCCACCTATTCGGATTTTGTTTAAATTAATACATGAGATAAAGGATGCATTACAGTCCACTGAGGCGGAGGATTTGTTATAACTGGTTTGTGAAATAAAATATGAGAGGAAGGAACCGTGTCGGGAAATTGGACCAAATATTTCAGGAAGGCCCTTTGATGGAGCCCGACAAGCAGCAGCCACGTGAAACCTTACGTGTCCCTCACTCAATCCCCAAAGGCTCCTACGGGGGTCGGGGACAGGTGATACCCCAGCGGCAGGTAAGGAAACTGAGGCACAGAGAGGCGACGGTCACCCAGGGCCAATGCAAGGGCAGAGGCCTGGAGGAGACAGGCACTCAGGCCACGTACTGGCCCCTGAGCAGGCCCTGCCCTGGACCCAAGGGGGGGTCACCCTGGAGACAGAGCCCACCACGTCCCCCATACTCAGACTCTACAGGACAAGAGCCCCTGGGCTGCCCAGGTCCCTGGGGTGCTGCAGTCCAGGGCCACCCACCAAGCCCTCAGGGACACTGTCTGGCTGGAGGACAAAGCACTAGGGAGGCCTTTGGCCAACACTACGAGCCTCGACTCCACAGGGCTAGTGGGACAAAAACACTATCTGGGTAAACACTGTCTCGAAAAATAGCTTCCAAAGTAAGATATCTGAGGATAAACGGCTTCGGTCCATGGTGACAGCCTTCATCCTCCTCACTGGACGAGCTGCGAAGCATTCAGAAAGTAAGCAGGTACTTTTCTCAGGAATCTCGTACCGAGCAAAGAACTGTTGTGCCGAGCGAGATGACCCCAGGACAAAAGGACAGACACTCTGCGATCTCGCTCAGATGTGGAATCTGAAACAGCAGCACTCACAAAGACAGAGAGCGAAAGGGCAAGTGCCGGCTGGCGGGGGCGCTGGACAGAGGGACAAAGTTCCAGCAGGAACAGGAGGGGCGAGTCCTGGTGCTTCCTGCACAGCTTGGGGATGAGTTAGCCCATAATAACGTATTGTAGACACATTTCAAAAACACTTTTTAAATAGATTTTAAGCTGAGCATGGTGGTTCATGCCTGTAATCCCTGCACTTTGGGAGGCCAAGGCGGGCAGATCACCTGAGGTCAGGAGTTCCAGACCAACCTGGGCAACATGGTGAAACCCTGTCTCTACTAAAATAATACAAAAATTAGCCGGACGTGGTGGCACGCGCCTATAATCCAGCTACTCGGGAGGCCGAGGCAGGAGAATTGCTTGAACCCGGGAGGTGAAGGTTACAGTGAGCCGAGATCATGCCACTGCATTCCAGCCTGGGTGACAGTGAGATTCTGTCTCAAAAAATAAATACATGCATAAATAAATAGATTTTTAAATGTTCTCACCACAAAAAAATTATAAGTACTGGGAGGCAATGGACATGTTAATAGCTTGATTTAATCATTCCATAATGTAAACATATATCAAAATATCACATTGTACCCCCTTTATACGTACAATTATTATTTGTCAATTGAAAATAAAACAATTTTTAAGTTGAGAACATTTAGACATTGTAAGGTGTAAGAACAGAGGTTGAACGCGGGTAAAATATCAGTCATGTCACAACAAACTGGGAAGTTGCCTACATATCATAGTATGTGTATAAAATATTGAAAATATATTAAAGAGATATATTTATAAGGCAGAATTTTCTAGTAGACAAAGATTAGATCTTCTAAGGCCTTACCCCCTCCACAAAGGAAAGCCCTCCTGTTGGAGCGTAAGTGACTCCCCAGGGGTCTGTGGCTCCCCAGGGTCGGGATGGGAGCTGCAGTGTGAGATGAGGGCCGTTCATCCATGCTCAGATGAGGGGTCAAGGGTCGGGCAGGGAACCAGGACAATGGCTGCCAAGGGTGTGTCTGTCCTTGCTACACTCTGCACCTGAGCACCACGGGCACCGTGGCAAGGGACTCTCTTGGAGGCTTGACATACAAGAAAGTCTCAGGGAAGCGGTGGGTGACAAGCAGAGAGCCAACATCACTCTTCCTAAACAGACATTCAGCACGACTCTCCCCTCAGGCTCACACGTGAGACTCCATCCCTGCCCTCCAGGCCTTAGCGTCTGGGGCAAGGAACATTACCACGGTACTGGGACCAGATGCTGGTCACACCAGAGGTCATGGACTCATTGTCAGACCCACTCCGCCACTGAGCTCCCTTCTTCACTGCTTCTCAAAAAGAAAAAGAATATGATTCCTAGGATCTTGTTAGCTCCAAAACTTCATGATCTCATGATACTGTTTTTTAATCCATTTTTGTGTCTATCAAATTATCTAATGTCATCAAACACGGAAACATTGCCCAAAAAATGTAAAGAACCACCCAGGCAAAAATAAAGAAATAAAAACCAACCGACCGTTAGGATTGTCTGTTTGCTGGGTGAGGAATTGACCTCGTGCCAGTTTTCATGGTGAACTTCGCGCTTGTCCAGGTAGTAGCCCAGGATGGGCGAGCCACCACTGAATTTCGGGACCTTCCAGCCGAGGGTCATGGAGTGGCCGTCACAGTTGAGGAGTGTGATCCCATAAGGATGGGACGGGACGGCTGCAAGGAAGCACAGCCAGGGAGTTACTGAGGGCCTCAGCTGGGGGTTTTGTCCTGGGGCAGCCAGCTCTAGTGTGGCAGAGGGAGGAGGAAGCAACGTGGAGAAGGGCCTGAACACTGTGCCCTCTGATCCTTCTTAACCCACATTTAACCACCTTGGTCTTTACACCCTTTTAAAGGGGATGAGTATAAAAAGAAATCAAAAGTTTATCTCCTGTATATGTATTGCTATTTCTAAGTGTATCTACTAAGATTTCCATAGGACAAGGGTGGTGAACCGTTTGAATCTGGTGTGAACATTTGACACAGCAGAAGATGGCCTGTCCTCCCTGCCCCGTGAAAGAAGCTTCGAGAAGGAGCTTTCACCTTTACAACCATAAGGAATAACTACTCAGCATCTGTGGCCAGAGATGACAGATATGATTCCAGTTTGTTTTTAATTTCCTACACAGTTACAGGAGCTTCAGGTTCCTTCAAATGAGTGTGAATTTGTGTTTCCCTGTTTGAGCAGAGCATTCGAAACAGACCACCTTCTCCTAACAAGTCGAGAATGGATGGGCCTGAGTCTGCTTTGCCCAGCTCTGAGTCACCTCGGTGTAGCTATCCTCTGTTACCCGAGACACAGGTGACTAGAGTTAAGTGATTCTTATTGTAGAATAAAAACAGGTCAGGTGCGGTGGCTCATGCCTGTAGTCCCAGCACTTTGGGAGGCCGAGGCAGGAGGACTGCTTGAGCTCCTGAGCTGGAGATCAGCCTGGGCAACATGGTGAAACTCCGTCTCTACAAAAAATCAAAAAATTAGCTGGGCTTGGTGCTGCGTCCCTGTGGTCCTAGCCCATCAGGAGGCTGAGGCATGAGGATCGCTGGAGCCCAGAAGCTCAAGGTCACAGGGAGCTATGATCGCACCACTGCACTCCAGCCCGAGCAACAGAGCGAGACTCTAAGTCTAAAAAGAAAATTACAGGTTTTCCTTTAGTAGGAATGACTTTAAAAGGAAAATGGGAATGTTTGAAAGTCCCTCATGGAAAAAATTGAGAGATTAATCTTAAAACAAAAGAGTCAGTGCTATGGTAACCAGCTAGGTGTTATCAGATTTGACATTCCTTGGAAATCCAACAGCAATCTCATTAGAAGACAAATTTTAATTTCTGAAAATGTAGCAAATTTAGTCAGAGATGAAAAATCATCAAGGAGCAACACAGTTCCCTCTGAAGTGGGAAGATAACACTGTGAATCCAAGCGTGTCGTGTGTGGCCTTTGTGTTTCAACATGTTTCTGAGTATGTGCACTTACTTGGCGTGGTGCATTTCATGAGAAAGCAAAGCCAGGAGGCTGCAGCACAGCTTGACACAGCAACTGTTCTAGGGAGGGTCCCTGAGATTTAGGATCCCAATTGTCTCATTGGATCAAAATAATAAAAACTGTTAAACACCACTATTTACCAACAAAGTCACAAAGTTACATAAACGTGACATTCTCTGAAGTGATTAAAGTTTCTTAAACTGAGAACAGGCCATTGATGTCGCTGTATTTTACCACATATTTTGGAAAGAGAAATGTATCCCCTATAGCACACATATACATATATATACACACATGATCGTACATATATATGTACACACACACACATATATATATATACACACACACACAAGATCGTACAATGGTGCCATCTTGGCTCACTGCAACCTCCTCCTTCCGGGTTCAAGTGATTCTCCTGCCTCAGCCTCCCGAGTAGCTGAGACCACAGGTGCCGCCACCACACCCGGCTAATTTTTATATTTTTAGTAGAGACGGGGTTTCACCATGTTGGCCAGGGTGGTCTCAATCTCTTGACCTCATGATCCAGCCACCTCAGCCTCCCAAAGTGCTGGGATTACAGGTGTGAGCCACCACGCCCGGCCTACAGCATACATTTTCACACGAGTACAGGTATTTGGCAACACATGTGACCTCTAATAATGTTTTCTATTTTTAATTTGCATTTTATTAGCCTATTATCATTTCTCCCTCATTTCTAAGATGAGCAGCCAACCGAGAGGCTTCAAAGAAATGCATGTTCTCTGTTCAACAATCGAGTCCCCTTTTTCCCTCCAATAAATTTCCGAATGGCATCATAAATGTTTATTCATGCAGAAATGACAGTGTACGGGAGCCATCGGCCCAGAACAGCCTGTGAGTGACTTACTGAGTGCAGCCTGCACTTTTATGATGTCCGATTCCTGGGAATTTTCACTCATCCCCACGGCATTGACCGCCTTGACTCGGAAGATGTACTGCTCTCCCGTGGTTAAGCCGTGCACCACGAACCTGAGAAACACAGGGATCAGGGTCAGAACTGCCAGGCTCCACTTTTTCTCTCCTGCAGCAGAAGCGAAAATCATCCTGAACGCTCCATAAAAAATGTTTATGGACGACATACATCCTTCATTTTCAATTCCAGTTAATTAGCTCAACATTTAGAGTCTAAAAGTAAGGTCACAGCACCCAATTATAGCCGGAGCTGACTACACGTGGTGTCAAAGCCACTTGTTCTGTGAGTTCACCTTTGCTTTTGCACTTTCTGGGCCTCGTCTGGATCAAAGGTCTATTATCCAACAGTATGCCATTCCTTATCTAAAAGAACCCATGTATGTAAAACTTAGTGAGCGGTAATCACACTGCAGTGGTTAGAGGCCAAGACTTGGAAGTCAGATGGACTAGACTCGAATACTGGCTTTGACACCTCACAGATCCTCACAGATTTTATGGCCTTAATCAAGCTCCTTAACCCCTGTAAGCCTTCGTTTTTCTATCTGTAAGATGGGGATAATTCCTACCCCACAGTATTGTTGCATTCACTACACGGAAAACTCTCGGTGGAGAACTCAGCACAGGTGCCTTGTGTATGGAAGGTACTCAGTCTGTGTAAGCAATTATTACTTATCATATATAGTCCATAAATACTCACTACCCGTTTCCCTGTACTGGAATCATGTTTTAAGTTTCTTATTTTTTTTTTTTGAGACGGAGTCTTTGCTCTGTCGCCCAGGCTGGAGCGCAGTGGCGTGATCTCGGCTCACTGCAAGCTCCGCCTCCTGGGTTCATGCCATTCTCCTGCCTCAGCCTCCCAAGTAGCTGGGACTACAGGCGCCCGCCACCAGGCCCAGCTAATTTTTTGTATTTTTTTGGTAGAGATGGGGTTTCACTGTGTTAGCCAGGATGGTCTCGATCTCCTGACCTTGTGATCCACCTGCCTTAGCCTCCCAAAGTGCTGGGATTACAGGCATGAGTCACCGCGCCTGGCCCCATCAGGTCTTTTAAGGTCTTCACTACTCTGTTTATTCTAGTTAGCCATTTGTCTAATGTTTTTTCAAGGTTTTTAGCTTCCTTGTGATGGATTTGAACATCCTCCTTTAGCTCGAATAAGTTTGTTATTACTGACCTTCTGAAGCCTACTTCTGCCAACTCATCAAAGTCATTCTCCATCCAGCTTTGTTCCATTGCTGGTGAATAACTGCAATCCTTTGGAAGAGAACAGGTGCTCTGGTTTTAGAATTTTCAGCTTTTCTGCTCTGGATTATCCCAATCTTTTTGATTTTATCTACCTTTGGTGTTTGATGTTGGTGATCTACAGATGGGGTTTTGGTGTGGATGTCCTTTTAACTGATGTCAATGCTATTCCTTTCTGTTTGTTAGTTTTCCTTCTAACAGTCAGGTCCCTCAGCTGCAGGTCTGATGGAGTTTGCTGGAGGTCCACTTCAGACCCTATTTGCCTGAATATCACCAGCAGAGTCTGCAGAACAGCAAGTATTGCAGAACAGCAAATATTGCTGCCTGATCCTTCCTCTGGAAGCTTCATCTCAGAGGGGCACCTGGCTATATGAGGTGCCAGTTAGGCTACACAGGGGTCAGGAATCCACTTGGGGAGGCAGTCTGTCCATTCTCAGAGATCAAACACCATGCTTGGAGAACCTCTGCTCTCTTCAGAGCTGTCAGACAGGGACATTTAAGTCTGCAGAAGTTTCTGCTGCCTTTTGTTCAGCTATGCCCTGCCCCCAGA
>NW_012109252.1:2156597-2160893 GCF_000951045.1 Mandrillus leucophaeus
AGTTTCTTATTCTGATCGATATTTCTGCATTTGGTGTGGGCTGTGAAGAACATCTAATTGTTATTCTTTTCGATGACATCTCTTTTTGTTAGCCACCGCTTTTTACAGTGTATTTTTTTCAGACTGTAAAAGGAGAAATGGCTGAGCCATAATTGATCATTCATCCACAAGGGTGGTTCTGACAGCTGCCGACATTTTCCTAAGATGTGTATCGCAGAGAAGCCTAATACCTCAGACATCCCTGCACACACTCAGCAGGCAGCAGGAGGAAGGGTCTCCAAAGGCAGGATCACTGGCTTTCCCCTGCAAAGCAGCCAGCATCCCCCCAAGCTGCCCCCACCCCCCAACAAGTGAAGAGTTGGCGCCCGGTGGGGTCTCCATCAGGCGCTAGAGAATAGAACTACCAGGCACGTGATCAAAGCAACTTTCAAGTTCAAAAAAATCAATATGAAAAAAATAAAACGACTTTCACATTGTAGTCGCTATTTTTAACTCTGCTATTCAAAGAAAAGGCCTAAGTGCTAATTATGTCAGAAAAAAAAAAAAAACAGGTTCTGGAACTCTCCTTTCATCCATAAATAAATCGTTTTGGTCAAAATGAGCGAGTGCAGTAACTAGCTCATCCAAGTGGTCACACTGTAAATTATACAGTCCTCGCGCGTGGCTAACACAGACGCATTTATGCAGAGGCCTTGTGGCCGTGGTACTCCCTGTGCCAGGGCCACGGGGGCCTCAACAGTCTTGCTTCTCGTGCTTTATTTCAGGACCCACTCCAGGGCTGGGGAAGGCGGCCGCACCTGTTGTATCCGATGGGCTTGTGGTTGCAGGGCTCCCAGTGGTTGGTTCCGGCCACGCAGCAGTCCACGTAGTAGCCCAGCAGGTCCTCCTCATGCTTGGGTCGGTCCCACTGCACCACCACCGACGTCTTGGTGTTCCGGGAAGCAAGAACCCGACCCGGAGCAGAAGGGACAACTTTTTGTAGGAAACAAAAGGAGCGGTGAGACGGCATCAGAGCCTTGGAAGCTGTACCAGAGAACTTCCAGCCCTTTCCACAGGGAACTGGACAGCCAGGTTGGGGGCTTTGGAAGAAATTCAGATGAGGGGTCCGGGAGCAGGAGAGGAGCCCGGGGCCGACCACCCAAGGGCCGTTGGGAGGTGCTGGTCTCTCCTATCTCTTCCCAAGCTCCACACAACTCCTAGAGACACAGGATGACATCCATCCTAAAGCCTCCTGTCCCCCACCAAAGCAGTTAAAAAGATCCTCTGTTGGCACTGGGGATGAGGCTACCTGGGTAATAACTATTCTTTGGACTGGAAATTAACCAATTTTAAGAAAGTAAGACTCAATTTTATCAGATCTGTTGGAATCTCCCAGGGGCACTCAAAATTCAATCATGACCTGACCATTAGATCTTCTCATCTCGTGCCAGGCCCCACTAGTGGACTGTGGACTGGGGTCCAGTAAGGCCTTGGGGCCACCTGTGTCCTCCGTGCTGGCCACCTGGGCCACACCCCAAGTGTTTCTCAACGATGGACACTGTCATTTTTCACATGCGTCATAAAGCACAAGAAGGCTGGGCCCTGCTGAGAGACAGCTGGTCTCATCAAGCCTGCGGTTCTGGGTGTGAGTTCTAAGAGCTTTGATTAAAACCAGAGCCAGATAGAAACTTGAGGATGCCCTGGAGGCAGCTGGCCTCGTGACCTTGTTCATTTCCATATCTGGCTTTCTCAGGAAACAGGACATAGAGAGAGAGGGAGGAGGGCACCCAGGCACTCAGAACTGTGTTCCTGACACCAACGTGCCTCCCACGAAGGCTTCTGGGGATTTCCAGGGTACCTCCGCTTACATGCTAGTTAATTGCCATCCATGAAGGAGTTATGACTCCAGGGACTGCAATTCAGAATTTCTATAATTTGTATTTGCAACCTTCCAAGAGGGACCATCAGAGGGTCTAGGGTGGGAGGAGGGAGAGGAGCAGGAAAAGTCAGTAATGGCTAGTAGGCTTGGTACCTGGGTGACAAAATAATCTTGACAACAAAGCCCCAGGACACAGTTTAACTATGTAACAAACCTACACATGGACTCCTGAACCTAAAATAAAAGTTAAAAAGAAGTTCAAATAAAACAATGAAAGTGACCATTTCCTAACCATATTTTTCAACTCACTTACTGGTTTCATGAAAAGAAGATGGAGCTTTGGAGAAATGTCAAGAACCAAACAAAACATGGCAGAGAGCTCTTAATCTCTCGTAAAGTGAAGTTTTAAGTCCATTTGAACTTCAACTCGTTTATGACATGAATGTCTTTATTCACAGAATTTAAGGCTATTTGGTGTCACCCCACTCTTAGCCCGTCCTGACTTGGGGCCACCCAGGGTGACAGCTCACCAGTCACGTCCTGGGCCTCAATGGGGGACGTCATCTCCGACGGCTCGCTCAGGCCATGCTGGTTGGCTGACAGCACTCGGAACACGTACGACTTCCCCTCCATGAGGTCAAACACAGCATACCTCGGGGACCTCACAGCCGTCTGGGCGTTGACTCTCTGCCAGCTGCCGCTCCCCACCACGGACTACAAAGAGAAACGAGACTGGCGGTGAAAACCGAGAGGTTCCCAGAGGCGTGTGGAGGAGGAAGAAATGCTCTGTTCTCGCTAACCCGGTCCACCAGGCTCGCCCACCGTGTCGCACACACAGAGGATGGCCGTGCATCTTCTCTGAGTTTTATGAAACATGATGCCAATTTGGAGGAGGAAGTCACAAATTACCCAAAGTTGATCATATTTACTAATAAATATTTTTCCATTACAGTAAATGATTAAACCATAGAAAACATAAGAGAATCAATACACAGGTGGTAGTTTTAGCAAAATAGAATTAACCTGCAAATAATAAAAGATAATTTAGAAGTATATTTGCAAAATTCCATCATAACTCAGTGGTTCACATTTCAACTTAAAATTATTACCATATTGCAGCTACTTGCGGTAGTGATAAAATGACAGCAATCAAAATGACTCTCCATGCAGTAAGACACACGACGATATGTTCATAGATTAAAAACCACATAGCCAGTTAAATTACTGTAAAAAGATATTTAGTCTAATAAGAGGAATTATGTTATTTTGTGAAATGTAACACAGAATGCAAATTGTATAACAAGTACATTAAAATCTATGGAGAAAAAGACTATAACTATATGTACTACACTTTAATACGGCTATTTTATATGATGGAATTATTGCTTATTTTAATTGCGTTCCATGTAACTTCTCTGTCTTTCCCAAATTTTATATACTGCTTATTTATTTTTTATCTTTCATAATTACTTTAAAAACCATGATTACATTTTATTTTTTCACATAGAGATAAAACTCCTTTTTTGAAAGTAGTTTTGTGGTAGTAAAAGTTGGATATACATTGACCCTGGTAAGTCTGCTGAAAATTTCAGATAGCAACCCAGACTTTTAGAAATCAGACTCATATTTGAAGGGATTTTCTCTCATTGTGGTGGAAGTGAAAAGTCGCTATTTTGCATCTGCCCCAGGCGTTCGCGGTGGGAGCCTCCAGGACATCATGGGCCTGAGGCCCTCACAACCCCAAGCAACCACAGTCCGGGTGTCTATAGGACAGCTTCCTCTCCTACCTCAGAATGTGGGTCCACAGAGGGAAGGCTTATCCACGGTTGGGGGAATGTCAGTTAGCTCAGTCACTGTGGAAAGCAGTGTAGAGACTTCTCAAAGAACCTAAAGCAGAACTACCATTCCATCCAGCAATCCCATTCCTGGGTATGTGCCCAAAGGAAAATAAATCATTCATCCAGAAGATGCATGCGCTTGTATGTTCATCGCAGCACTGTCCACAGCAGTAAAGACGTGGACTCAACCCCGGGGCCCATCAACGGTGGACTGCAGAGAGAAAACGTGGTGCCTCCACGCCATGGAATACTACGCAGCCATAAAGAGGAACGAAATCATGTCCTGTGCAGCCACGTGGGTGCAGCTGGAGGCTGTTATCCTAAGTGAATTAACACAGGAACAGAAAACCAAATACTGCATGTTCTCACTTATAAGTGGGAGCTAAACACTGGGTACGCATGGACACAAAGATGGCAACGATAGACATCAAGACCTACCAGACAGGGCAAGGCCTGAAAAACCACCTACGGGGTACAATGCTCACTACCTGGGTGATGAGATCAATTGTACCTCGAAATCAGTATCACACAATATACCCTTGTCAGAACTTGCACAGGTACCCCCTGAAGCTAAAATAAAAGCTGAAATTACATTTTCTT
>NW_012109252.1:2161653-2185225 GCF_000951045.1 Mandrillus leucophaeus
CTGGGCAACACGGCGAGACCTCCTCTCTACACAAAAAATTAAAAATCAGCTGGGTGTGGTGGCGCACACCTGTGGTCCCAGCTACTCTGGGGGTTGGGGGCTGGAGAAGAAGCACTGTTTGAGCCCAGGAGGTGGAGACTGTCGTTAGCCATGACTGTGCCACTGCACTCTAGCCTGAGTGACAAAATGAGACCTGGCCTCAAAAATAAAAATAAAAGTGTGTTTGCAAACTTGGTGTTTCTGGTATTGGTGGAGGATGAGGGGAATGAGGGGCCTGAGAAAATACCTTCCACCCCAGGAGAGCCCCACAGGGGGACTGACCACTTGTATTTTCGTAACACAAATAACGATATTTTGTCACCCAGAATTAATAATGTAATGTTTACCCTGAAATAATTCCAGTTTCTACCCCCTAGATAGCACGCATTGCAAATAAGCAGAGAAGCCCAGAGGGCCCTCCTCCGTTCTGGAGTCTGAAATATGGTTCATTTTCCATTTCTGTTTCCGCCATGCTACATTGAGTGGTGCTGGATGTTATTATTGTATTAGGTAGCATAAGCTTATATATGTTATATTCTCTGTCACGTGCATTCTGTCTATTGGATTACATATTATAATATAAATTTTGTATCACAAAACCATAGTTACAGCCTTTGTAGGACATTGGAGGCTTATCCAACTGTGGTCTACAACCCAATAGAGGGTCACCAAGTCAGATCTGTGGGTCACAACCTGTGTTTTTAATGTCACAGGACAGGCTAAAAAGAGAATGTGTGCTGGGTGAGGTTATCATCTGTGAAATTCTGTAGGTTACCTACATACACGTGTGTGTGATTGCAGAACTGCAATATACAATGTATTTTGTATTTCTTTGTATGCATTCAGGGAAAAAAAAAAAAAAAAGCCTTCTATTGGATAATCTGGCAATTCTAACGCTTCTCCGTCTTGTGTGAATTTCCTCTACACGATTGCCACCCAGTGGCCATACGGCTTGTGCACAAGCCCGGCCAGCGAGGAATCTGGAATCCCCAGACGTAGGTGCCTGGAATGCTGCAGCAGGAAGGAGATGGTGGAACCCTCCACGGGGCAGTGGAGAACACGGGCACCCAGAGAGGAAAGCGACTCCCTGCTCACACCAAGGTGCAACGTCGGGCTAGGGCACAGCCCAGCCCCCAGTGCCAATTTCCGCCCCGGCTGTGGTGTGAACTCATGTTCCCCAGCAACGTGCAGGGTCTGGACCCACTGATGGACCATCTTTAAAACACAGCAAACACGACAGTGTGGGGCCACACTGAGATCACAACAGTGTGGGGCCACGCAGAGATCACGACACTGGGGCCACGCAGACATCATAACACTGTGGGGCCACACAGATATCATGACACTGTGGGGTCACGCAGAGATCACAACACTGGGGTCACGCAGACATCATGACACTGTGGGGCCACACAGAGCTCACGACAGTGGGGGGCCACGCAGAGATCATGACAGTGGGGGGCCACGCAGAGATCACGACAGTGGGGGGCCATGCAGAGATCACGACAGTGGGGGGCCACGCAGAGCTCACGTCAGTGGGGGGCCACGCAGAGCTCACGACAGTGGGGGCCACGCAGAGCTCACGACAGTGGGGGGCCACGCAGAGCTCATGACAGTGGGGGGCCACGCAGAGCTCACGACAGTGGGGGGCCACGCAGAGCTCACGTCAGTGGGGGCCACGCAGAGATCACGACAGTGGGGGGCCACGCAGAGATCTGCATTTCCAGGACACAGACCGAGAGTTTACCTTCTCGATGAAGTACATGAGCGGGTCCTTGCCGCGGGGAGTGGGTGGCTCCCAGCTGAGGACAACATAGTTTCTGCTGATCTCGGAGGCATGCACATTGGTGGGAGGCCCTGGAACCTGGACGTCACCTGGAGGAATAATAAACTCGGTGAGTGCTGGAGGACCCCCATCAGCCTTGCCGCGGCCCACCTCGGGGCACTGGAGGACGCTGCCACATGGGTATTGCACTTTGCCCACCTCGGGGCCCTGGAGGATGCTACCACATGGGTATTGCACTTTGTCTTGTTTCTATTTGGGGGAAGCAAACAAACCCCAAATATCTGCTTCTTCGGAACCAGAGGATAAGGTACCATTAGATCATTTTTGCTTCCGATACAGATATAAGGCAGTTCATAAGAAAGGAATCTCATCCGAAAGTCTTCCAGAGATTCTGCGGGAAGAGGGGGAAGGATTTACCAGAAGAAACCAGGCATCGCATCCGAAATGGAGCCCTGACTGCACTGGGAATCTGTGCAGAGAACGTATTCGCAGTCTGTGCTCTGCAATACGAAGCACCGCAGAACGAGGCGGCCCCATCTCTGAGGATCCCCTCCAGGTCCTTTCTTTATACCGTGTGCCCTCAGAGCACTTAAATTATGCATCCGCTTCTAAAGCACCTTGCCTGCTCCTCCCTCAGAAGCTCAGTACCATTTTCACAGGCACTGTAGTCCATGTCTGTATGTTTGAATTCTGGAGTGATGTTAATAAGCCTTCTGCAAATGACTTATGCTAGAATATTTGCAGTCAGAGATGCTCCATATGCCTCTCTTCTGACATACATCTTTTTAAAATACACTATGAAGTGTGGGGATTTCTGTCTCAATTTATAGAAGATTCTCATAAGGAGTGGAGGTGGAGGTTTTTCCAGACCCACAGTTCTTGAAATTGTGATACAAAATGTTATGAACCTCAATTAGATTAGCATATGATTAAAATGGTCTGAAACCTCCGCGGGACATCTCTGAGCCCTTCTCAAAATCCAGTTGCTCCCTCAGGACTCTGTGGGAATTGAGGAATTCCCACAGGAATTGAACACGGAAATAGGCCAGGAATTGAACACGGAAATAGGCCAGGAATTGAACACGGAAATAGCACAAAGCAAGACTGGGTTTCGTTTCCTGAGCTCTGTTGCACAGTGCACTGCGTGTCAGAGACAACACAGGCTGAGCTGGGGTCATTCTGGTAAGGTGCTGAATTTCACACAAGGAGTCAGCGTGTCTCCGGAAAGTGCAGAGGGTAACCGGGGTGGGGGACACTCCACAGGCCTGCTCTCCACCCATGCACCGTGTCCACACCTCGAGACCCACAGAAAAAAGCATTCCAGAGAGAAGACGCGGAAAACTCATCTTCCTGTAACACACGCCGAAATTCCAAAATGGAATCCTGGTTTATTTCAGAGGTGCTGACGAGGGAAGCAAACCAAGGGGACAGAAAGAACAAGGCAACGAACAGAAGCAGCGAGCAGGTGTGAGCCGCTGACTGCAGAATCTCGTTCACGCTCTCGGAACGGTCTTGCCGCCTTTGCCCCTGCACGTAGCAAAAGACCAGAGAAAGCGGAGTGAGAGACAGTTCCTTTGATGACAAGGTGGGAAGAAAGAACACAGCTTTGTCAGCAGGGGATCCCCGGCTGGGGCAAGACACTTGAGTCATTCTTCACGTCGTCATCACCTCGGACAATGTGATCACAGGAGCCTTGCGGATTTGCAGATGCTCCCACCATGGAGAGAGGAGAAAAGGGTTCAAAAGGGTCCCACAAGCCAGGGAGAGGGAAGCACGGGCGTGGGCATGAGCAATGACCCTGCAGCTGAGAGGGGAGCCGAGGGAAAGCAAAGGAACGTTAAGCACACACGAGACACTGCTAGGTACATGTGAGATACCGCTAAGCACACGAGAGACACCACTAAGCACACGCAAGACACCACCAGGCACATGCAGGATGCTGCTAAGCACATGTGAGATGCCGCTAGTCACACGTGAGATGCCACTAAGCACACATGAGACACCACTAAGCACACGTGAGATGCCACTAGGCGTATGTGAGATGCCACTAAGCACACACAAGACACTGCTAAGCACACGTGACACACTGCTAAGCACACACGAGATACCACTAAGCACACATGAGATGCCACTGGGCACATGCAAAATGCCGCTAAGCACAGGTTAGTTGCCACTAAGCACACACAAGACACCACTAAGCACACGTGAGACACTGATAAGCACACATGAGACACCACTAAGCACACATAAGACACTGCTAACCACACCGGAGATGCCGCTAAGCACAGGCGAGACACTGGCCAACGGTTCTACCCCCAGGGCACTGACACTGCCCTACCTCTGCTTCAACCCTGAAGGCTCCCGAGCCCTGTTCCAATGGGCCAAGTCAATACTAAATGAAAACAGTAAGAGATAAACACACACATACTTCTCGTATTATTATGTTATATACATTATTAATATATAATAGATATTATTGTTGTAAAATGCTTTCACATCCAATATCTTATTTTGGGTTCTGTTCATGTATGGAGGAAGATACTACTGGTTTCCTCCACTTAAAAATCCAGAAATGGAACTCATGAAAACATGACATTTTCCTAAGATTGCACAGCTGCTGGGCGGCTGACTTGGAGTCCAGACTTAGGTCTTCTTGTTCCAACTTCTGCATTTTGTTCCCTCATCCACCTAGGGAAACCACAACCTCCCCAGGAGATTTTTCTCTAAGTAAATGAAACGCCGAGTTTATTTTAGATTTGACAGAATTCTAGGGTCCTGCAGAGCACAGAGCAAGTGACTGAGCACGTGGGCTGCAGACGACCCAGCCCAGGACAGCACAGCCAACGCTTGCATGCATAATTAGGAGAGAAAAACATGGTAAAACAGTAGAGTAAAAATGCTCTCATTAAATTCTGCGAGAGTCTATTCTGGCCTTTCCAAGAATACGGTGTCCATTTTTCAACGAAGCAATTCAAGAAATACTGGGCAAGTTGTGTTTGTGTTAAGGGAAGAGCATGGATAGCCGTTTAAATGTTTGAAGGAAGACATTGCCCAAGATTAAAACGATATGGAAAACTTAGCAAAAAGTCAAAAATAGCAGAGGAGCCATTTTTAGCCAACAACAGTACTGAGTTTCTGTTTCTTTAAAACAAGTGGCATTTACCAAGTGTTTTCTAGCTAAAGCAATGGTAAAAGAAAAAAAAAAAAAATCAGCTGAAGAAAAAAGACACAGGTAGAAAAGGGAACTTCCTAATAGCCAATTCTTGAACCCCGAAATGGTTCGCTTAGAAACATTACAGATCTCTTTCTTCGGATAAAGATTTTTTAAGTTAGAGGAGTTACTCCTTGTTTAAAATGACTGAGGTGAACAGATGAACTTTCCAAACCCCCATATCAACGTAGCAGAACTTCAACTTCATACCCAGTTTGTTTCTGACCATGGAAATTGCCTGTTCACTGTACACAGAGAACTGAAGCCCGGGAGACTGAGCCTCAGGCAGTGTCCACGTACCAAGTCAAGCAATTTTCCATCTGAGAGTCTCACCCTCAGCCTCCCATGACCCACCACATAAACACAGCCTTGGAAAAGTCCCCTGAGGATGAATAAATCCTGCCGCATTCACAACCGCCTCCAACAGAGGAGGGCACAGGCCCAACCAGCCAGAAACCTGCCTTGCTGAAAGCAAGGAAAACACGAGACCATGGAAAATAGCATCTGTGTCTTTACTCCAGCAAGAAATGAGAGCTACTGTTTCTGGACACCAAACTTGCATTTTATCAACTGGCAAACCAAGCCTCAGGACACCTGCTCTTTCTTCCTTTGACACATCATGAACAGCAAGTTACGTCTATCCCACCACAATCACGTCTCACTAGAAAGATAGACTGTCCCTCCAAAAAGGCAGGGCTTCCGCCTGGGGAAGCTTCATTCCATTACATGATTTCCCTTCCCCAGTGCTCTTCACAATGGCCTTGACAGAAGGCAAATCTCATCACAGATATGTGACGTTTACAAAGCAAGTTACACCTTCTCACCGTGGCTCATTTTTGCCAGGCTGGAATCCTACACATCCACTCAGCATGGTCCTGGCTGCCTGTCTCCTCCCTGAATCTGTCTGCCTGTGAGGAGTGAGAAGGGGGACTACCTGTTCCTCCCGCAGGCCAGAACCAAACCTCATTCTACACAGTCTGGGCTGCCTGTTCCTCCCGTAGGCCAGAACCAGACCTCATTCTACACAGGCTAGACTGCCTGTTCCTTCCACAGGCCAGAACCAGACCTCATTCTACACAGGCTAGACTGCCTGTCACAGACCAGAACCAGACCTCATTCTACACAGTCTGGGCTGCCTGTTCCTCCCACAGGCCAGAACCAGACCTCATTCCACACAGGCTAGACTGCCTGTTCCTCCCACAGGCTAGAACCAGACCTCATTCTACACAACCTGGGCTGACTGTTCCTCCCACAGGCCAGGACCAGACCTCATTCCACACAGCCTGGGCTGACTGTTCCTCCCACAGGCCAGGACCAGACCTCATTCCACACAGCCTGGGCTGACTGTTCCTCCCACAGGCCAGAACCAGACCTCATTCCACACAGGCTAGACTGCCTGTTCCTCCCGCAGGCCAGAACCAGACCTCATTCCACACAGCCTGGGCTGCCTGTTCCTCCCACAGGCCAGAACCAGACCTCATTCTACACAGCCTGGGCTGCCTGTTCCTCCCGCAGACCAGAACCAGACCTCATTCCACACAGCCTGGTCAGCCTCAAGCATGCCTTCTCTTCCAAAAGAATTTGGAGCCATTTGAAACATCATTCAAATATCCATGTTTTAATCATCTGAAAAATGGAGAGGGTTTACCATGCATGAGACAGAATACTAGGCTGAGTCAAAACACCAGATGCCCAGGAAGCTGCAAGAAGTTGCCCTCCCCAAAGCCCTCACTTTCATTCCTTACGTATTGAGTGTCCGTCCTGAGTTCTAGGTCCTTCTGGAGCCAGAGGGTTTGACTAAGGCTCAAAGGTTACCTTGGCTTGACCAGAACTCTTAAGGTCTTCTTTTGGAAGTTTGTGTCCCTCATGGGACACATTGGGACATACGTTTGTTTTGAGATCCTGGAGAAAAATCTTCGTGTGGCAGAAAATGCAATGTGTGGATACTAGGTGGGGACCTATCTGCTTCAGATGTAGAAAACCGATCCAGAAAACGTTTTTGAGACTGCAGCTCTGGGAGAGAGAACACGGCTGTGATTTTAAAGAGCAGCTCAAAATCACCGCTTCTTAGCCAGTGGCTCCAAACTAATTCGAAATCTTTCTTTTTAAGTTTTCACCCATGGCACTCTACGAACTCTAGTTATAAGTCCAATTAAAATCTTTTGATTTATGGTTAATAATGTTGGATTCTCCTTAACACATCATTCTTTCTAAAGCTCTTTAAAAGGAATATCAGGGAGAAGAAATATCCCACAAAATCCAAAATAAATAAGGACCAAGAACACCCTTTGGCAGGAAAGACTCAATCCATTTCAGTTAAAATGTCAGGAACAAAATGTTTGCTTAGAAAATGTAAAATGAAATCGATTTCACAACGCAATCCATGAGAACGGATCTTACGTCATCCAGGAACCAAGTCTTAGCTGTAGTTGGGTTTCTTCTCTACGAGTCCCCGAAAGAATGCCTTTGTAAACCCCAAATGAAAGGTAAGTCTAAGACTCACTGCTCCTTCACCCTTTCTCCCACCCTCTCACTCTGCCTTGTTTTTTTCTTAGGGCTTTGCAGGCCTGACCTGCAGTTTTCATTTTTCCATGCAGAGGCTGTGCCCAGTAGGGGGCGTTCTCTGTCCATCTCTCCCATCTCCAATTACAACTCCAAATCCCCAGGGGACGAGCAGCTGGAGTGGTGAGGAGCGACTTACCTTCAAGGTCATCCTGATAAATGACAATCTCCTTCTCTCCTTCCAAATGAACGGCTGTGGAGAGAAAGGTTGACACTTGATTTGACACGCGAAGGTTTCCCAAAAAGCCCCCGTCTTTCCTAATTCTGTGCCAGCTCTGCATCTCCTCTGCATTAGGACTACAGCCTGTGAGTCCTCTGGGGGCATCCGAGCTGATTCTGGAAGTGTCCTGGTAACAGCACTTCTCCGCTCTTGGTGGTGGATGCAAAGGACCATGTGAGTAAGGAAAATACAGTGGCTCACCTAGAACCATAACAAAGGGCCCAGTCCCATTGAGGAATCTGTGTCATGCAAAATTAAAACTCAGAAATAGGATGGCCTTCTAAGTGTCATTATGTGTTGAAATTATATCACCAATGGAATAAAAAAAAAGGTCTAATTCTGAGCCAATTTGACTGGATTCCAGCAAAGAGCTTTCTGGAGGTGAGGCACAATCATTTTAGAGTGTACATGTCATCCTGTTCCCATTCCTGCAGTGATGTTGGCAGAGACTTTGGAGAACAGTGAAACAGCCTGTGCTACACTCTGCACACAGGGCGTTCTCTCGGCTCGCAACGAGTTGGGAGGGAAAGAGAGAATAGATCACACACAAAACAGCCAAAGCTTCCTGGGCACAGTGGATACTGAGGCGTAAGCGGCTTACCTTGTAACCTTCTGAGGTCCAAGGGGTCAAGTGCAGCCACCGCATCAGAGACCCTGGAGGGGCGGCTGATGCCCGCACTGTTCACCGCCCTCACTCGGAATATGTAAGACCTTCCTTCAAAAAGCCCCGTGACCGGGTATTTGCAGATTTTCACTGGTGCATCATTGCACTGAACCCAGTTGTTCGTTCCTACTTCACATCTTCAAGTTAATAAAAGAAAAACAACAGAGAATAACAAATGTGGCAACTACTAAATATATATAGGCATATACATACATGCACACACCGATTATAACAGGAAAATATCTCGTGCCAGTAAAATCTGTGCTGCTAAAATATTGTCTTGTATAGATAAACTTTAAAAGACAGAGCTATTTAGAAAATTCAACATATATATTATATGTATTATCTATTGTATGTGTAATATGTACCCATGAATCTTAATAATTTATAGTTGAAGATCAATTCCTGTCATCAAACACATTTAGGCAAAAATCTCCTCAAAAAGTTATTTTAGACGTATCCTGAACAGTTCTTTTTCCGAATTATGTGACATGGTCAAGGCACCCCTAAGCTGCGGCGTGACCTGTCTGAGGCCCAGGCTGGGGAAACAGGCTCAGGCCCGCTCTGCCTCCAGCTCCCGCCCTACTCTGTGGGACCAAGAGCCCGAATCCCCGGGAAAGCTGGCTTCCAGTCTCCTGGAATAACATTAGGGCATTTCTTTCTAGAATGCTTCTCAAGTGGAATGTAGAAGTCTTTTGAAAATATTAATTCCTGACCAGAAACCTGGAAATGTAGGAAAGATTAACCTCCATTTTTCACAGATTGAAAAATGTAAGAAAAAAACCTTCATGTTAAATCCCCAGGAGAAAAGAGCCGGTTCAGAAAATCAGTCTTGGGAGGGAGCACTTCAACCCCAGAGTGGTGCCTTCATCTGGGAAAGAACCGGCTCTCCCGCTAAGGATCTAGCACTTTCAATGAAAGCTCTCTGATCCACAAGTCATGGGCTGTTTTAGCCAAAGAGAACAACAAGGTCAAAACCAAAAGTCTGGTGGGAAAACCTTCAACTTCAAGCAACAGCTGGCAAGTTGTAAGCCTGAAGGAAGGACAGAGGAGTAGCTGCACCCCCCACTTCCAAATGCACCCCCATTCCCAAAACATTCGGTTGCTTTAATGTTCACGTTTGCTCTTTTTGTAACGAGGGGAGGAGTGCGGATTGTTAACTGAGACAGTGCAGGAAATGGTTTGTGTCAACATGGCCAGAGAAGTTATCAGCTGTCCCAGGAGAAAAGAAGATCACTTTGAGGGTTTGTTTTTCTTGCTGTTGTTGCTTAATTCCAGGTAAGCCCTGAACAGCAGTCCGTGCAGAACTGTCTCTAGCACATCAAAATATTACTTTGATGGGGAATGTTTAAGCCAAACAAGTAGCTTTGTTGGAAGAGAATTTAATCAACGTAAAAAAAAATTAAGCCAATTCCCTCTTTTTTTCCTGAGCTAATCACCTTATTTTTCTGTTTAATATACATATAAAATTGTGCATTTCTAGCAGGAACCATCCTCTTTTTTTTTTTTTTTTTTCCAGAAGGAGTCTCACTCTGTAGCCAGGCTGGAGTGCAGTGGCGCAATCTCATCTCACTGCAACCTCCGCCTCCCCAGCTCAAGAGATTCTCCTGCCTCAGCCTCCTAAGTAGCTGGGATTATAAGCACACACCACCACACCCAGCTAATTTTTGTATTTTTAGTAGAGACAGGGTTTCACCATATTGGCCAGGATGGTCTTGATATCCTGAACTCATGATCCACCTGCCTTGGCCTCCCAAAGTGCTGGGATTACAGGCATGAACCAACGTACCTGGAAAGAACCATCCTCTTATACTCTCTAATTTCTAAATTCATTTTCTCAACTAGAATTTACTCCAATAACCGGAATTTGTATTTAGGGCATAAATTGCGTATCCAGTAAACCCGCTGGCTCTGCTCAGTATACTTCCCAGCCTCCGAGTGCTGTCCCCAATACGGGAAGTCAAAGAGTTCAAACTCCACTGGCTCCAATGATGACCTAAACGTAAGCTATCAACTAAAACACAAACTCCAATATTTCAAAGCTCAAGATTTCTCCCTTGGAAACAAGAAGAACACATATTCCCCAGTAGGGAAAAGGAAAGAACTTCGGTAGAAATGAGCTGGCATTCTTCACACCACTTTGTCTCTCAGGAGGGAAGGACGGTTCCAAACCTGAATTCTGCTAAAGCCAGGGCCCTCTCCAGTATAAGGCACAGCCCATACCTCAACAGAAGCACAGCACGAGGCTCAGAGCAAGCCTGAAGACATTGGTGGGATTGGTTACTGGCAATTGGTTACTGTGCAACAGGCAAATGAGGCCCCACTTTCAACAAAAAGAAACCCAGTGTGGTTACGCTGGGCTCAGCCTACTTGGCCGTCTACCAATTGCCTAAACAGGACCTTATACGACCAATTAGCCATGGACCTAGAGCCAATCAAAAAATGGGAACGTCAATCTGTGTTGAGAAAGATTTCTCAATATATCGTCCATGGTAAGATTCCGTGCAGAAGATACTCACCGGTCCACAAAATAGCCCATGACGGGGCTCTCGGTGGTGGTGTTGGGCGGCTTCCAGGTCACGATGACATAGTCTCGGTTGGCATCGTGGCACTGCAAGTCCATGGGTGCGCCGGGGGCCCCTGTGACCAGCGGGTCAGCATCTTGGGGCGGGGAGAGAAAAGGCACACAGCTGTCATTTAAAGGCTGGGGTCACTGCAAAGCCTGTTTACAGCTCCTCCAAGCTCCAATTCTATCCCCTTGATTTGATCCACTGTTTAATCCTCAAGTTCCAAGTACTAGAATATTTCTTACTCTGGTGGAAATTGGCGACAAGAAATATAAAATTATTTATGAATTAAAAAGTTTCAAAACATAGAATCCTCGATAAAACACTTAAGTCTACAAATTTTTGTCATTAGATCCCGAATTCAGTTCATCTTCTCTTGGTGCTGCTATGTTGCATAACGGCACGTGGCCAGAAAGGTGTGGATGAAACAGTGACAACAATTCAGCATTTCTAACACCTGAGAAATATCACCTGAGATACTATTCTATTTCAAAATCCTTAAGAAATTGGGTGGTTTACTCTTTGGGCCAATTTTGAGCCAATATTTGGGACAATATTGTAACATTCATTTCTCAGTCTATTGATGACCATGTTGCAATTAGGTTTAATTACAGCTGCATGAAAACCAACAGAGCAACTTAGAAAGTTAATACACAGAATGTTAACCCTCTTATCTGAACTATGTATTTATTCAGTAGCCATGGCTGTCCTGTGACGCATCCTTAGCAGTGTAAGCACTATCCAGTTTCCTGCTCACATATCCTCAGGGTATTAAAAGCTGAGAATTTCCTGACATTGAGCCAAGTAGTTTCCTCTCACATTCAAAAGCCTCAGAAAGCGATTGAAAATGGTTAAACTCCCCACCCTCGCCTTAATTTCTTCCCGTTGTTGTTGCTGAGTGAGCAAGGCGATTTGAACCATGTTGCATGTATTGCCTTTTTATGGGGTGGAGCGTCACAGCAGCAGGCACATGCGGAGGATGGAAGGGACATTTAACGCCCACCTAATAATAGCAGTGAAACGTGGTGGGAGTGTCTAACCTCACAGACTTGCAAGCTTAGGCTATCGTGTGGGAAGTGAGGAGGGTGAGATACGTTTGGTCGATATTTCTTCTATTTCTTTTCAGATGAAATATTCTTTAATGATACAGTCCTTTCTTTAAGCTCTGATCTAATGGATGCAATGGAAAAAATAATCATGACGATGTACAGATGCATCCTGCACCCCGCTGGAGCTGGAGGCAGGTGGGAAGGTGAGAACCTGGGCAGCAGGTAAGGACACCCGGCTGATCAGGATGGAGCCAGGAGCCCGGGGACCCGGAGAGGAGCAGCAGCCACATGGCGCAGGAAAGCTCCAATGCCTTCCTTGTAGGTCAGCTGTGCCTCAGCAAGGAGGCTGCCCCTAAACCCAGAGGCTGCCGAGATGCTGCCCAGGGCAGAAGCGGGAGGGGAGTGAAATAGACACTGATAAAAACATAGGTGAGGCCAGGCATGGTGGTTCATGCCTGTCATCCCAACGCTTGGAAGGCCAAGGCGGGGCTGATCACTTATGGTCAAGAGTTCGAGACCAGCCTGACCAACATGGTGAAATCCCGTCTCTACTAAAAATACAAAAATTATCCTGGCATGGTGGTACACGCCTGTAGTCCCAGCTGCTCGGGAGGCTGAAGCAGGAGAATCGCTTGAACCCAGGAGGCGGAGGTTTCAGTGAGTCCACATAGCGCCATTGCACTCCAGCCTGGGCAACAAGGACTCCGTCTCAAAAAATAAATGAATAAATAAATAATAAAAATACAAAAAATAATCAGGGCACGGTGGCGGGCGCCTGTAGTCCCAGCTGCTCGGGAGGCTGAGGCAGGAAAATTGCTTGAACCCGGGAGGCGGAGTTTGCAGTGAGCTGAGATCGCACCACTGCACTCCAGCCCGGGCGACAGAGTGAGAATCCGTCTCAAAAGCAAAATGAAACAAAAAAAAAGGGTTGGGGGGTAGGTGGCCCCTCCTTCTCAGTCACATGAAAACACTACAACTGTATAGCAGGAGCTCAGGCTCCAACAAAATTTAAATCCCAGCTTCTCCAGCCTAGAAACATTTCTCCTGCCTCTGAGCCTCAACGGATTCATCTGGAAAACAGAGAACAGTATTTCCTTTTGCTGTTATTGTAAGAATTCTAGCTTATGTATACACGGATGTTTACGTAAGTGTAGACACATACATGCACACCTATAGAATGTATGCAATAGGCATTTTATAAATATATATACATATATCACAAATTTTGTCTTTCTTTTCATAAAATGGAATGAGTGAAGCCTCCATAGTGAGTCTGTCGTGAAGACTAAATCCGTGTAGGACCCCAGCACACTGCCTGACAGAAAGCCTCCGGTGGTGATGGCTGTTGTGGCCACAAACGTCTTTTTTTTTTTTTTTTTTGAGACGGAGTCTCGCTCTGTGGCCCAGGCTGGAGTGAGTGGCCAGATCTCAGCTCACTGCAAGCTCCGCCTCCCGGGTTCCCGCCATTCTCCTGCCTCAGCCTCCTGAGTAGCTGGGACTACAGGCGCCGCCACCACGCCCGGCTCATTTTTTTGTATTTTTAGTAGAGACAGGGTTTCACCATGTTAGCCAGGATGGTCTTAATCTCCTGACCTCGTGATTCGCCCGTCTTGGCCTCCCAAAGTGCTGGAATTACAGGCGTGAGCCACAGCGCCCGGCCACAAACGTCTTAAGCACAAGTTTCATTAAAGCGGTTGGTGGAGGTCACAGCACTGGCTGTCATCCTCATGTCTGTTTCTCTTAAGCCAAAGTCCAGAGGCAGTGAGTCACTGGCAGGAGAGGAAGGAAGCTCTTCCCTGGGACTCCAACACTGTGCCCCTCTTTGTCCTCGGGCTACCTTCCCTGAGAATCAGTAAATCTGGTGCACTCACTCTTGGGAGCCATTTGTCAAATGCTCATGAGTATATGAATGAATAATGATTCTGGTCTATTCTGGATTGTGTCCTGACTCCTCTGTCTGCTCATGGGCAGGAAGCGCCTGGTGTGCCCGTGCACCGAGGGAAAGTCGGTGCCACACGGAGGTCTCCAAGGATCAAAGTGGTCTCACACCCTCCTGACTCCTTTTCCCAGTGCCTCACTCCTCCCAGGGCCGCCTCCCCACCCCGGGCACACACAAGGTCTGCACTCTGACAACCCTGCCACACCTCTGACAAACAGGAAGGCGCTGTGGTCACTGACGCCGCCCCGAGACACGATGCGCAGGGTGTACAGGCCCTCGTCGTCCTTGTGCAGGTGGCTGAAGGACAGGGAGGCCTGGCCTTCTCCAAAGAACATCTTTGTCCACTTAGACTCTTTCACCAGCACGTCTGAAAGAAAAAGCGTTTACATGGAAGGTTTGCATCCGAAATCACCCCAGCAGGGAAAGAAAGCCTGAGGACACCAGCGCCGTCTCAGAGCAGGACAGGACAGTGCAGCTGCACACCACCGAAGGCAGAGCCTCAACCTGGTAAAATCCCAACAGCTGCACTTCGTGGAAGCACATACATGAATGGAGCAGCCACAGCCCAGAACACGGGCTGCCACCCCACAGCCCAGAGCGCAGGCTGCCACCCCACAGCCCAGAGCGCAGGCTGCCACTTGAGTGGGTAAAGATGGAACATGCTGCTAGCGGCCACCAGCTTTGTCCTCAGGTAAGCTGCGTTCACCTGGGGGCTCCCTGCTTCTCTGCTGGGTGGCCACTGCCCCAACCAGCTTCCTCATGCCCGTAGGGAATCACAGGGGCGTGGGGCTACTGTCACATCTCCAAAGAACCCAGCATAGACCCTCCGCATCACCAAACTCTAAAAACAAAATGACTGGACTGGAAGGAAGAAAAGAATCGCAATAGGACTAAGGTAGCATTTCTGTCTAGAGATAGTACACAAGCTGCTAACCAGCCCCTTCCATGCAGTAATGTGCATTAAACTCAATCTCAATAGCACGAGATCATTCTGTCTGTCATCATACGAGCGATCAGTCTCTAAGTGGCTGCTCTAGATTTGGGGTTTCTGTTCAAAGTCAACGGTGGGCCGCCAAGTTCTCTACAGTCCCTCAGTTGTTCGGCTGTCTGGAGCTGACCCAGTGGTAGAGACAAAAGCCACATTGACACCCACATTTAAAGGATATTTCGACCCAAATCCTCCTGGCGTGTGCCCAGATCTGGGCTGTGTCCTACTCACCATCACGGTACCACTCGGCTCGCGGCTGCACCCGCTTCAGGTCCGGCGTCACCAGCATGGTGCACTTGAGAGTGACCGTCTCGCCTTCCCTCCTGAAGGTGACCCCAAACTTCTCCAAAAACTGGACGTCGAAGTGCGTGTACGGAATCACTGATGACAGGGGCACTGCACAGAAACGATGGAGGCTTTCAGGGCCGAAGGGCAGAGAGCATCTTTGAAAGCAGACACGCTCAGGCCGTCACCACAAAAACATGTCTTTGTCACCGCCCCACGGCATGGAACACCCCAGCCAGGTCTGTGCTCCAGACGGAATATCTGTGTCCCAAATTCTAGGGTTGAATCCCTGACCTTCAGTGGGACGCTGTGAGGAAGTGAGGCCTTTGGAAGGCAATGAGGGTGGGATGAGATCATGAGAGCTGGGCCCCAGGGCGGGGATGAGCGCCCTTGAAAGAGGAGGAAGAGGCCAGACCTTCCTCCCGTCCACGTGAGGACACCGTGAGCAGGTGCCGTCAGCAACCCAGGAGGAGGGTTCTCACCAGAAGCTACGCCTGCTGAGTGTCAGGCTTCTGCCTCCAGAACAGAGAGGATAAGTGCTTATTGTTCATAAACTGCCCTGGCCATGGCGTGTTGTTCCAGCAGCCAGAGCTGAGACAAGCCACTGCTGAAGAATTAAATGTCACAAAGTCGACCTTGTGGTGTCGTTAGAGGCAGGGCTGAGAACCTGATCGTGTGTGAAGACTAAAGGTTTAAGTCCAACCTCAGCCCCAGACTGTGGCTTCTGGCAAGTCACATGGACTTGGAGGCCACGGCTGCCTCCTCTTCAAAACAAACGGTGGTGTTTGCATCCATAGAGTTTAGAGTTCACCCAAATGAAGCAACTAGATCCAGAAGCGTCAACCTGGTTAAATTTCAAAAATATGTGTGGTAGGGGGAGTACATACGTGTCAGGAAAAAATCTATACTGAATTTTTAAAACCAAAAAAACCTGTATGATTTACAGATATATGCACGTAGGGAAGTTTAAACAATAACTGCAGGCCGGGTATGGTGGCTCATGCCTATAATCCCAGCAATTTGGGAGGCCAAGGCAGGAGGATCACTTGAGCCCAGTAGTTTAAGACCAACATGGGCAACATGGTGAAACTGCATCTCTACAAAATACAAAAAAAAAACAAATGAGCCAGGTTTGGTGACACACGCCTGTAGTCCCAGCTACTTGGGAGGTTGATTCCTTGAGCCAAGGAGATCAAGGCTGCAGTGAGCCAAGATTGCACCACTGCACTCCAGCCTGGGTGACAGAGTGAGACCCTGTCTCAAAAATAAATAAATAAATAAAAATAAAAAATTTTAAAAGCCACTGCAAATGCCAGGACGGTGTGGGAGACGGACAGGAGCAGCATTGGGTGCTTTCATCATCTGTGATTGTTTCAGCTCTTGGAAAACAATTGAAGCTACCCTGAATGGTACACTGTACAATGGCTAATGTTGTGTTATGCAAATTGGACTTTGATGAAAAACAAGTGAAGCAAAAATAGCAAGATATTTCCCCCGTCAAACACGGGTGGTGAACACACGAGCATTCTTACATGGTGATCTATGCTGTAACTGCACCACAGTTCTTGTTTAGGAAGATAAAATGTTCATAGGTAGGAGAAACCCCAGGATGGGACCAGGTGACCGCCAGGACCTGCCCAGCTCATCAGTGCCTGGGGCACCTCTCCACACAGACTCCGTGCTGTCCTGAGGGCCAGAACTGCACACAGACGCCCAGATCTCCCGGCCTCCCCAGGCTCACCTTGGCCTGGTCCCTGCCTGCCCTTTGGTGGTCTTGGAGGCTCACCGAGTGTTGAATGTAGCCCAGCAATAAAAGTCACACAGAAATAGCAAGCGGAGGCCACGCCCACAGTGTCCAGCAGCTGCCAGGAGGCTCCACCCTCCATCGTCACTTTGGTCAACTCTCCACTCCCAGCACGTGGCCCGGAGCATCTAAGCCTTGCATTACAGTAAAATCGGTGCTTCCATCGGAATGTACGGTTCCTTCCTGGGAAGTTCAGGCCAATTCTAAAACTCACTCCCAAGCCATAAACAAGCTGCATTGAAAGTGCATCCATCATGTCCCAATTCTCAGATGCCCTCATGGGGACCTCCTCACCTCACCCAGCATGGGTCACCCAGCACCACGGGACGGCGAGGGTGAAGCCAGCCCAGGGCCAGAGACGGCTTCGCCTCATTACAGGGCCACGGCAGGTCCCAGGCCTGGGGCGGGTTTCTGGGCCAAAGCCTGCTGCACTGCCCTCATTTTGACCTGAAGTTTTTTGTTACAAGGACCAAGAGACTTTTGGAGGAAAAAAAAAACAAAAAACACCACCTCTCCTTAAACACAAAACAGCAACGGGATGCATTCAGGTCAAGAATTTGAATGTGTCTCTTTTCTTCCAATTCAAAAATGTAGTCTCTCCAAGCGATGTTTTCACCAGTCTAAAAATACCACCTAGCCATAGAATGACGTGGGAACAAATTGTCAGCACGCTAACACCGGTCAGGAGAAACTTGGAGGAGTTTTCTGAAATATGATTTTTGTAAAACAGAGTTGGCCCTTAGGTGTGAACCCGGGAGGCGGGGCTTGCCATGAGCCGAGATGGCACCACTGCACTCCAGCCTGGGTGACAGAGCGAGACTCCGTCCCAGAAAAAAAAAAAAAAAAATTTGGCCCTTAGGAAACCATGTTTTCAAATTGTCTGCTATGTCACTAAACATTTCACCACACAGAAAGGAAACGAAAACCCACTTACATCCTATCGGGAGTCCCACCGAACGGAACGGTTCCTCGTCTCCCCGGAACCCTGCAAGACAGTGAAGTGAGCGCAGCAAGAAAGAGAAAAGCAGGAGGAAGGCGCTCCGTGAAAACCCACCCGACACTCACTTCTCACCACCACTGCCGCGTTGGTGGACACCTGTCCGTGGGCGTTGGTGGCCACTGCTGAGTACGTCGCGGTGTCGTCAAAGTCTACCCTTGGAGAGAAAAAGCGAGAGAAAAGTCTGCGGGACCGTCCTGTAAAAGTCAGTGACCTGGATTGCACAAAAGCATTCCTCGAAAGCAAATCACATGGCGTGGGTTATTTGTTCATGAGTGATTTGTACAAGAACAATGCCAGCTCTGTCCTTGGAAAGGTGAGGCAGCAACTCGGTATTAATTATAGACACAGATGAAGGCCTGATCCCAGACGACGGTGCAGCTTTGGCCTTCAGAATAAAATGCTACTGGCACTCCTGAAAATCCTTTGTTCATTCTCAAGGAGAAGTCTCTATTCCATTCTGGTCCATTTTTACTACCTCTATAGAATGTGAGGCTTCATCTTGTCAGTGGACAGCCTCCCGCGACCTCAAGTTCCAGCAGAACCACTCGCGATGGGATGATACAGAGCCTGTGGGGGAAAGCCTTGGACCCGCTCCGTGTAGGAGCGAGGATGCTGCCAGAGAAGAAGGCAGAGCACTGCTTCAGGGAGGCCCTGAACCATGGCGGCGGGTCCATTCCATGAGGGAGCTGTTCCCACGCAGGGAGTTGTTCCCAGGTGGGCAATCCATCCCATGACAGTTCTAAGGTAGTCCAGGAGCTTGAGCTTTGCTCCACTCTCCCAGGCGATCCTGGTGCACAGGGGCATTGAGGGGCTGCCCTCGGAATGCTCTCCGCCTAGTGCACACGGGCATTGAGAAGCTGCACCTGGGATGCTGTGCGTCTCCGCCTGGTGCACACGGGCACTGAGGGGCCGCCCTCGGAATGCTCTCCGCCTGGTGCAAACGGGCACTGAAGAACTGCGCCCGGGGTGCTCCCCACCTGTGCATGCAGGCATTGAGAAGCTGCACCTGGGATGCTCCCCAACCTTTAATACCCCTGGGATGAGAATCCCGGAATCAAGCCGCTGAGAACCCATCAAAGCCCTCAACACAGCTTGTGTCTGGCACACACAAAGGGTTCCAAGGTGCAAACAGAGACCGATTAACTCCTAAGTGACAAGCTCCCTGTTCCAAAAGCCGATTCTACAGCCCGACCCGGCTCCCCAGCAGGATCCCACGCTAATAAGAGGCTACTTCCAGAATCCCAAAGTAATATGATCCCCAGATACGAATCACCCACTCAAGGGTGTATTGAAATGTCTGAGTTGGACTCTACTTGAGACACTGATGTATGTTTACCCCTGGGGAAAAAACAAACAAACAAAAAAGCATGACTTAGGAATAGCCAGAGACCCCAGGCTCACAAACCCCAAGTCCCTGTGGGGGTGGGTCTTCCACTTCCCCTTATCCATGGCACTAAAGCTAAAACTTCTTCTCTTGGCTGTGAACTGTCTTCCCACCAGCTTCCCCAGGAAACGGAGACAAGAGAGGGTAAGGAAGAGGCGCTGAGATCAGCTGAGCTTTTACTCAACACTAAGCCCTCTTCAGGTCACGTTACGTCAGCATTTCCATGTTCATCCTCAAGTAGCCTTGAAATAGACGTCATTATCCCGCTAGGATGGTGAGCAAGCAACATGGCAGCTAAGAAGCTAGGTTAACAAGGTCCACGTGACTCCAAAATTGCATTCTTTCTGGCAGCTCCTTTCCAAGCCATGGACACCTGAGCAGAATCTTAATCTGGGAAAAGAAACAACACAAAAAGTCCCCACTTTTGAGAAAAGCAAGAGTTACTCAAGTCTGACTTTTCAAATGCATCAAGAAGCCAGTGCCTCCAGAGACAAAATCCATTCCTGCGAAGTCATTAGTAATTTTATTTTCTTCTCTGTTCCACTAGGAGCTGAACATATTTTCTTAGACCAAAAATTTCCATTTCTCCAACAAAAGGGAAACAGCGTGTCTGAGACCTGTGCTATTACCAAGAATTCTTTCCCCTCCTCCTGAAGTTCAAATCCAGCCTCAATATGTCAGAGAAAGCCATCCGGTCTCCCTGGCTGCCACTGCTCAAGGGACAGAGGACACCTCAGAGCCCGGTCCGGGTAGATCTTCAAACCAAGAGCATTACTTTCTAGTTCACCTTGGAGGAATACAAGCCGAACTACAAAATCATCAGCAAAGCTACAATTCCAGCCTGAACTCATTAGAAGCTACACTGCTATGCAATTTCCAGATTCACCGCAAGTACAGCCATGTCTCCGGGGCAAAGTAACAGTGTGTGCAAAACACATAAAAATCCCATAAGTAGAGGCTTTCTCCAATGCTAAGTGTTAACAACCTGTGCTGATCTACCCATATAATTCACACATAATGCTCGTATACACATTCCCACAGGGAGCGTAACCTGCCGCTGCCTCTCGGAACATGCCTGGGACTGGGTTCCGGGGTGGAAGGAGGAGCTGCTTCTCTGCGGAACCCATGGGCATTTCTCCATTTTGTTTGTTTGTTTGTTTTGTGCTCATGTTACTTCTTCTAAATAATAAAACCATTATGTTTTCATAAATGCATTCTCCAAACCCAAAGATATTCTTTTGGGATTCGCCCTAACTCTTCCTCTCCAACAATCCCGCCCCCACTAGCAATAACACAACAGATGAGAGAAACAAGGGCGACAGCCTCCCACAGGCACTGCTGGAAGGATTCCAATGCCAGCGTATATGGAAGTGAGCAAGGCGGTCTGTAAAAATCTGCTTGATCAGAATCTGCTGACCTGGAGCCTGTCCTGCAAATGCACAATCCAGGTGGACTCCGACTCGCAAGGAGGGAGCCATTAAACCAGAGAAGCACAGAGCAGGTGCACGGGCAGTTCCCATGCAGGAACCGCCGGACGTGACCCTGCTGGACCAGGGCAGGACTCACGGGACATGACCTGGCTGGACAAGGGCACGGGCTGTCCCCAAGCCCAGCAGGTCACCGTCATGACCAGTTCCTGAGTGAGGAGGGGTGAATGTCTTGACCCACCCTTGTCCTCGAGGAGCAGGAGTGTGGGCTGCATGGACGGGGCTCCAGCCAGTCCCCTCAAAAACCCTGCTGCTGCCTGTCACGTAACATCAATGGCATTCACGCTGCGCCCCACGGCTCTCAACTCAAAACTCCCCTGTGTGCTGCACGTTCCTTCTTCCGTGCGTTTTAGCCGTTTTTAAACTGTGGTGTCAGTGTAGACTCAGCACATCACACACCAGTCAGGCATCGAAGCCCAACTCGAACCTCACGCAGTCACTTAACTCACGGGTACCGGGGCCTCGGGCGGAGCTTCTCCTACCACCTCTGTGTAATCGGATAATATTCTCAGATGTCAAGGTAAAAATGTTTTCACTTGCAACTACTTGTCTGGGATTCAGGATTTTTTTCAATATGAGGCAATAAGAAGAAGAGAGAAGAAGAAGAAACCTTGAGCAATAAGAAGAAATAAGAAAACTCAGGGCACAAATAGTTACCGAGGCTCTCTTTTCTGAGACGGAGTCTCACTCTGTCACCGGGGCTGAAGTGCAGTCGCGCGATCTTGGCTCACTGCAATCTCCGCTTCCCAGGTTCAAGCAATTCTCCTGCCTCAGCCTCCCGAGTAGCTGGGATTACAGGTGCGCGCCACCACACCCAGCTAATTTTTTGTATTTTTAGTAGAGACGGGGTTTCACCATGTTGGCCAGGCTGGTCTCAAACTCCTGACCTCGTGATTCACCTGCCTCGACCTCCCAAAGCGCTGGGATTACAGGCGTGAGCCACCATGCCCAGCCTGCCAAGGTTCTTACACACCAGCAGCTGCCAGCCTCAAATTCTCCTTCCAAATCGGTGCCTTCACGAGACCAGCCCAATTATTCTTATCTATTGACTTTCCAAGAAACACATCGAGGGTGTTTTAGACTTCTAGAGTACATGTATTGAGCACCCACACATTACTAGGGTGACTTTGGTGATTAAATAAAACAATGTATTTGCAAACACTTTGTAGTTTCATCATGTAATGTTCATCTTACGTATCAGTAATTAAGAGATATGAGCTGAATTCCTGATCCAAAAGTTCAAAGATGATTCCTTCTGGCCTCTCCTCCACGGAAATCCCTCCTTGCCCTTATAGTCCTATACAGCAGCACAATTTCCAAGTCTTTTGAGAACTGCCACGAATTGCTGTTTCACAGCTCCTTGGCAGGGGATAGCTGGGAGGGGCCCAGGAAGGGGATAAAGCTTGTCTTAGAATGGAGGAAATAGGATCACTGGTGCCAGGAGAGGAGAAGGAGGAGGGGGATGTGTCTCCCAGGCCAGCAGCCTCTCCCAAAGGGCAGGGAGCTTGTTTTTCAATTGACTTAAGGCATTAAGATCCCAGGGGAGTGCAGCCTCACGCATTAGCACTGATTAGCTCGTCAAATCACCAATTAGCACTTGGTGCTCAGAGGCAGCAGCCACTGGGGAAGAAGCCCTCCATCCACTTTGCCTCCCGCAGCGACTGATGCAAAACGCTGGGGCTCGTGAGCATGGATTCCGAAGAGAATTGATTCTGAAGACAGCGCTCTCCTTCCTTCTGTAAAGAAACCCATCACCCGAGCACAGATCCCGACCCACTGACGATGGCGGTGGCCCCAGTCCATCCAGGGTGTGCCCCGCTAAGGAGCTTGCGGTCACCCCCAGGGTAGGCACGGGTAAGTCAGGCCTTCTGTTTATGGTCCCCACTATCTCACCCTTTTCTATTTCTCTTTCGTCCTTGTTTCATGCTGTGTGATGTGTGTTGGAACACAGGTCCCTGTGTAGATTATAAACAAACGCACAGACCTGCCCTGGGAGGGAGGTAAGGGTGAAACGGGGTTTGGCGGGTTTGCCCCCTGGCTGCCCCGAGGCCAGGAAACAGGGGGCCTGGGCGGAGGACGGAGCAGACCCGGGAGGAAGGTCAGCCACTCTCAGGTGGAGACTTCCTCAGCTTAGCCTTTGTCCACTCGGGATTTGGAGGCAAATCACAGCTTTGGTCCATGGGCAGTTCCCAAAGGACCCCAGTCTTCCTTCCCTTCCCGAGGCCCCACACAAGCACTCGGCTCACCCTCAGTCTAATTCCAGCCTTTGCTTCATGCTGTGAGAACTTGCAAGCGAGTGAGGGAGAGGCAAGGGTTTTATTTTCTGTTCGGACAGGTTCCCAGAATAGACGGAGAGAGTCTTCTCTGGTCTCAATTTATACAAACGTCCGTGGGGCCCTTTGCCATCCCAGAGTCTCTGTTTAAAGGCCCCCAAAACAACCCCCTGGGAGAAGTGGTTCTGTCCTGTCTTGAAGATGAGCAGACATGAGGTTAAGTGCCATATCAATTCTCATGGGCCTCATGTTCTCACATTGTTAGCGGTGATGACACTGGATTTGTAATTTAATTAAATCAAAATGTAAATAGCAAA
>NW_012109252.1:2185670-2186882 GCF_000951045.1 Mandrillus leucophaeus
GCGGCTCAGCAGTTTGGAATGAATAGCTGAGACAAGCTGTAATTTGTGGGCTTATCTCATTGCTCTTTTCCTGAAGCATATTAACATTTCATTTGTTTGGAGCTTCCCAGGACCAAGAAGAATACTGAGAGAAAAGTTGGTCTTGGAAATTTCCTTTTCCCAAGTTTCCCAAATACTTGCATATTCAGGCAAAATCCAAGTCCATCAGAGGAGACCTATATTTGGGGATCATGGAGTAGTGGTGTTCCCGGGGCGGATTAAACAACTTTAGCTCACAAATGAGTCCATTCCGTTCAAAGCCCATACAGTTCCCAAGGTAGAGTTTGAATGTTGCCAACACCAGAGTCAACGTGACATTTTTCATTCTTGAGAAAGGAATATCGTTATTTTCTTTTTAAAACGATTATTGGAACACAGCTTGGGAACAAGCTGATCTGGAACTCAGACCGACCTACTTACCCCTAAACAGTCACGGCACACGCAGGGTAGAAAGCAGACAGGCCCACACACCCACAAGCTGTCCGAAATGAAGGCAGATGGTCTCTTGCCACACATGACGGCCCATGGTCTATTAAAACTCCCACAACTTTCGGAAATCCAAGGAGAGAAAGTTTCTCCCTGAAAAACTTGGAGAGGTTGCCGGGTGAGGCATCCCGTGCAGCCTGTGCCTAACTCCCCTGCCCACGCCAGGGCTCACCCCACTGTGACGGCCACAGCTCTGAGAATACTTGGACCCCTCTCTTCACTAATGTCCAGTCGAGCCCAGCAGCAAATCCTGCTGGCTCTACCCTCAAAATCTGCCCAGAGCACCCGCTTCTTCCCGCTGCCCTGTGCCCTCCTGCTCCCAGGCCTGTGGTCCTTCCTGGATTCTGGCCAGGGCTCCCCACCAGGCCTGCCAGGCCCTGCAGCCTGTCTGCAGTCAGAGTGATCCTCTCGAGGTGAAGGTCACATCCTTCCTTCTCCCCTCAGCCCTCTGGGGTCTCCCTGCCTCCTTCCAGCAAAACCAATGTCCTTACAGTGCCCCACGGGGTCCCCTGAACTGCAGGGCCACTGGCTATGCCTGTGACAGCTTGTCCTCTGCCAACCCTCTAGCCCGGGCCTCTGTGCCAGGGGCCCACCCACTCCACAGCTCTGGGTCCTCTACTGGCCTTCAAGCCTTGCTCACGTGACATCTCCATGAAGGTCCACCTGGCATCTATTTCACACCACAAC
>NW_012109252.1:2188477-2188825 GCF_000951045.1 Mandrillus leucophaeus
AAAAAAAAAAAGAAGTGTGTGTGTCACGTGAGAAAAGAAGAAATGCCAGCTATACAGCAACATACTGGGTGCTGGATGTACAGATGATTGTCTTTCTTTTGTCTACATTTCGTATACTTTTTTGATTTTTTATAAGAAAATCAAGGTTATCATTTTTTGAACAGTCTGAACTTAGGGTGCGTTACTCGAACCTGGCAGCAGGTGTCAGTGAAACCTTCTTGCACTACATGGCGGCCTTTCCACCCAGATGCCATTACCTTTCCCTAAACTATCCACTGTCTTTATTCCCAGAGTTTGCATTCCTCTGGCCAGACACTAAGGAAAAACAAAGGGAAGCTTCCAGCACCA
>NW_012109252.1:2188875-2189523 GCF_000951045.1 Mandrillus leucophaeus
CCCACTCCACAGCTCTGGGTCCTCTACTGGCCTTCAAGCCTTGCTCACGTGACATCTCCATGAAGGTCCACCTGGCATCTATTTCACACCACAACGTGCCGCAGCCCCTCCCCGTGCCCAGCACTGCTGCTGTGGCTGGCTCTGTCCTTCCCTCACAATTGCCTCCTGATGCCAGAGAGTGGGACCTGAAAGGCGGTATCCGGGTCTTGACCCCTGAATCCTCCCGAGCCTCCAGGACAGCACCAGGCACAGAGCAGGTTCTCTGTGAGCAGGGCCGAGGAGCCTGCCAGAGGGAGAGCTTTCCTAGAGAAACTCGGATTTATCTGGAGAAAAAGGCAGGATGCCCCGCAAATTTCAATCTCAACTATCGCCTTTCAACAACCAACTCTAGTGAATCTGCAGCAGGTAGACAGTTCCAGCAGGAGAAAGGCCGCAGGCCTCATGCAGGCTCCTTGGAAGAGGAGACAGGAGGGAGTCTCACCCAGAGGAGCTGGTGGACCCCGACTCAGGGAGGGCACCACCGGGCAGACGCCATGCTCAGGCCACCGGGGCGAGCATCAGGAAGAACTGGCTCAAGCCACGGCCCCAGGCAGAATCAGAAACAGGAGGAAGGGAAGGCAGGAGGAGGAAGAGTTGGTGAGGATGCTG